>NC_135312.1:6062515-6362515 GCF_048772815.1 Callospermophilus lateralis | reverse complement strand
TATTCTACCCCAATCTTTTCAAATGTGTTTTTAGTTTATTGTAGTATAAAATAACTTGAGCTCCTCATTTAGCTGGGGGAGTCTGCCAAGCCTGTGCTCCAGCTGCCTTAACAGAACATCACAGACCTGGGGGATTAAACAGCTGACTTTGTCATCTCATAGTTCTGGAGGCTGGAAGTCCAAGGGGAAGGTTGCAGTAGGAGTCATTTCTCTTAAGGCCTCTCTCCTTGGTTTGCCGATGGCTGCTTCCTTGCTGTATCCTCATAGCGTCTTTCCCCTGTTGTACATCCCTGGAGTCTCCTTAGCTTCTTAAAAAGACACTCGTTACGTAGGATTGGACAACCTTATTAAGACCTCATTTAACCTTCATTAACTCCTTAAAGACCCCACCTCCAAATGCAGTCACAATGGGACTAGGCCTTTGACATGGGAACGTCAGGGGACACAGTTCAGCCCAGAATGGAGCACATACACTGTGCTCCTGAAGGTTTCTTCTTTTCAGCTGGACTTGTCTCCAGGAGCAGAGCCTGCGGCAGGGGTTGGGATACACGTTTCACCCAGGGAGGATCCTTTAGAAGGACCCTGTAAGGTGAGGGAAGCAGAAGAGGTCGGGCAAGGAGCCAGCAAGGCTCTGCTCTCAGGTCAAGTTCAGCCTCACCTGACCCAGGGGTGGTTCTGGAGCCAAAGTCACACCAGAGTTATCCCATTCAAGACATCCCACCACTGTCTGTCGTCAGCTGCAGGCTGCCTGGTAGGGAGGATCCATCTCTAGGCCAATGTCAGTCTCCTGAGAAGGGCCAACCAGGAGCCTTTGGCAGCCAACGCAGAGCTGGGGGCAGTGCGGGGTGGAGAGTGGTGGGTCTGGGAAGGAGATGTGGGCAGCTAGAGAGTCACCAGCCAGGAACTTAGTACTCCAGCCCTGGTCCTGGCTGCCTGCCTTGGAGGGCTTGCTTAGTATAGTGAGAATGGCAGGAGCTCTGGGAGATGGAAACCGTCCTGGGTTCATTACAGGCCTTAAGAAGGAAGCCTGGGCATGATTGGTGAGACCAGAGGACTTCAGGAATGCAGGCTTCTAGAGATGAAAACAGTCGGCAGGAACTCCAAGCACAAAGTTTCTTTGGTACTAGTTATTCCCTATTCATGTCTTTTCTTATGGACATGACCCATTTGGTATTGTAGATGCTGGAAAAGTGTGGCTGAAAATCATAGTAAGTCTTTGCCCTTGCTATGCTTTTTATGTGGTTTAAGTGTGTCCCCCCTCCCCAAAGATTCATGTTTTGAAAGCTTGGTCCCCAGTGTGGTGATGTTGAGGGGTGGTAGGACCTTTAAAAGGTGGGGCTTAGTGCAGGGTAATTAGGTGATGTGACATCATCCTTGGCAGGGTTTCATGTAATAGTATGTGGTTATACAAGTGAGTCTGACCCATGTGTCTCTCTTTCACACATATTCCTGCTCTGATGCCATCTGTCCTGTGGCCCTCACTAGAGGACAAATCAATGGAGCCACCCAATCTTGGACTTGCAGTTGCCCAAACTGAGCTAAATAAATTTCTTTTTAAAAAAAGCACCCACCCTTAGGTGTTTTGTTAAAGCAGTAGAGATGCACTCGCGTAACCTGTCCCCTCTCCTACCACATGTCTATGAGAAGAACCACGCTGGCCCTCTCTGAGCTCAGGCAGGACCTTCTGTTTCCCTGTCACATCGCGCAGCATTTTGTGCTGTGATCACTTTATTACATTCTGCCCTCCCCCGAGAAGGGAGCTCCCCAGGGTAAGAACCATGTCTGTTCAGACCCCAGCACCTCGCGCTGCAGCTTATACACAGCAAATTAATGTTGGGCGTGTGGGAAGAGCTTGATGTCCTTCTACTGCAGTCGCCCAGAGCGGCCATCCTGTGTCCAGGAAGCCTTTCAGACTTGCCTACTTTTGTTCCTTCACATGTATTTGCTGAGCACTTACCATGGGCTGAGCCCTGGGGATGAACACGGTTGTCGGAGTCCCTGCCGTCCCAGGCACGCAGTCCAGTCAGGCCACACAGGCAAGCAACTGGCACGTGGAGTATGTCACTTGGCCTGTGACAAGAACCACTGAGAAAAGCAGAGCAGGTTAGGAGGTGATGAGGTGCGGGGCAGAGGTACCGCTTGCTGGAAATGAGAGGCCTCTTGGGTGGGAGGGAACGAGCCACGCTCATGGCTCATCTCGGGGTGACAGCTCTTCAGGCAGAGACAACAGAATTGTAAAGGCCTGTGGGGAGGAAGAAGGAGAGGAGGAGGGGAGGGAGGACAGGCCCAAGAAACGGTGTGGGGACACAGCTGGGTCAGACCCTAGGGGCCAGGGTGAGAAGTTTGGCTTTTCCTCTAAGGTGGGGAATGACTGGGACTTCCTAAGGACGGGTCTGACCTACATTTTGGAAACCATGCTGTCCTCAGGGGACCTGGGAGGCTGCTCAGGAGAGCTGCCAGGTGAGAGGTGATATGTGGCACCAGGGTTGCCGAGACAGAGTGGTGGGTGATGAGAGGTAGGAGCAGGGATGGCCTGCTGGGGCACCAGGGAAGGCAGGGGCATGGGCACAGAGCAGGAAGGGCAGGGCATGCGGGGAGCATGAGGAGGGCCCCTGGAATGGCTGAGAATGGAGAGCAAAGTGACCAGCTGAGAATGAGGGAAAGAGGACTTGAGAGGACAGCAGGCTGCCAGATGGACCAGGAAGCTGTAGAATGGGCCACCCGAGGTTGGTGGTCATGAATTTCAGCTGAGACCAGTCCACAGGGTCATAGGTTTCATCCAGCTGCACTGAGCTTGCAGATGCGGGTGCACAGCGAGGAGACATTCGGCCAGGTGGGGTTCAGCCAGGTACATGTAATGAAATGGAGAGCCATGGACTCCAAGCTGCGGAAGCAGGAATGGATGGACATGAGGGTGGCAGAGTAGAAATATGGTGTGGTCTGGGCTATAGGACTCGGGAGGCTAAAGGATTGGAGGCTGTGACTTGATGATAGCTCACTCATCTGGCATGTGTGAGGCACTGGGTTCGATGCTCAGCACTACATAAAAATAAAATACATAAAATAAAGGTGTCCATCTACAACTAAAAAAAATTTAAAAAAAAGAATTTGTAGAAGAAATGTGAAGGCAGCCGGTATTTCCAGCATTCCCTGGTTTCACAGGGGATTGGTGAAAAGGACATTCCAAATTCAGGCTGAAATCGTATTCCTTGTGTCTTACACTACCTGATCTCTTCCTTGTGTGTCAAGAAAAACATGATGTAGAAGAAGGCAGCTCTCAGGCTTTCTCTGACCTTCCTTGGTCTGAGCTGAATGTCCCCAGTTCTGCTGAGCATCGTCTCAGGCAACCTGCTCTCCAGTCTCTTGAGATTGTCTGCCTGAGAACTGATGGTCTCCTGGGTCTCACAGGGAAGATTCTATACTCCTGGCAGAGCTCAAAATAATGAATCAGGGTCCTGGATAGAGTTCCAGGGGGTCCTGTGTCGTCCTCTCAGAATCCATCTCCTTGGTTTCTGTTTCTGAGTTCATCTTTGGGAAAAAAAAATGGAAATTCATAATTAAAGTCCCCATCCCTGCACCCCAGTGAGTCAGCTTTGAAACATTTGCAAATAAGGTTTCCATCCTCCTGGGAAGCTGTCAGGCTGGGGGTTATTTGGGGAAGTAATGTATCAATATGATGGACTTGCTTAGAAGGTGCACAGTCTCACTAGCAAGTGGGTCAAGTCAGACTCTGAAGCTTCCCTGCATAGGCCAAAGACACTCTCATGGCTGCTGCAAGAGCTCAAGCCAGCACCCTGGGTGACATTCTTGGCTCCTCTCTTTCTCTCTACCTTTGTACAATCCATGAACAAATCCCAGCAATCCCATCCTCAAAACACCCAGGGTCTCACCACTTCAACTTTCCTCCATTGCCACCCACCTGGTCCAAAGCAGCATGGTGTCCCCAAGCAGGCCTCCTGTTTCCACGCCTGCCCCTCAGGTCCATGAGCCACACGGGAGACTATGCATCTTGTTAAAACGTAAGTCAGGACCCATCATTCCTCTCCCGGGGGTCTCGCAGGGGCTGCCTGCCAGACCCAGGGTGAGGGTGGAGACCTAGTCTTCATGGCAGCATAAAAGCCCCTTCAGGAGCCCCTCAGCCACTCTGCTCCCCCATTCACCTTCTGCTGCTTGCTCTCTCGTCCTCCATTCCTCCAGCCATACTGGACTCCATGGTGGACTCCATACTGGACTCCAGAAGGGCCCTGCCTGGCTCTCTGCCTTGAGCGCTGCTCCCAGATATCCATGCGGCTCATTGATTCTTCTTCATGTTGGTGCCCAGGTGTCACCTCCTTGGGCACTCCCTCCTGGTCCACCCTGTAGAAGTCACACCACGCTCTCTGCTTTAGTTGTCTCCACAGCATCCACCACCTCCAGCATGCTGTATTTTTCACTCATTTATTGGGCAAAGCACAAAGTCAGGGACTTTGTCACATTCGTTGTTGAATGCCAGCCCTGGATGGTGTCCAGCGCCCAGTCCAAGCTGAATGAGTGAATGATTTTTGAAAGAATGAGTGGTTATGAGTGAATTGGTGGCCACCCCGCAGGTAGTGGAGCATCATGGCTACTGGGCTAGTAGGTCTTTCATTTGATAGTGTGTGACCTTGACTTGAGATTCTTCCAGATCTGTGCCCTCCAACGTGAATGGAGTGACAAGAACCTCCTCAGAGGGTAACTTTACACGATGAGTATAAAGTTCCTAAAACTGTGCCTGGCCCACAGTAACCCTCAGTGTTTGGCAGTTGTCATTATTGCTTTTATTTATTTTGTAATTTCTTGAGTATCCAAACAAGATCCAGGGGCCACCCAAAGAATTCCACATAAATCATCTAATTCTCATGGGAGCCTGTAGGATAGGAATTGTGATAAATTTTATAGTTAAAGACACCAACACTAAGAGAGTGTAAGTCATGAATCAGTAGGTGATGGGGTGAGTCAAGAAGTGACATTATTTGGAGGCAGATTGGGGAGAACCCCATATTTCCTGTGCTCAGAACTAGAAGTTGGACTGAGCCTTAGGACAGACCAAAGCTGGGTCACATGGAGGAAGCCTGGCCCAGCATGGCCTGGCTCCTAGAATCCATCCTCTTGGTTATGCAACAGGTATGTATGGGGCCCCTGCATGCACAGAAAGGGACTCAGTGGCAGGGTCTACAGTGGCAAGACAAAAATTTCTGCTCTCAAGTAGCTTACATACTAGTGGGAGAAATGGGCAGCAAACATGAAAACTCAGAAATGTACAGTGTAATTTCTCAGGTGTTGAGAATGGGAAGAAAAGAGCAGGGTTGAGGATGGGGCGGGTGGGCTGTGGTTGGTAGGGATGCTGAGGTGATCTGTGAACTGAGAGTAATGAGATAAGTCAGTCATGCACCAAGCAGAAGGGACGTAGAACCCGAGAGGAGACAGCAAGGACAAGGACCAGGAGTCGGGGACCAGCCTGGCATGCCCGAGGGACCATGGAGGCTCAGGAGTGCAGAGCAGTGGAGCGAGCCTGAGGGTATCAGACGAGAGCCGGCGGCAAAGGCCATCTCAGGTGGGGGTCAAGGCCCTGGTGTGGAGTCTATCTAAGTTCACTGAGCAGGGACCAGATGGCTTTAAACAAGGGATGGACGTCAGCACATGCTTTGAAAGGATCATTGGGCTGCTCTGTGGACAGTGAATGACTGCAGGGCAGGAGTGGAAGCAGAGCCATCTGGGGCCACTGCAGTGGTCTGCAGTGACATGGCCCCCACCCTGCCACAATGTGGGACTGGAAATGAGAGGGGTGGTTTGATTTGGGACATGATTTGGAGGCAGTGATGGATTGGATGTGGGCAGTGAGGGAAACAGAAGGTGCAAGTCTGATTGTTGGCTAACACCATGGGGAAGATGGGCTGAGTTTGCTCAGACGGGTGGACGGTGGAGAGGGGCAGTGCATGGGGTCGGGGTCCTTGGTAGTGAGAGCCGAGAGTTGGGTTTTTGATGGTCAGTGTGAGATGCCCCGAGGCATCCCAGAGGACAGATCTAGAAACTGTTAAATATGTAAGTGTGAAGCAAGAGGTGAGTCTAGGCCAGAGAGTTGGGGATTGTCATCCATTAAGATGACATTTCATATGAGACTGGGTGACACTGTCCAGGGAAGGAGTGCAAAGGGGAGAGATGAGCTGGAGCTTGGGGACACTCCATGTTCAAGGGGCAGGAGATGAGTGGGAACCAGCCCAGGAGAAGGGAGAAAGCAGAGGAGGGGACCCAGGCGTCTGGAGAAGATCATGTTTCCACCAAGAGGGGCCATCCAGCCTGGCAATGCAGCCAGAGGCCGCCAGAGGCCATATGAGCGGAAGACAAAGTCAGCAGTGGGCTCTGTCAGAGTAGATATTGCTGATGGCGCCTCAGGAATGGCCTCTCTGGGCGGGGGTGGGTGGGTAGGGATGAGCTGATCCAGGAGCAGCCTGGAAGGAGCAGCAGGAAGCTCACAATTGATAGTGAGTCTCCCCCTAAAATGGAGCAGAGGAGCAGGCAGGGATGAGGACAGAGAGGCAACGCGGAGGTGTGTGTGTAGGGCGACTGAGCAGAGGTGGAGTGAGTCTAGTGGGGAGACCCCACCCCAAGGACACCCACACGTCTTCTGCCAGAGCTCATTGCTGGCAGGCGGGCTGCTGAATTTGAGGCTGTCATCTGATAATGGCCTTTGCTTCCCCTTCTGTGAAGACATCCTTAGCACAGAAAGCTGCAGGTGGTAGATTAAGTGAGATAATCTGTGCAGACGCCACGACTTTTCTGGTATCATAGAGGCCTTGCGCAAGTCTGCACCGAGGAGTGAGATTCTCCGAGAATCTTTTTACAGTCACACGATGATGTCTCGGTCAAGATTCTCGTGAAGTAACATGGTGGCCGCTTAGGTACGTTAAGCACGCTGCACGCTGTCCACACATGGATGAAATTGCCTAACAACGCATTTCTAAGATGTATCGCTGTCACTGAATGACGTGACTATACATCAAGTGCCTTTGGAGAATCTGATGAGCATCCAGGCTGCACAGCCACCGGGAGGCTAATGGTGTGTTCAGGGCCAGTGTTCATGTCATCCAGAGCCAGGTGTCGTTGGCTGCAGAGGGCCGGGGAGAAGGTGTCTGGGAGCAGGAGCTGGGTGTGGTTTCTAACGAAGCCTTTTCTTCCTCGCCGTCTGTAGAGCAGGGAGCACACTGTGCCACCCGAGAGCCTGGCAGAGCATCCCACAGACTCATTTGATCTAGACCCTGCACAGCAGGGATGTGTCCTGTGGGGCCTCGTGGGGTGAAGCGGACCCTAGGTGGGAGCTGCAGGGAGAGTCGTTTGGCTCTGGTCTTTGATGTTTTACAGTCAAGCTCCTCCCACCCCTGGGATGCAGTCAAAATGGAGAGGCAGCATTTATTGGGGTTCAAAGGCCAGAGCCACCCTCTGGAGGGTCCAGGCGGCTGGGACCACAGGGAGAGGGCTGGTGGCCAGAGGAGTGAGGCTGCTGCTGTGGCAGAGGGGGAGGGAGACCTGCTCCTCCCCGCCCAGCCCTGACAGGAGGCTCTCACTGGCCCATCCTGCCTGGAGCTGGGAGGTCACAGGGTTCCAGAGGAAGGGGAAGGGAGGGAGGGCAGATGGCAGCTCTGTGCAGTGGCCTCCCTTGTGTGGTTTCTCCTCCCACAGCTTCAGCTACCTGCAGTCAACTGTGTTCTGAAAATATCGAATGGAAAATTCCAGAAATGAACAGCTCCTAGGTTTTTAATTGCATGTCATTCTGAACAGCATGAGGACATCTCACTGTTAAAATGTGTGGCTCCACTTTGGAAAAGACCCAATGGATGTAAAATTAAGGGTCCCTTTCCACTCTGCCCTCCGGTCACTCCATTCCCCACCCAGAAGGCTCCCAGCATTTCCAGTTTGTGTGCGTCTTTTCCAGCTTTTTGTACCTAGTCTACAGACAGACAGACAGACACACACACACACACACACACACACACACACAGAGCTTTTCCACACACGTTGTTGCACATTTACACAAATTTCTTCCCCTCTGGCGCTTGTACCTTGGGGTCTTTCCACATCTCAACCTGGAAAGGTCCCTCTCTGAACGCCCCACTAGGGGGAGGTGTTGCAATTTATTTAAACAGTCCCCTAACAGAGGACACAGGTTGTTTATGTCACTGCTACTACAGAGGATGTTGTAATGAGCCATCTTGGTACATAATCATGGAGCCACAAAAGTCAGTGACTAGGGGATTCTTTAGGAAGATGTAAAAGGGGGAGAAAATGTAATAGAAAGTTTGAGACAGATAAGTGGGATAAGTCAGATAAGCGGGGCAGGCTCTGGTGTGGAATCAAGAGACCTAACTCCTAAAAGTAATAACGAGTCTCCTTCCAAGCCCCTGGCTTCTCACAACTTACCAAACAAGACTATGGAGTCCAGTGGTTCCTTTGTTTGTTTTACTTTTCCAGTACTGGCGACTGAGCCCAGACCCTGTGCATGCTAGGCCAGTGCTCTACCACAAGCTACAGCACTAGCCTTTATTTTTTTATTTTTTTTTAATTTTGAGACAGGTTCTTACAAAGTTGTTGAAGCTGGCCTTGAACTTGGGATCCCCCAGCCTCAGCCTCCCCACTCACTGGGATTATAAACAAGTGCCACCACACCTGGCTCACTGAGTCTTTAGAGAGAAATAAGCTGTGAGAGCTGAGTCATTTCTCCAGCTCCTTGACTTGTTAATGGTACGACTAAAACAAGTTTCTGATTTGCCAGTGCCCTAGTTAACATGTCCACAAAATGGGGATAACAAGAATAACTACCTTAGCCAGGTGCTGTGGTGCACGCCTGTAATCCTAGCAGCTCAGGAGGCTGAGACAGGGGGAAGGTGAGTTCAAAGCCAGCCCCAGCAAAAGCGAGGTGCTAAGCAACTCAGTGAGACCCTGTCTCTAAATAAAATACAAAATGGGGCTGGGGATGTGGCTCAGTGGTCGAGTGCCCCTGAGTTCAATCCCCAGTTACCAGCCCCCACCAAAAAAAAAACAGTAACTGTCACTGGGACATTTGAGGATTAGATGAAGCTTATGGAAAGTGCTTAGAACAGGGTCTGTCATATAGCCAGAGTTCCATAAATGTGAGCTATTATGATCTTTTTGCAAGTGAGGAGAAAAAAACTGAGCAAAGATTCCCACATCCTAAAAGGTAGAACTGGTGCAGGAATCCAGGTCTCGAGGTCTTAGGATATGCTAGTAAAACAGCCATCCCAGTTCCGATACATGGCAGTTAATACTGATTATTGCCCTGGGAATTCACCTGCCCTTGTTCTAGGGGACACCTTGTTCTGCAGTTCATCAAGTCCAAGATGCATGGGGTAAGAAGTAGTGTTATGTATGCACCATGGAGGGGGTGGAGGTGGGGAGGAAGGAAGGTAGGGAAAGAGAGGGAGGAAGGAAAGGCAGAGATGGGATGGCGGGTGGGGGAGGGAGGCAGAAGAGGAAGGAGCCCAGCAGAGCGGCAAACACCATGCTCCTTATGGAGCCGCTGTCCACTCCACATACCCTGCTCTGCTCGGCTCGCTCAGCAGGCTGGGGCCGGGGCCTGCACCCCCCACCTCCATTTATCCTTTGCGGGCAGGAGCCCTGGAGGAGGAGAGAGGACTTGCTCAGCTTGGTTTGCCTGAATTTTCCACCATTCCCAATAATGCCCATGGCGGTTGATCACAGCTTCCAGCTCTTGTTCACACCTCGGAACTGTGCTCAGAGTTCCCCTTGGGGAAGCAGTACCAGTGGGCAGTACCCATGCCCAAGCTCTGACTGGTCCTTCAGGGCCTCTCTTTCAAAACCTCAAGTTATCAGTAGAATGTGGGCAGCATCCGTCCTCAGAGGTCCCCCTTTTGACATCTCACCACCCCCATACTTGCTTAATCAATTCCCTGGGTTAAATTCTCTCCATTAAAATAACTAGAGCATGGGGCTGGGGCTGGGGCTCAGTGGTAGAGTGCTCGCCTAGCGCGTGTGAGGCCCTGGGTTCGGACCTCAACCCACATAAAAATAAATAAAATAAAGGCATTGTGTCCAACTACACCTACAAAAATATTAAAAAACATAAAATAACTAGAGCGGGTTTGGCACCCCTGCCTGGGACCCTGACTTATGGATCATAAGAGGGACCTTATTTCCTGAAATCTTATACGAAAGGCTTCAAATTGATAAAATAAAATCCCACAACAGGGGATTCCCGGGGGCCAGGGCTGTCGGAGCTTTGGAAATGACCTAGTTGAGCCAGCGGGGAACCCAGAGGGAAGGAAGGTCTCTCAGCTCAAGTGGTGGGGCGGGGTCCTGACTCTCAGGCAGGTCCTGATGCTCCTCCATCTTTCTGCTTTGAGGATGGATGGGTCCTTGACATGCCTCATAGTGGGGTCCTCATCAAACCCCTTTCCTTCCAGGAAGAACACCTTGCTGGTCAACAACGGGTTTGCCATCTCGGCTGCACTGCTGATGGCCTTTGCCCTCCAGGCGGAAGCCTTTGAAATGCTCATAGTGGGACGCTTCATCATGGGCGTGGATGGAGGTGAGACCCCCGTGAGGTGGATGGGAGCAGTGACTCGTTCCTAGGAGGTGTCTGGAACTGCCGGCGGTGTTGGGGGCTGTCACAGACTGGGCTCCTGATGGGCATTGACTTGGCAGGACCAAGGATGCTGGAACTCTGCACAGGGAGAAAGTCCAGTGACATGAAACACTGTTGGCAATGCCCTGGCACCTGACTGAGAACCTCCGGCTGGCAGACCCCGTCAGCCCGCCCAGCTGGAGGTCTTCAGCACTTTATGTCCTCCTTCGTCACCTCCATCATGAGATCCATGTTCCAAGGAAATCTGGGTTCCCAGGAAGCTTCTGCGAGGCCCGTGCTTCCCGTCTGCCTGACTCACTAGTCACCCAGCACATCTAGGGCACCTGCTCTGCCTTGTGTCCTCGGGCCGAGACACAGCCATCGAGAAGACTCTTGTCCTGCAGCTCACATCGCAAGGGGTGGACAGAAAAGAAGCAGATGCACACATCCTAGGAAGAAAGCGAGGGGGCAGGGGTGGCACAGGCTACTCTATAAGGGCCAGTCGGAGAGGAAGCACGAGCAGAGACCAGAATGAACCCAGGGTGAGGCCAATACCCAGGGCAGAGTGATGCAGAGTGTGAGTGAAGCCCTGCACCAGGGAACCTGTGGGGAAGGGCAGCCAGGGAGGGGGTCAGACGCCAGGAGAGGCTATTCAGGTGTGGGGATGCTTGGTTCAGCACCCAGGGTCCAGAATGACCAGCCATCCTGGTCTGTCCAGGACTGAAGTTTCCTGGGATGGATGGTACTGGGCAAACTGGGATGAGCTTCTCATACAGCCCACCTCCTCCACCACTGCCTAGCCTCGGCTCTGTCCCGTCCCCGTGACATTTCACAATTGACAAGCAAGAACAGTCACCATGTATTGACAGCTTGATGTATGTCAGCGCTCTGCCAAGCATCTCGCACTTACCCAGCGTGTGCACAGCCCCCGTAAAGGCAATGACATCACTGTCCCAGCTTCACGGAGGAGCTAGGAAGTCAGCCCACGCCCTCCGCCATGACCCTCACTGCCTCTTCCATTCTGACTTTCTCACTCCCTCACTGTTTTGGGGAGTTGATGAGCATTTTGCCCCGTGAGCAGGAGGGCATCAGGGTAAGGAAGGTAACAAGATACTCAGGTGCTCATCAAGTGGCCCACGTGAGCCAGGAGCCTCATGGGCTGCCATTTCCTTCCCACCAAGCAGGAGGAAGTGAGGGTCCTCACCCCATCTTGCAGATGAGTAAGCTGAGACTGAGAAAGGGGTTCAGTCCACCCAATGAAGAAACCGCAATGCTGGGATCCAAACTCATCACAGCACGTTTTCCCCTTATTGTCCCGCCCACTGAGCACCAGGTGCTAAATGCATCGGGAGCCAGCTTTTTACTAGGAGGCCAGTTGCTCCTAACATACATGTTTTGGATAAAAAGTTCAAATTTCATCTGGTAAATTTTGTGACTTTCCAAATAATTTCTGTCTCTTGGCTTTTCAAGCTGTTTTAAGTGCTATGTCCTGGGCTAAGATGCTGTGGATGAGATTCTGAATTTATAATTGATATCCAGGTCATGTATTCACTTTCCTGGTCCCTCCACCCCTTAGGAAGGGCTTCCTTGGATACCAACAAGGGGGATGAACTCAGCTCATCTTGGAGCACACTTATTGGTCAGGAGCTATGCTAGAGGCAATGGGAAGCCAAAACTGGAAAGAAATTTTTGATATTCTCTCAAATTGGTAAAAAAATTAGACAATAGTTGCAAGTGCTGACAGTCTTAATTTGCACAGCATTTTGGAAAGAGGAGGTGCAGAGCATATCTGAACTCTCACAGAAATCCCGCAAAACTTAAACTCAAACCTTATCCCCTTCCACCTTGGGGACGGGAAACTGAGGCTAAGAGAAGCTCACAGCTTCTTGCCCCAGGGTCCTGCTGCTTGTGTGTCACAGGGCTTCCAACCAGGACCTCCAGAACATGCCATGGCTCCAGAACATGCCCCCAAGGGCTAAAGTCAGGAATGCACCTGTGGGAGCACTGCTACCAGTTTAGGCCTACACAGGGCCTTCAGAATAGCCCTGCCGGGCACAGGGACACCAGGCCTGAAACCAGCAAGGCCTCATTTTTATCAACAGGTGTGTGCAGTGTTTTTGTAAACCATTTTTGTAACTATGACTTTTACCTGACACCTGTCTGATAGGCCTCTGACATATAAATTTACTTCACAGGCACTGAGGTCATATGGGGGTGACCTATTCTGTAAAATAGGTCTGTCCCTATCCGCTGTAGCCAAGCCCCATAACTGAAATGAAGAGGCAATTCAAGCTGGTGGGAAAAGCTTAGGCTCCAGAGCCAGGGAGCTATTGGGACTCTTTGGACAAGACAACATCTTTGGTCATCTCTAGATGCCACTTGGTGATTAGGAAAGTTACTCAATATCTATGCCTCAGTTTCCTCATCTTTACAAGAGAGATGATAGTATATTTACTTCAGAAGGTTATAGGAAAAGCAAATAAGTTAATAGATGCAGAGAGATGGGTAGGACCCCAACTAATGGTAAGCACTATATGTGTTGATTATTATCATCATTATTACCACCCTCATCATCACCATCACCATCATCACTACCACCATCATCCCCACCACTATCATCACCTCCACCACCACCACTACCACCACCAACATCATGATCACCTCTACAACCACCATCACCACCACCATCACCTCCACTGATACCAACACCATCATCATCATCTCCACCATTATCATTAGCACCACCACCATCATTACTTCCATCACTAACACTACCACTGCCAACATCATCACCACCTCCACCAACACTACCACCATGAACATCCCCACCATGATCATTAGCAACACTACCACCTCCACCAACACCACCACTATCAGCTGTATCCTCTCCCAGGAAATGCACCTCCCAGCCATACCCTGTGGGGGGAAGGATGGAGTGCCCAAGGAAACCCTACAATTTGTGCAGCAGGCTGGGAATGATGCTTTGGCTCCAAGGTTGTCTGTCATCGTGAGCAGAGCAGAGGCTAGCGAGGGGCTGGGACCAGAGCGCTCCCCCAGGGAACACCGCTTTCTGACAGCTGTGTGCCTCCTCCTCAGGCGTCTCCCTCAGTGTGCTCCCCATGTACCTCAACGAGATCTCACCCAAAGAGATCCGCGGCTCTCTGGGGCAGGTGACCGCCATCTTCATCTGCATCGGGGTGTTCGTGGGGCAGCTGCTGGGCCTGCCTGAGCTGCTGGGAAAGGTGAGTGTGGCTTCTGGCCAACCCCGTCACTTCCTCTCACTGTTACCCTGTGCGTGAGTCCTTGCTCCAGGAGCTCATCCCCACGAGCCCCATCCTGAGTGGTCAAGCCCTTTACTTGTTATTGGAGAGAAGTGGTTGTGTGTCCCTTCATATTTTTAAGACATAAAGAACACAAACTCAACAAGCTCAAACCGTACAGGATGTTCAGATCCACCTACCCAGTGACTGTTGCCAGCAGCTCAATTCGCCTTTCATGGGCGTTTTCTGTGCTTTGAAAACCTACATAAACATCCATGGTTTGTTGTGGCTTATTCCATAGAGTCATGCCATACACATTGCTTTGCAACTTGCTGTTTTCATTTAATATAATTTGGGCACCTTCCAAGATGTTAGTTAACTATATTTCACTCTTGCGGTTTTTTTTTGTTTTTTTTCTTTTTCCTAAATAAGTAATCTTGCAATCTTCTGGTTTGGCTTGCTGTTTGGTGAACAGGAGACTGGATTCGAATTCCAGCTCAACAATGTTCTTGCAGTGTGGTCTCAGCAAAAGAGAAGGGTCTCATCCAGGTCGGGGAGGGGTGGGGTGAACTTCCACTTCCCAAAGGCAGTCCTCAAAAGTGGGCCCCCCAGGGTGAGCAGGAGCTAGGCCAGCGGTGGGGGAGGGGTGGGAGAAGACCCTCTGGAGAAAGGGAATCACGGAGAAGGCCCCAAGATGGGACAGAGCCCTCAGGAAACAACTGGGAGGGCTTGGGGGCTGAGGAGGCAGGAGGGACCTGCTCACTGGGCCCAGCCAACTTCAATAGGGGGACAGGGAGCGCAGGTGGCCCTAGAGCAGGGGATGACCAGATTCACACTGGAAAGGGGCTCTGGGTGGTGATGGGGAAGCACAGGCCACAGTGGGGAGGGGGAAGAGGGATGCAGGAGGCTTGGCAGAGGTCCCTGCTGCTGCGCTGGGCGGTGAAGGTGGGCTGGGGCCCCGGGGATAGGGAGGAACCAGTGGTAACCAGGGAGGAAGCAGGGCTTGCTGCCCGGTATTGGATGAAGGTGAGGGAAGGAGGGAGGGGTCAGGATGCGTCTGGGGGAAGAGCTCATGATGGTGGAGAGCCCAGCATGTGTCCAGCACGTGTTGCAGGTGCTTGAGGACCTCGGCTCCTGCGCTGCTGAATTCTAGCGGGAGGCGCAAGCAGTGGAGACATTCTTAGCCAGCAGGCTCGGCATGGAGTGCACTGGTGCCCGGCCCTTTGATTCCCGTGTCCTCCTCAATAGCAGATATGATGGCATGTCCCAAGTCCCTGAGCTCTGCTCAAACATTACTTCCTCTGGGAAAGTATTGCTGCAAAAGTGACTGTTCAGTGTGTCCTCAGAACACCTCATGCACGGGCCTCTCCTGCACAGTGATTTCTGTTTGCTTCTGCAACCTGCCCCTATAGTAGAGCAGCCAAGCTGACATGTGTGCAGGAGCCCAGAGGCGGTGGGTTTATCCGCCCACTCACAGGTACTTACAATATGAACCAGGCGTTGGGCTCCGCTGCTGGAGTGGTGGGCAGAGCCACCCTGCCCTGGGCAGCTCACAGGAAGGCAGTGGCCAGTGGGCATCACGTGATGGGAGGCAGAGGTGTCTCCGTGCAGGGTCAGGGATGGTTTTCCTGCCGAGTGATGACTAGGACTTGTCTGGGCCAGAGCTGGTGGGGAGAGGGACAGAAGTGGGTGTTGAGCAGAGGGAACAGTTTGGGGAGTCCCCAGACTCTAATTTAGAGGCAGAAAAACCAGAGGACCAGGGCATAGTGGTGAAGGAAGGGAGAGGAGGAGAGGAGGAGAGGGAGAGGAGAGAGGGAGAGGATGCAGGAGAGAAGAGGGAGAGGGAGGTGCCTTGGAGAGGTGGGTGGGTCAGACCCCTGGGACAGGAGGGCCACACCTTTCTTGTAAAAAGGACAGAAGAAGGCTTCAGAGGCCTGAGTGCTTGGGGAAATGCTCCCAGTCCCTCTGTGTCTCTGAAGCCCCTCCTGGTAACCACTATTTTATTTTATGGATGAGTATTTGATTTAAAGATAATTTTTTTTTGGTCCTCATGTAAGATCAGGCAGGATTTTTCTTTCTGATCCTGGCTGAGTTCTAGTATAAAGTCCTTCGGGTTCATGCATGTTGTGGCTGATGGCAAGACCTACTTCTTTCCCAAGGCTGCACAGAAGTCATATACATTCTTCGTTCAGTCTTCCACCCAGAGGCGCTTCTGCTGTCCCACACCCTGGCTGTGTGAGCAGGCAGTGACCCTGGAGAGCAGGCATCCATATGGTGTGGTGATTCTGTCTCCTTGGGTGTTCCCAGAAGAGTGACAGCATGGTCACAGGATAGTTCTATTTTTAACATCTGGAGGCACCTCCATGCCATTTTCCACAAGGGCTGGCCCACCCCTACCTCTGTCTTGATGAGAGCCGACCCCGTAGCTGTGAGGTACCAGCTCATTGTGGTTTTGATTGGCATTTCCCTGACCGCGAGTGCTGCTGGGCATCTTTCCATATACCCATTGGCCAGTGTTGTGTCTTCATTGAACAAACATCTATCCAGGTTCTTTTCCATTTTTGAAATTGGTTGTTTGTTTTTCTGCTATTGAGTTGTGTGGATTTTTTAATATATCTTGATACTAACCCACAGTCTGCCATTTCATTTTACTGGTTGCTTCCTTTGCTGGGTAGTTTGATGTAGCCCCATTATTTACATTGCACTTTTGCAGCCTGAGCTTTTGAGGCAGTATCCAAAAACTTATTGGCAAGGTCAATGTCAAGTGGCTTTTTCTCTATGTTCTATTTTAGGAGTTTTATGATTTCAAGTCTTATGTTTAGGTCTTTTATCCATTTTGAGTTGATGTTTGTATATAATAAAAGGGTCCAGTTTCTTTCTTTCTTTCTTTTTTCTTTTTTTTTTTTTTGCATATGGATATTCAGTTTTCCCAGCGCCATTTATTGAAGAGACTGTTCTTTTCTATTTTGTCTTTTCAGCAAGCTTCTCAAAATTTAATTTTCTATATGTTTGTTGAAGTTTATTTCTGGAGTCTCTTAGGTGTTCCATTGACGGGTGCGTCTGTTTTTATGCTCCTTTGATTACTAACACTGTGTAATATAATTTTAAATCAGGGAATGTGATGCCTCCAACTCCCCCCCCCCCTCAGAATTGCTTTGGCTGTTCAGGGTCTTTTGTGGTTCTGTGTGAACTTTAGATTTGTTTAACACACACGTACATGGGAAGGTCACTCTCAGTCACGGATTGGAAGAGTCAATACTGTTCACCTATTCATGCTATCCAAAGCAATATACAGATTCAACACAACCCCTACCCAACTTTCAGAGGCCTTCTTCACAGAAGTAGGAAGATAAACATGCTTAAAAATGCTCTTGGGCTGCAGCAAGGAGAAGACTGGCTCTCACCCAAGACCCGGGGGCTGGTCAGCCATGAGCCGCTAGGAGCCAGGATTAGAGCCGGTGGACAGGTTGAGTGAGGTTGGTGGGTGACGGGCACTGTCCCTGCAACTGACCCCTCTTCAGGTAGAACAGAGGGGCCAGACACAAGAAGGGGCCGGGGAAGAACATGAGCAGCTTTGCAAGGATCAAGAGGACAAATTCACTAACATGAGCAGCCTGAGAGGCAGAGCTGGACCAGGAACCTAGATTCCCAGGCAGGGGACTCTCCCTGGAACCACAGGGCTCACTGGCGGGATGCTGGTCAGGCAGCTGCCCGTGCCTGCCCCCTGACCTCCACCAGCAGAGAAGCCTCACACTGAAAGGTCCCTGGTCCCTGCAGGCTGTCTCTTCCCCATCAGGAATTTCCAGACGGTCTTGACTCTGGGAGGAGGGTGTGTGAGCAACCCATTAGAACCCTTTTTTGTTTGTTTGTTTATTTCATGCTCTTGGGAGGTGGCTATTGGGCTTCTGGTCCAGGCAGGAACATCAGGTGGAAATTTTTCATTTATCTCTTTGGGGATTTACAATGTTCCAACCAAGTGAGAGCCACACTTATTCGGCTGAGTTTCAGAATTTCACCTTCTGTATTTCAATCATGTTTGTCATTTACCTTCAAAAACTGAGACAGCTAAGCTTTGAAAAAAAATTAAAAAATAGAAAAGCTGTTCTTCTGTGCAGGCAGCTACTTTGAAACATAAAGGCTGCAGGAAGTGGGAGAAGGTGGTGCTCAGAAGAGGCCCCAGAAGGTAGGAGCGGGAGCAGGGTGGACCCTGGTTGCAGTCAGAATGTGCTCAGAGGCACTGTGAGACAGGTGGTGGATGGACACCCATGTGACACTTCATGCTTCCAAAGGATATTTTTTAAAATGCATTAAATAGCTATTTATCTTGCAAAAATGAAAATAAAGGAATTTACAATAGTCATAGGCAGACCTATGAGAAGAGAGATGGGAACAATGTGGGTCAGGAATGGTCACATATGCTAGGGACATCCATTCAGATGCAGTGCCGGGGGAAAGGCAAAGAGAAGCTCAGAGCCAATTGCTATTGTGTGGACTTCACACCCAACTCAGTCCCTATTGTTCCCATGTAGAAGAGTTTGTGCTCATTTCAGAACATTTAGAAATTAAAAAAAGGGCTGGGCACGGTGGCCCATGCCTATAATCCCAGCAGGTCAGAGGCTGAGACAGGAGGATCACAAGTTCAAAGCCAACCTCAGCAACTTACTGAAGCCCAAGCAACTCAGGGAGACCCAGTCTCAAAATAAAATATGGAAAGAGCAGAGCTGGGGATGTGGCTCAGTGGTTAAGTGTGACCAATCGACTGGTTCAATTCCCAGTACCGAAAGAAGCACTATAGAAAGGAAGCAAAGTCATTGAAATTCCATCGATGGTTTGATTTTTATGACTAGGATGAATCCACACCTAATGTATGCAATATGGAAGAGTTTGGAAAGTGAAAACATTAAGACTTTTATATCTCACTATCTCTGGGTGATCATCTTAACAGTTCTTAAAATTTGTTTTCATTAATTTTTCTAAGATCTCACACAATTTGATTCATTCCACTTCTAGCTTTTTGTGTGATGATTATAATTATTTACCATGATAATGTTAATAATTATAAAATAGTTATTCTATGGGGTCCTGATATTTGTTCCATTGTTCTTTATTTGATGGACGTTTGGATAATTCACAATAAGGTGGGGGAGGGGGCACTAGAGAAGAATAGCGTTACCTTAGAATAGGTAGAGGGAAGTGACGGGAGGGGTGGGGAAGGGATGGGGGAATAGGAAAGATAGTAGAATGAAACAGACATTATCACTGTATGTATATATGTGACTGCATGACCAATATGATTCTGCAACATGTGCACTCAGAAAAATGAGAAATTATACTCCATCTATGTATGATATATCCAAGTGCATACATGCATTCCACTGTCAACGTAAAACTAATTCAAACAAAAAAAAATTAATAATTTTTAAAAATTTTTAGAATAGGGTCTAGTTAAGTTATTTATGGCCTTTGACTAGTTTGCTGAGGCTGACCTCAAACTTACAATCCTCCTGCCTCAGCCTCCCAAGTCACTGGGGTTACAGTATGTGCCCTGGCGCCTGGCTGCTGCTGATTTTTAACTAAGGAAATAGAAACCATGATTCTCTTAAGATGTTCTCTATTTTGTTGCTGCTGTTGGAATTTCCTTTTTCATCATCTGTTCCTAACTGGTTATTAACAAACCATGGGAAAGCCACTGACTGACATATATGAATCTGGAATTCCCCGTGCTTTCTAATAGTCTTTGTTTGCTTCCCTAGACAAATCAAATAGTGATTGTTGACAGCATCTTCAAAGAGTGATCATTTTCTCCTCTTTGCCACACATCTCATTTCTTTTTACTGATAGGTCTCATTGAATTGCTTAGAATATCAATGATGATTAGCATTGTTGGCATTTTTCCTGATCTGTTGGCAATACCTGTTGTGTTTCATTATTGTGATCTTTTATTATTTGAAACTGACAATTATTTTGACAAGAATTATCTGTCTCATCTTAGTTCTTAGAGACCATCAGCAATGAGTGAGATGTTTTCTGATATTTATTAAGCTATTAATACTTTTTTGTTATCTGGTAGCTAATTATTGGGTGTTATGCCATCAAAGTGCCCTTCATGACACTGTCCTCACAACCCCCTGGAATACATCTTCCTGGTCATGGTAGACTCCTTTTTTCTTTCTTTATGGTGTTAGAGATCAGACCTGGGACCCAGCACCTGCTAGGCGAGCTTCAGAGCTACATCCCCAGCCGACTCTTCTTTTTATATATTGTCAAATTTGGTTCATTAATATCTTATTTAGAATGAATGTGCTTACACATAGATTAGATATGTATAGAATATTTTTAAAATTATAGTTCTAGATGACAGCATGCCTTTATTTCATTTATTTATTTATTTATCTTTATGTGGTGCTGAGGATCGAACCCAGTGTCCCACACATGCTAGGCAAGTGCTCTACCACTGAGCCAGCCCCAGCCCCTATATAGTGTTTAATGGTTAACCCACACTTAGATCATCAAAAGACCTTCCTTGTAAACTGTCTCAGCCGGTTGTCCTTTGGGGAGAAGTTCTTTGAAGACCTTTACCAGTCTTTCTTTTCCTTAATTAACAATTTATTTTTTTCCTTTTTTGAGTCAATTTTGTTATTTTCCATCTTTTCAATGGAGTCGCATATATCACTAAAATTTTCCATTGTGTTAGCATACAGCTATGTGGATTTTAATGTCTATTTATATTCTAATTTCTGTTTTTAGATCCCTTTCCTTGATTTAATTTAATGTGATTTTTCTCCCTTTTTTTACATAAAATTTCCAAAGGGTTACCTACAATTTTGTTTCCTGAAAAATCAAACTCTTTGAAATACAGATTTCAGTGTTCTCCAGTGTTACTAGTTCTGCTTTGTCGCTACTATTTGTCCTTTTTAAATATGACTTTCAGTGGTCCAGAAGTTTTGATGGGCCACATTCTCAGTGACAGTTTCTTGAACACTCTGTCATTGCGATTCCACCTTTAGAGTGTCCTCAACGTCACACCTGCTGTTCTGTTGTGGTCACTCATTTTCACCTTTGTTTTTCTCCATAAAGACAAAGTGATCCATAAATTCCTCTTCGGGGACCGGGTCCTGGTTTGCCTGCAGGTGCCAGCTCTTTCTGGCTCATGATAAAATACAGACTTGGCATCACAATACGATGGTTTCAGCAGTCACCGTTGTTGATCCACAAAGCAGAAAGGTGCTCAGACCAGAAGCGTTTCCCATGAGATTAAGAAGGGGTGACATTGTGTGGTGGCTATGTCCTGGAAGAGTGAACTCCCGCAGGAAGACCCCACATGGCTTTGTGCTGCCTCTGCCCCTGACACCCTGGCTCTGCATCCTGGCCTTCCCACCACTCGCCATGGGTCCTTGAATAGGCAGCTAACTTCTCTGAGCCTGGGTCCTTGCCTGTATATCGGATTAATGGTGACATATCTTTAGTGGGGACTCTATAAAGGGTTAAAAAAGAAATGTGCACCATTTGGAACAGCGCCTGGAGCTGGTGCAGAACCGATGTCGGCCACCATCTCCTTTCATTCAAGAAGCAATACCCAGGAGTGAGTATTGCTAATTTCTGTTTCGCAGATCAAAAAAGCTCAGACTCGGGGAGCTTCACTGCTTACCTGAGTGGTGCAGCAGGGCGGCAGTGGGAAATGGGCTTCCTCAGTTCCCAGCCGGTGATTTCTCTGTACTGGGGCAAGGCCTGACTCGATAGGGAGCTGGCAGGTTGTCCAGTGGTTAGGGCCCTGGTAGGAAGTCAGGTGAAAAGTCCTGTTCGGTCTCGTTTGTCTCACATGGATGAAGACGTGAGGCACTTGTCTTCCGTGAGCTTTTCAACTCCAGACCTCATTCGAACCCAGGAAGAGAGGAACTTTTGACTCTTGTCAAGAATACTAGAAACATGTTCGTCCCAATGAGAGTTGTTTGAAGCCCCAGCCGCACAGCAGCCTTCTCACAACTGACCTTGGCAATCACACTCTTCCTCCTGGAGATGAAGCATCTCATTTGTGGCTTGCCCAGGTGCTTTCTGCGGCTGGAGTAAAGGGTCAGGTGGGCAGGGAGCAGTCGTGCAGAGAACTGCCTTTGGAGGGAAATGGGACAAAAGCCCCCCCCCCCCGCCGCATTCCTAATGCCAATTCTAAGTCCAGAGTCCTTTAAAGGGTTCTGGGTCCTGACTCTCCTCTTTGGGGAGCAGTGAGTCCTGCAGTCTTGCTGTGTCCACTGCAATTCATCCTCCTCCCTAAGGGTAGGAAGCAAATGCTCTCCTGGGCAAAGTGCTGCCACCTGCTGGGCAGCCGGGCTGGTGTCTTGAAGAGGCCTCACGGCTGCAGGAGGATATGGCCCAGGTGCGCAGGGTCTCCAGGCTGCTCCAGGGCCGCACATCTTCATCACCAGCCAAGGAACTTTCCAGAGGGGGCGGACTCCCTCCCCGCCCGGCCCCATCCTGCGGAGTCAGATCTCTGAGATCCAGGGGACACAGTGATGGCAAACGCTTTCCTTTACCCAGGGGCCTCCCACCTTGGCTTTAATCAGCTCTCAGCAGCAGTTTTGTAAAAAACGATAGCCAGGTATCCTGTCCACATTCAGTCCACGTGTATCGCCAGCTCCCTGGGACAAGGTCTAGACTTCCCAGGGGGTGACAAGCCCGGCCTCTGTGGCCAGTCACTCCTGTGTGCTTCTTACCTCCTTACCCTCCGTCTCACAGAACATGAAGCCAGGGGCATCACCTTGGAATCACCTGGGAATTGTGAACCAGGCTTCTCGCCCCACTCCAGGCCTGAGCTTAAGCCTTAGGGGTGGATCCCAGGAATCTGCATTCTTATCAGACTCCCTGGGGCCCTCTGGAGATGGCTCCTCTCCTGACAGCCACCAGAATTAGCTATTCCTACCTCAGTGTTCCCCGGAGGAGACTCCTTTGCCTCTTAATCAAGTCCTCATTCACCTGTTGCTCTTGACCAGGGGCCTAGGTCAGATACAGAGATGAGACCTCTTCCCCATCCATCCAACTGCAACCGTGAGCTGGCCTCCCAATGAGGATGGAAGCACACATTTCTCTTGACCTTGGAATTATGAAGACCCTGGGACTGAACCCAAGGGCACTTTACCACTGAGCTACACCCCTAGTCCTTTTTATTCTTTGAGTCAGGGTCTCACTAAACTGCTGAGGCTGACCTTGAACTTGCAATCCTCCTGCCTCGGCCTCCCAAGTCATTGGGAATATAGGCATGTGCCACCACACCTGGCCTGACCCGTGATTTTGCTAAAGATTCTTTGCTTCTGAGAACACAGAGACCCCCATGTTCACCTGCAGAGATGTGCATGTTCAAAGTTCAGGCCACCAAGTACCCGGAGTGCTAAGACTTGGGCCGGTCACCTCTCCTGACCTCCAGCTTTCTGTGGATCAAGGGAGGCCTGCTGAGTCTCTGATTTGATGGCTAATGCTGTGCCGATACATCCTGGGGCAGGGGCACTTCAGCCCCTTGGTCAGTTCAGCTGCTGTCTCTGTCTGCAGGCAAGGAAGGTGGGAGGGAAACAGAGAGAGATGTAATAGCTCTTGAAGGCGTGTCAGCTGGAATTTTAAAGGAAGTCTTTGAAGCTTGTCTGAACTTTGCTGTGTTATCTGTGAGGCAGCCTCTGGGGAAGCAATTAGCTCAGCTGCCCTTTGAGTAGGTGGCCTCTAGTGGAGGCTGGAAGGGGGTGACTCGGGGTGGGCTGCACAGCTGCCCGGGAGGCCTGTACCCCCTGCATCTCTCCACTGAGCCCAGCCCTGTCCCCCGCACCACGCATGGCCGCTCTGTCTTGGCAATAGTTTCCCGAGCTCTGCGCTTCCCTGCTGCTTATGGACGCCCTGATGAGCCATCTCCTGCTGTCCCTCCCACTCAGGCAGGGGTACCTGTGCTACCGGTGACAGGACCAGGTACCTGCAGAGATGGGAGCTCAGTCCAGGAAAACAGGAAGTGGGCCCAGTGGGAGGAAGAAAGTCTCAGAGTGCTTGCCCAGTGCCAGGCTGGCCGTCAGCCCTCCATCTCTGCCCACTCTCCCCTCTGCCCAGGCGGGAGGGGGTCAGAAGATGGAGACTTGTGGGGAAACCTGTCCGGAGTGGCTAGTGACCCGGGGCCATGTGTCAGTCACTCGGCGTCTCTATGACCTCAACACCTGGCATGAACAACCTCAGGAGGAAGAGCTGAGCTTGGCTCTTGGTTTGAGTTTCAGTCCAGGTCAGCCATGCCTCGCTCTGGGCCCCAAGTGAGGTGGGGCACCAAGGCTGAAGGGCAGCGGCAGGGAGAGCTGCTCAGCTCACGGTGGGGGTGGGGTCAGGCAGCAGAGAGCGGGGGAGAGAGCCCCAGATGTGGCCTTCTAGTCACTCCCGACCTGTCTGCAGTTGCCACCCAGCTGTCCACTCAAACTAAAACGGACCGATTAGGCCACAGCTCTCAGAACCCAATCCTCTCTCCTCTGGGCGTTCCTGCATCAACACAGACCACAATCAGGGTCTGGGTGGGCGATATTAAGATGTGACGGCTCGTGCGACCTGACGGTGCCTGGCATCTCACAGTCCAGCTGCTGCCTCCTTGGGCTCCTCTCTGTGAGGGCAGGAGGATCCAGTTCACCTCTCCTGACCTCTCACAGCCCTGAAGACAGGACCAGATGCTACTGGACGAGTGGGTACCAGGCCCCTCCTCTGTCTGCAGAGGGCTTGCTTCCTGTCAGGTCTGTGCTAGGTCTTCACCAGCATGGCCTCATGCAGTCTCCACACTGCACAACGATGCTACCAGGGTGGGGGGATTCTGGTATCATGCCCATTTTGCTGAAGGTTGGAGAACTTGCCCAAGGCTACGTGCTCAGATACCAGAAGCCAGGATTCAGCCAGTCTCGCCCAGACCTTGCTCATGATCACTCTGTCTATAACCAAAGTCAGCCCAGGACCATACGTTTTGGTGCATACTTGTTAGGACAAGTGAGCCCAGAGGCTTCCAGGCCTTGCGTGTGTGGTGTGGGGTGCTAGGTCAGAATCTGCCCCGGGACCAGGCACCCTGCAGTGGGCACAAGCCCCAGCCTGTGACTTGGACAAATTTGTCCATTCATTATCCACTTATTCATTGAACGAGCATTTATTGAGCACTACTGTGTGCCTGGCACTGGTCTAGGTTCTAGCCAGGAGTGAGCCTGGTTAGTTAGACTCCTTCCCCTCACTGGCCTTGCGTCTTAGTGGAGGACACGGTTAGAGACAAACGCACACGAGTCCTGTGAAGCAGAACGGGGCAGGAAGGAGGCAGGGTGGCAAGGGAGGCCTAGTGGGCGTAGATAGCATGGCCATGTGGGAGCAGGGAGGCCTGAGGCCTGGGCGCAGTGCAGGCTTGGCCAGCAGCTCCCTGGGGAGGGACCCCAGCTCTTCCCCAGCAGGGACCCTGCAGGCCGCCTCTTCTCATCCTGGCTGCTCCCGCTTCCTGCTTCCTGCTGGCCCTCCAAGGCTCCCTGGTCTCATGTGTCCTCTCCCCTCCTGCCCCACCAAGTGCCCCTACATTCAGACCTCCTCACCTGGCTTTGGAGCCTCTGCAGCTGGCCTGCGTCCATCACCTCTGCCTCCTCCAGCCATAGCATACGATCGGCTCCTTCCATGGGATTCACTGAGCTCCCAGTGCCCGGACCCCAGGGCATGAGTCAGGCAAAGCCCCTGCCTGCAAGGCACTCGGCGCCAGAGAGCCAGGTGTCAGCTCCGACGGCAGAGGCCGGGGTGATGTGACCCACAGGCCACGGGGGAGCCCACGAGCGGAAGGGCCCTGGGAAGGGCCCTAGCACAACACAAGAGGGCGGTGGAAAACTTTCTAGAGAAGGTGCGTCCACCTTGCAGTCTAGGAGACAACGGTTTAGCCAAGTGGAAGGGCCACACTACGCTGGGTGGAGGGAAAGGTCAGTAAAAAGGACCAGGAAGGATCGAGAGAGAGCTCAACGTGTGTGGAAACCAAGAGTGGTTCAGTCAGGGTGCCAGGGAGACAGTGACCGGAGAGAGGGTGAGCTGGGCCACCCTGCCCCTGCATCCATCCACCTGTCCTCAGTCCACCTGCCCCCCATCTTCCCATCATGCACTCTGAGTGGGGCGCTGCAGCCCCCCAGAGGCAACGCCCTGACTTGGAAGTTGGGAAGTTGCAGACTTGAACTGACCTCTGTGGCTTGGACTAGGTACTTCAGTTCTTGGTATTTCAAAGGGGTGACAATCAGCCAGGCTCCGTGGAGTTATTGCAGCGGTTAAATGAGGCCCCCTGACTGAGTGCACGTTCACCTCTCTCCTCACCCTCTCAATCGCGTCACTCAGCCTTCAAGAAAGGTCCAACAAAACAGCAGAAGTGATCGTCACCGCCTTCTGAAAACGGGGAGGGGAAGCCAAGCCCCGCTGGAGCTGCACCCCACAAAGCCTCCTTCCCCTGTCGAGTGCTCACAGTAGGCGTGACAGGGCCTTCGCCAGGGGCTGCCCTGGGCGGCACCATCTTCCTGCCCCCCTCGGACTTCCCTGAGGGTCCTGGCTGCTCTTGTTCAGATTCTCCTTTCTGTACCCGTGGCGTGGTGAGGGTGTCACTGAGATTGTCCCCGACTTGAGCACTAGGTGAGGACGGCCCAGCAGTGCTCTCACTAACTGAGTAGGCTGGAGGGCACCTGGGGCCAGGGCGGGAGATGGCTCCCAGGAGGGGCCTGTTTGTTCCTCCCATGCTGGGGCCAATCTGCCAGTTTGAGTGGCATCTGAGTGACCTGGGGAGGGGCAGGTCCCGGGGAGATGCAGATCCAAAACCTGTGTTTCCTAACCAGGCGAGGCAGATGCTGCTTTTGGCAGATTTCAAGTCCTACCATGTGGGAGGATTAGACTCCTCTCTCAGGAGCCTCCTTGCCTCTGGGCTTCCTAAACAGCGCCCACTGACTCAACGCTTTCCCAGGCTTTGAAAGCTGAGGCAGAACAGCACCCAGTTAGCCTGGGTCCTTGCCGAGCAGGGCTTGGTGTTGAAACTGGACAGTGATTGGAAAGAAATCCACTTCTTTAGCTGCCAATCAGACCCAGGGTGTGACTCAGCCCTTCTGAGAGCTGTTCCTCTCCCTGGCTGTGTGGCTCACCTGCAGCTGGTGGAGCCTGAACATGGAGATGGGTCTCACCACCTACAACAAACCTCCAGGGCGTGCATGGCCTCCAGAAAAGTATCCCCTAGAAATTATTCATATTTCAATTTTATATCTGTCTTAAAACTTCAATTGGTTTAGTCATAACAATAGATAGAAATAGTTCAAAACATCCAACACACTAAAAGTCTTGTGGTGGAGAGTGGAGGGTCATTATCCCATCTCCTCAAGGCCCCCGACTGCCTTCCAGTGGTACCCCGAGAACACTGTTACCTGTTTTTTTAATAATTCCCCCATATTTAAAAATAATCGGGTATGACACTACTTCTAGATTCATTTGCTTTTGATATTGTCCACTAGTGGCCTCCTATGATAGTTGAGATCTTAGCATTCTTATACCAATATCCCTCCCCTTTCTCTAATCTACCAATATAAGTATAACCCAACTTTTGACTAACTCACTAGTTAACATTTGTATTATTATGAGTACATATTGAGTACTTTTCCTTTTATACAACTTTATGTTTTTCCTAGTGTTAATCATTTCTTTGTTATTTTTTCATTTGCTTAGAGTTTTTTTCCTGTGCCTATGATTAATCTTTTCCAAATGTTCTGATATTAAAGAGCTGATAATAAATTTGCAAAATGCTCATATATATCACAGACATTCTAGAAACTCTATTTTCCTACCTCGGCCCTCTAACCTATTCCTTCCAACTAAGTGGGTAGTTGCTGATCGTGGTCTAGAACGATCCTCCTGGGCTCTTTGCATTTGATTCCCGAGTAGGATCCTTTGTTTCCTGGACTTTGCATCTTTCTCTTCTTGGTTTATTTCTTCATCTTGTGGAATAATTTCTTCTAGTACTTTCCTAAGAAAGAAACAGGGAGGTTAAAAGCTTTTGAGACATTTCACATCTAAAAATGTCTTAATTCTACCTGCACACCCCTATAGATAGTTTAGCTGGATATTTTTTTCCTAAGGATTTTGAAGGCACTGTCCTCTGGCATCTGGCACTGCTGATAAGAACCCTGATGTCACTTTTATTTGAGTTATTTCTCTCTGAGAATTTTTACAATCTTCTTTTTGTTTCATTTTGAAATCTTTCCATTCTTTGGTTTGGGTCATTTTCTTTTGTTGTGCAGAGACCTCAGTCCTGTATCCCCCTGTCAACCTACGTACTAACTTCCTCTTATTCTGAGAATTCATTGTGTCGCTCCTTTGGTAATTTTCTCCCTCTCATTTTTCTATTCTCACACAATTTCTCTGAAACTCCTTGCAGTCAGTAAGACCACTCTTCTAATTCTGATTTTAATCTTTCTCTCCTTTCCTCTATCTTTATTATTTTGTTAATTTCTCAAATTTAACTTACATCTTGCCTAAGACATTTTCTTAGTTTCATATTTTTAAGTTCTAAAGGTTTTTCTCTGTTCCTTTCTCATAGCATCTGTTCTTGTTTGCTAGTTACAATATTTACACCTCTATTAATGAGTCTCACCTAGCCGCTGACTATATCAGGATGCCACTGGGAAGGAAGCTCTGGAGCCGTGGTTTGGAGGAGAGGTGGCTGTGCATCAGGATGCCCCAGGATAGTTTTTAAAAATCCAGAACTATTAATGATAGGAGTTTTTCCCCTTACATTTTGTTCTGCTGTATGTTTTCTCTCTTGGCTCCAGATTTCTTATTTTTCTTTGGTTTCTTTCCGCCCCTCTCCTCTGTGTTGGAGACTTTTTCAAATATCTGCTGCTTTCACTCACGTTTCAAAAGATGAGCAGAAGCCTGGGTGAGGGGCAGGTTCCACACTCAGCTGATGAGTATATGTGCAGCGTTTCTGTGGGGAGAGCCCCCCCATCAGTGTGTGGCTGACTTTTCTCTTGGAAGCAGATGCTATTCTGGGTGTAGATCCGCTGCAGGTGGTGGAGGGCTCTGAGGCTGGTTTTCCTGTGTGTTTGCCCTCTCAGCTTGCTTCCATGCCTGGAATTACCACGGGTCCACTGACTGTGCAAACAAACGTGGACTCCCCCTCCTGTACGAGGTCTGGCTGGAGCGAAGCCGTGGCGTGTAGTCTTTCTCCAAATCTCTCCATCTTCCATCTGCGGCCTTACCCTGCCCAGTGGTCCCTTTGTGCTGACCCACTGGGGTCTGGGGGTGAATGTCCTCAGTGCTCTACAGAGGCTCAGAGGACTCTTCCTCCTCTTGGTTATTCCATCTCCCAAAGCTGGACTGGAAGTCTCATGCCGCTCTTGCCACTTTCCCCATGTCCTCACCCTCACAGTCGCTGCCTTGGTAATGCCTGTGCCCCCAGGTCTAGGAATTGGAGAAGACAGACAAGTGCGGACTGCCTGCCATGTTGGGAAGTTTCCTTTAAAAAAATTCTCTACTGCTCAATAGAGAACACGCAATTTAGAATGATCCAATTGTAAGGTCTGAAAACACTCTAAGCAAAGCTTGAGCATTCATCTCAGAGCAGGGAGCTGAGTCTCACCTAGCCGCTGACTATACCAGGATGCCGCTGGAAGGAAGCTCTGGAGCCGTGGTGGGGGAGAGGTGGCTGTGCATCAGGATGCCTCATGATAGTTTTTAAAAATCCAGAACCTTGAGCCCTGCCTTGGGCCTTAGAATCCTTAGATGCATGGGGTGCAAAAGGATCACACTGAGCCAAATTTGGGATCTTTGAGAGACTGAGGCAAGGGTCAGACAACACCTCTTCTAAGTGTTAGGGTTGGTGGGAGGGCCCGGCCCTATGAGCAGGAAGCAGGCTGCTGGGTCCCTGCCACCTCCATCCACAAGAACATTTGAGTCTGTAGAGTGGGCACTCACCCATGGTCACTGCCACTGCCCGATGCAGGGGAGGGGGCAGAGAGAGGCCTCACCCCTGCGTGTTTAGGCCCTTACTAGATCAGCAACTCCACCAGCCAGCATGGACCAATGGCTGTCGCCCAATAACCCAGTACCCAGCTGTGCCTTAGGAGGAGCCTGGGCAGGGCGGGAGGCCAGGAGCATGCAGCCAGGTCCTCCTGGGAGCCCAGGGCAGTGGGAGCAACGGCTGCCCCTCCTGCTTACTGCAGCAAGCAAATGGCCAAGTCTTCAAGGAGCTTCCACGCTTGAGTCCCCTGGGCGCTAAGGCTCCTTGGGTTGCTTGAGTCGGTAACAATGGCAGCTGCTGACTGTGACGAGGAGCCAGGCCCAGGACAAGCACTTGACGTGAGCCTCTTGATCCCGTGCAGGCTGTCACAGGGTCCTGTTATCCTGCTTCACGGATGGGGAAGGGGCTCATGGGAGTTCAATGCCGGGTCCAAAATCACGAAGGGAGCAGGCAGTTCCGCCGAGTCAAACCAGGTGGGTGGGCCCTTGTGCCCACACCTGCCCCTGCCCCGGGCCTCCATGGCTGGGCCAGCTCCTTCAGGGGCAGGTGTGGCTGGGCTTTGGGATGGAGGAGTGGCACAGTGAAGGGCCTCTCCTCGCTGCCCCACTGTGCTGCCTCTGCAGGTGAGGCACTCACTCTGGACTTTGACCTCCACCTCTTCCCTGTGGCCACCTGGGTCTTCAGTGCCAGTAGGAAAACAGTAGGAAAACCTTTGTCAGGCTCCCAGACAGAGTGATCCGCATTGACCCAAACCCCCTAAAAACTTGGATTTTTAGAGTCTGAAGAAAGTAAGACTCAGAATTTGTGCATCACAACAGCTTGGTCATAGAACGTGTTCACCCCAGTGCGTGTTCCTAGGGTTGTTTCAAAGGATCTTGCAGAAAAGAAACGATGGCTCACTAGAACTACAGGACGTTCATCAGAGAACCCGCAAGTAGAAAATGAGCTTTGCAGAGATGACCCGACCCCTTCCAGAGTGCAGACACTGCCCCCTAAACTACCCTCGTATGGTTGTATTTGCTATTTGTCAAACACACATGAAGCGCTCCCCACACGGGGACAGATGAGCACGCTGAGCAGCAGAGGCCTGGGGTGGAGCATCTGTGGTGTCCGTGAGTGGCAGAGCCGGGATTCAGGACCCCAGCCTCGACTCCTCCAGCACCAGGGACTTGTGGGCTGCACCGTGGGGCTCAGAACCGCAGGGCTCTGTCTCCTGCCTCCCCACCACGCTTCTGCTCCAGCTATTTTAGTCCCTACTCTATTCTGAAATGATTCATTCACACGTTAAATGAATCCATTGTAAATTTCCTGTCTCCATCTGATAATTTCACTTGTCAAGTTATTTTTCTCAATTCCATGTCAAAAACTTTCATGTCTCCCTCCTCCTTTCTTGGGGGATAATAAGAAACATTTAAAAATTTGATTTCTCACATCCTAAGCTTATTCTTTTAGAAAGAAGTGTGTGTATATTTTTTTTTAACACAGAAATGACAGTTCTCAAAAAAATCCAAAACCCTGAAGTTCATTATTTAAAAAAATTTCTTTCTAAGCCCTTGGTTACATCTTCACACTCACCCTCAAGTTTCTGTGCATAGAACTTGGCAAATTGGACGAAGGTGGAGGTTTGCTCTGGCTGTGTATTTTCCTCTTGATGTGTGTTTTGAGATGATAAAGGATGTTTCTTTGAAAAAGAAGAGAGAAAGAGAAGAAAGGGGACTTAATTTTCTAATCCAAAGTGATTCCGACGTGTGTTATTCAGTTTTTTGTCACTGTGACTAAAATACCTGACAAGGACAACTTAGAGGAGGAAAAGTTTGTTTTGGCTCCTGGCTTCAGAGGTGTGAGTCCTTGGTGGGCGGACTCCATTGCTCTGGGCCCAAGGTGGGGCAGAACATCATGGCAGAAGGGCCTGGTGGAGGACCCGCTCTGTTCTTAGCAGCTGGGAAACAGAGAGAAGGGGGTGGGGGAAGAGGCAAAGGGAAGTGGCACCCCTCCAGGCCTGCGCCCGTGAGCCGCCTCCTCCAGCCAGGCCCCTGCCCACAGTTACCACGTCATCCGTCCATTCCAACTAGGTGGACGGACTAGGTGGGAGTCTGATCGTTAGAGTCTAAATATTGCTGCGTTAACCCAGGAGATTCGGGCGCCAGGGGAACGAGCATGAAAATGACATGGGGACCGTTTCAGAAAATGACATTTGGGACAACAGAGATGAGGAAATTGGTGTGGACACCTGAGACAGAAGTGGCTGTGACTTCAAAATCCGTGTTGGAGTCGTTCCAAGTTAATTAGCATCTCACTCAAAGGTGAGGAAGAGGCAGTGGCCGTCCGTTTCCCATTAGCTGCTCTGGTGACAGCCGTGGTAGGAGAGCTGTGGGGACGGGCCGAGGCGAGGGTCACTGGCGGGAGGGCTGGGTGGAGGTGCCGACTTCTGGGATAGACGTGCATCTCCTTCCCCCGCCCCCACCAGTAAGTTCTGCAAGATCAGAATCCAACCCCCGGGCCGAGGGCAGTCCCTGCCCCTCCTCTCTTCCTACCCAAGGCTGTATAGAGCCCAAGGCTGGCACGTGCTCTGCCGTTCTCCCTTGGGCCCCTCTTCAGCTCCTTCTGCCTGGGGAGGCCCTGGGATGACCGGTCAGCCCTGGGAATCAGGACTGTCACCTGCCTAACTTTCTGCTTAGTCCAGCAATCTGCGTGGAAGCAGAGTCTCTGCTGGTGATGGCTGTCCTCTGCTGGATCACGGTGAGGGGCCCTGACTGTCCTCTGAGTCCAGGGTGCCTCATGTCCAGTCCTCACGGAGGTCTGTGCCGCCTCTCCCATTGGAGGTTCTGCACCCCGGGAGCTTCAAGCAAGCTGCGCTGGAGCTAGGCCAGGGCAGCAGCCAGGGTCTTCATGCCTGCTCCTGGGACGCGGCTCCTTCTTCTCTCTCTTCTTCTCTCCCTTGCAAAAAACACCGGGATTCTGGGCTCCTCTCTAGTCTTTCCTTGGGAAACCTTGGATGACCTTAGATCCTAGACTACAAAAAAAACACATTTAGCACTCAAAAAAAAAAAATGCTCTTCATCTTTCCTAAATAACAACACAGGTTTCTCAGAAGCAGCAATGTGCATCCCCCCCATGCTTTCAAATCCTGCTAGTTTCTCTGCTTGCTATTTCCTGCTTGATTCCTATTTTACTCCTGTTAAACACAAGAATTGGAAAATAAGTTATGATTAAGAGTTGCTCCCATAGACTGAGAGGTTGTCAAATAAACAAACAAAACAAGTGCAGATGCTGGCCATGGGAGGTGTGATCACACAAACCAACCCCCCCCCACCACCAAATCAAACCCAGAGACCATCCCCACCACCACCACCACCAAATGTTAAAAAGGGAACAGAGGGACAAGAACTTGCAGCCCAGGAGCATCCACCCCAGTGGCAGTTCAGTTCCTGGGCTGAAGGCCATTGGGCCACCCTCTTAATGTCCCACTCAGAGACTCAAGGCAAGGTGCAGAGCTAGGGGATTATCTAGCCTGGAGGTCATTATCCAAAATTATCTAGACTGCTTGCTTCTCTGAGGGACAGCACTGAAGGTGTGGTCTCAGTGGCCAGAAGAAGCAAGCCTGCACAGATGGGCAGGAGGGTTCTGGGCCAAGGGCAGCAATGGCAGGCCCTCCCACGGCATGTCCAAGGACATGAAGACAGGGCCGGGTTCTGGAGTGAACTGGGAAAGAAGTACGAGGTGGGGCCGGAGAAGCGACGGGGACTAGATACATATGTAAACATGACGTGGAGACTGCTGCTCCCAAACACGATTAACCCTCCCACCCCAAACCCCTTGGAGATAGCAAAATCTGTGAAGCAGTTTTCACCCGCTGGACTGCAGTCAGGAAGGACCAGAATCAAACCAGGAACAGGAGAAACAGGAGAATGGGCTTGCATCTTTCCCAGAGGAGTTATAGGAAAAATATCAGAGAGGTGTGCGTGGGGGTGAGGGGGGAGAGAGAGAGAGAGAGAGAAATGAGAGAGGAGAGAGAGAGAGAGAGCGGGCGGGCATGTGCAGCACTCTAGGTGCCAGCAGAGGTGCGCTCAAGTCTAGCTGGATAATGATCTTCACATGCATCTGATAAAATGACCCAAAACAGGAATGGAAACGTCAGAATAAAAAGTAAGCCCAAGAATATCAGGAGTTCACACACATCTGGAAATAGTTGGGTTTCAACTGGGCTCAGTGGAAAGACCTCCTCCTATGCGGGCATTAGGCAGAATCCTCAGTAGTGGGGCTGAATCAGTCTGATATCGAGGGTGCTCAGAATTCCCTGGAATAGACTGTAGAGCTTCTAAAGAGAAACTGATTTCAAGGACCTCGCTATGTTCAAGAACAAAATTCAGCACTATCTAAAGAAATAGAGGAAAATGCCACAAACAACTATGTAAAACTCACAATAACTAACACCCAATTAAAAAAATTACCAGGCATGTAAATAAGCAAGAAAATGTAACCCCTAGCTGGAAAGAGAATCAACCAAAGGAAACATAACCAGAAATGTCGGACATGATGGAATTTTCTGGCTATGGTGTTAAAGCCCCTGGTACAGATGCACTCCATCTGTAGCAGAAGGAAGAGGAAAATATGGGCATGATGAGAGGAACAGAAGATGGAAACAGAGACCCAAGCCAAGCCTCCAGAGATGAAAACTGCAGTGTCTTATGCGCAAAGCATGCAGAATGGGATTAAGAGTCCATCGGACATCGTGGGAGGAAAGGCCAGCAACCTGAAGGTGGAGCAGCAGCTATCTAAATCGAAACTGACGGAAAAAGACCAAGAAAACGTTCAACCTGAAGTGGGCGTTTAGGAAAAAACTGAAACGCTACACTGCCCTGGAGAAGACTGGATGCCTGTTTAGTCAGCTTTGTCGCTGCTGTGACTAAAGGACCCAACAGAACAACTGTAGAGGGGGACGTTTTATTTGAGGGCTCACAGTTTCAAAGGTCTTAGTCCATAGAAGGCCACTCCATTCCTCGGCAGGGCTTGAGGTGAGGCTGAGCATCATGGTAGGAGAGTGCGGTGGAGGGAACCAGCTCACATCATGATCAGGGAGCCGAGAGAGACTTTCCTGGCCACATACAAATATATACCCAAAGCCACGCCCCAAGTCCCGCCTCCTCCAGCCACACCCTGCCATTTCAATAACCACTCACTTAATCCCTCTCAGAGGATTAATTCACTGATTGGGTTAAGACTCTTACAACCCAATCATACCTCCTCTGAACCGGCTTGCATTGTCTCACACGTGAGGTTTTGGGGGTGAGGTTTTGGGGGACACCTTACATCGTAAGGATGCCTTTCCCTGAGACCTGGAATGAAGCAAGAATGTTATCTCTCATCATTCCCATTTAGCCTTACAATCCAGGGCAATAAAGCATGAAATACAAATAAGAAACATACTGTTTCTTTTTTAAAAAAAGGAATCAACACTGTGGGTATTTGAAGATGACATGGCCATCTGTATAGTAAATCCTAAAGATTCAACAAAAAAGTCGGAACTAATAATTAGGCTTATTCAGGTTACAAGACACTAGATCAGTAGACAAATATTGATTGTATTTCTGCATGCTATCAACAAACAATTAGAAGTTGAAAAAAATCACATGCAATAGCATTAAAATGTGAAATACATATAAATTTATCAAAATATATGTAAGATTCTACACCAAGACATGAAAATACTGATGAGAGACATTTAAAAAGATATAGAAATAGAAAAATAAACCATACTCATGGAGTGGAAGACTTAATATTGTTAAAAGATCAATTTTCCTCAAATTTATCAATGATTCCAATGCCACCCGATCAAAATCCAGCAAGCTTTTAAAAAACTAAAAAAATTGATAAGCTGATTCTAAAATTCATATGGAAATTAAAGGAGCTGTAATAGCCAAGGCTATTTGAAAAGAAAGAACACAATCAAAGGTCTCGTATCACCTGATTTAAGACTTAAGTTAAACTCTAGTAATCAGTACAGGATCTAGAAAATAGATCAACAAAAAGAGCAGAAAAATTCAGCCATACGTGTCCATCAAGGTGCTGAGGAATTCTCAGGAAGTGGTTCCTGGGGGCTGGACATTTATATGGATCTGAGTGAAGCTGGGAGGTGGGTGATGGGCTTGTTCAGCAAGGGCAGGAGGAAGAGCTGGTCTGGGCTCTCTGGCTCCCTGCTCCTTCCTTGCAGAGATACTCTTCTTGACCAACAGGAGCAACACAAGTGTGTTTTTCTGGGAATGTGCACCATCTTAAACCTTCCACTTTGCAATGCTTTGCTTCAGATAAACATTGTTCTCCACTTGAATAGCTGTGGCCGTTACCCAAACTCCAGCTCCCACACCCACTCATCAAAAAAACAAAATCAGGGAATCTTGGGTTCACAGATCCTACAATGTGTCACCAAAACCCTCACAGTTTGGTCTACCTAGAAGGAACAAATCTTGAGCTCCTCAGCAGGCGTAGACCTCTCTCTGCAAAAGCTAGGGCTTACAATCAATCCTGCACTCAACTGATGGCCAGTGATCTCCCACATGACCAGCTTCTTGATGAGCTGACCCCAGTGCATGAAGCAGGCTTGAGGGAAACATTTACCCAGCGCCATATTTAAAAGGCTTAAGAGAGGTATGTGCCCGGGGAAGCATGGGAAAGGGACACTCTGTGTCTGTGGATACAGGGTGACCCCTGTGGAGCAGGTACTGTTGCAGCTGGTTTAAAAGAGAAAGCAGAAGATGGCTAGGGAGGCAAGAGAAGTCAGAGGTCTCCCTGATGGAGTGAACAGCACCTCCCAAGGCCCAGTGGTCTCAGGGAACAGGAGCTCTTGGAGCAAGCTGGACACAGAATGTGAAGGAGCCCCAGGCAGGAGCTGAGGCTGCCTGGCCACCACCCGCAGTCCCTCGTATGTCAGGGTAAAGAGCAGGGGCTTTGTTCCAGTAGTTTCTCTTCCCGATGTGGTGTATTCTCTCCTTCTCAGAGCCCTGGACACAGGCCACACCATGCTGGCTGGGCCCTGTGCTTACCCCATGTACTGGCTCACTTGGACTATGTGTCCTGGGAGGGGGGAAGCCCAGGAGGGGCCAGCGGCAAGAAGCCAGGCCAGAAAATCACCCTGGGTTTGCATTCTCCTTACCTTCTTTGTCCTCCCGGCCTTTAAGGTATCACAGGTGAGGGTGACTATACCCAGGGGCCACTCCTGTTTGCCAGGCCCCCACCAGGCTGGGATATGCTGGACCGCAGCTCTGTGGAAGGCGGGTGCATTGAGAGCAGGGGAGTCAGTGCCACGGGCCTGTGCCAAGGTGCCCCCTACTACTGTTTTGCTGTCTCAGACCTTCCCATCCTTTCTGGGAATGTCCACAGATAGAATGAATGATGTCCCGTACGAGTGGAGGGATTGACGTTTTCTTTATCACTTTGAAAACCAAGCTGCACACCTAAAGAGCGTCCCAACGGAGGGTGCTCAGAGCCCCAGGGCATGTGCGATGGTGCCCAGAAGGGAAGGTGCCAGGCTCGGTATCAGCAGTTCTGTAGGACCTGACGGAGGTAGGTAGGAGGTACGGGGGGAAGCCAACAGAAGGCAGGGCAGACCCCCAGCAGCCCCAAGGGACCTAGTGATGGTCACCAGCGCTGGGTGAAGGGCTTCCAGGTCTTCTCCCTAGTGGCACAGACACCCGCTGTGGGCTGGCTGGTGGGGTCACTCCCACGATGCTCATTTCGCCCTTCCTTCTAATTCAAGGAGATGGGAAGAGAGTCCTAAGATCAGTCCCATGGTCTTGGGATCCTTGTCACAGCACACACCCAAGACAGTGAGTCTAGAATAGCACATTGACTGCAGTGAATGGGGGCATCTTGGGAACTGGATGGCACTCTCTAGCTCAGGTGTGGCCATGACCGCAGACTGACCCTTCAGGGCCAGTGGCAGGTTGATGCAAACAAGGCTACCCACATGCAGCCTCCAGGGCTCTGTGAAGCTGTGGCCACAGGGTCCTTCCCTGGAGGGTGGTTGGGGGATGGTGAGGGCTCCATGGGCATTCATGGACAGGTGCTGCCTCCTTGTGGGACCAGCTCCTGTGGAAGGGAAGAGTGTTCAGAGGGGTAGAAAGCCACCCTCTCCAGGGAGCGCAGGTTGCCCACACCCTCTCCTCCACAGATGGTTGACACACGCTGTGCCTTGCCTCGCAGTGGTGGGCCCTGTTTGGTAAGGGCTTGAGCTGTGGGAGCTGAGCTTGAACAGTTCCGGTGAGTTCCCATGGAATGTCCTGTAGAGGGACGGGGACTGGCTCTGTCCACTATCCTCTGCATGAGACTCCCTTTCAGCTGGAAGCCAAGGTGAACCGTTTGGTGCTGCTTTGTTCTGAGAACCACAGGAGCTTAGGAACAAGGTCAAGAAAGTAGCCCCAGGCTCTCATCCAGCTGGTCCCCTCTTAGTGACAGCAAAGGACCATGACTTGGTTTGCCCCAGAGGCTCTGGACTCAGCCCCCATGTCTCCAGCATGCCCTGACCCTTCCTGCCTGGTGGTCCTGCCGCTGTGTGTGCACATGCTGTTCCTGCCCAGGCTGTCCCATCTCCTCTCTGCCCCTCACCCAGGGACACTCCAAAGGAAACCGTCCCTGGGACGTGGCCCTCTGTTCTGATGATATGGGGAAATGGGGCTTGACTCCCACCTGTGTGGTACTGGCCGGAGGCCCCAGCACGGGTGTTTCCCTTGTCCAGCCCCAGAGTGCAGCTGCCGTGCCGTCCCCTCCAGACTGCTGCGAGGTTGACTGTCAGAGACAATGACAGCAGCCCTCGCACCCGGCCTGGCGCCCGCCAGAGCTTCCTCAGGTGGCCTTCCTTGCCTTTTCTGCCCTGCTGCCTTTGCCTTTCCTGAGAAAGCAGCCAAACTCGGAGAGAAACAAAGTCAACGCCAACAACACGGCTAACAGTCATCCCTCCTGTACACGCAGGGTGGCTCCTGGGTTCCCACGGGAACCAAGATCTGCCAAAGCTCCAGCCCCTGCGTAAATGTGTCCCACTTGCATGTGACCTCTGCTCACCCTCCCTTATGCTTCAAGTGCCCTCTCAGTTACTTACAGTAGCCAATGCCACACAGAAGCTGTGTAAATGGTGTGACTCCGTCTCCTTGAGGGAATAATGACCACAGTGTTTTCAATGTTTCCAATCCACTAACAGAGGGCGACTCTATGTCCTCCTTCTTTCTCCCATGGTTTCAGACTTTTAAATTGAGATAATTTGCATATCATAAAATCCATCCTTTTACAATCGATGATTCAGCGGATTTTAGAATACTCACAGAGTTGCCGGGCCGTCAGCCTGACCTAATTCTAACATATTTCCCTCACCCCCAGGTGAAGCCCCTGCCCATTAGCACTCCGCCCCACTGCCTGCTCTCTCTCCCTCTGGCCCCTGGCAGTCCCTGGCTGCTTTCTGTCTCCTCCTGGGAAAAGCCAGTCTAGTCCTGCGGGTCCCCCGTCGTGCAGGCCCGTGGAACCAATGCAGCTAGATGAATAGCAATGGCCACTAGGTTCAGAAGGGGACCAGTGCCCGGGAGGTCGGGCTGGACCAGCACTGGCCCAGTGCCCCTGTGGGCCTTCCCAGCTCACTCTGCACTTCAAGGGTCCCTGCTGCTCTGCCCTTGTGGGGTCCAGGACCTCGCATGGGGTCTCTGCCATCAGGGACGCTACAGGGAGGAATTCTGCAGGAGGAGGGGGAAGGGCCACTGCTGGTGCCCAGGCCCTGAACTGGTGGAGGCTTCGCCAGGACTTGAAGTCCCTCCAGGTCCCAGTGTGCCTGCTTCCCCGCCGTCTCCTTTTCCTCTCCTAGGATAAACCGTCTCCAGAACTTGGTTCTCCCTCCTGCCGTCGCTGTCCTCTTTCAGTGGCGCTGAGAGGGCTTACTGTGACGCTGGGCGAGGAGAACTGCGGATCGGGGAGGGAGCAGCCTCGATGGACGCAGTGGCCTGGGCGAGCACTGCTGAAGCCACCAGGTTCCCATGAGCGGTGCCCGTTGCAGGGGCCTGTTGCTCTCAGAGCCGGAGGGGGAAGTCCCCTGCCTGAGGGCAGCCTGAGCCCCCAGGGCCTCCATCCTGGCTTCCAGACCGGGGTGTGCCCGACCGCCCTTCTTGTGTCCCCACCAAAGATGGTCGATACAGCGGCTGCAGAGGGGTCCTAGGGGAGGCACCAGCGCTGCCTCGGTTCGCCTGCTGGGCGCGGGGCTCTCAGGAGGCATCCGCTGATCCACACCCAGGCACCTGCACGGTGGCCCTGCTGGAGAGAGGCGGGCCCCGGGGCGCTCAGGCCCACCTGGGTACCTGTGGTGAGGGAGTCGGCCAGCGCTGCCCTGGTGCCTGGCCACCTGAGGCCCTCAGGGCTGCCCTCAGGTTGCTGTCCACAGAGGGCTCAGGACTGGCATGTGCTAAAATGCCCTGTGTGCAAGGCAGGTGCCTCCCTGGCTCAGTCCCCTGCCCTGGCCTCTATTCATGGGACCATGCTGGGTAGGGAGGCCCTTGGCAGAGTCAAAGCTGCTCAGTCCAGTGCCCAGTGCCCAGCACAATGACCAAAGGGCACCCTTCAGCAGCATCTTCTCCCCACAGGAGAGCACCTGGCCGTACCTGTTTGGTGTGATCATGGTCCCCGCTTTCATCCAGCTGGTGAGCCTGCCCTTCCTCCCCGAGAGCCCTCGCTACCTGCTCTTGGAGAAGCATGACGAGGCCAGAGCCATGAAAGGTAGGGCCACTTCCCCTCGTCACACAGCTCTGCTTGCACACGGAGCAGGTCCAAGCTGGGCACGGGGAGGGCACCACGTGACTGCTCTCTGCAGGCACCGTGTTGGGCAAAGAGGACATCTTCCTGCTGTGGAGGGCAGAGGGGCACGGGGAGTCACCTAGGGAGTCTGGAAAAGCCAGCTCAGACAGGATAAGACCAGGTCCCCTGCTTTACAGCCACCTCCTGATGGCATCCACCCCCAGAGGTGGAGCAAGTAGCCTTTCCCAGTGGCTTGGGTGTGTGGCCGCGCCCCTTGTCTTCGCACTGAAGGGAAGGAGAAGAGGTGAGCTCAGAGTAAGTGCACCGGCCTGAGTGCTCCTGTCCAGTGACCCTGGGGTGTCCCCAGTGGCCCTGTGAGGGAGGAAGATTTTTATAGGAGAGGATAATGAGGCTTGAGATGAGGATAAGGAGTGGGCTCAGGTCACTTCCTGAGACCCCTAAGAGGCAGAGTGCTGGACCAGGTTCAGAGCATGACTTTCAGAATCAGAGATGTGCCGCAGAGACCCCGGGAAAATCTCTTTGCCCCGAGATGGCCAGTGCAGAATGGATGACCAAATTCTTATTCTTTTGGTTTATAAAACAAGACCGGCTGACAGTGCTCTGGTGAAGCCTGAGGGCTTGGAGCAATCGGGCAGCTGTGTACCCCAGCTCGGCCTCTGACCTTGAGCAATTCGCCCACCTGTCTGAGCCTGCAAACCCTGGTCTCTGACAGGAAATGCCATCAGCCTCCTTCAGGGGCTTGGTGAGGACTGAGTACACGGGAGGTTCAGGGCGTTAACCGCTGTCTCACTCCCGAGGACCTTGCCCGGTTTTTACCCACAGTCTCTCCTCCAATCTAAATCTCACTACTGCCCATGCCCAGGGAAAATTCTGAGTATTATACACATAATTGTGCAGCATCCTTTAGAACTTAAATTGCCAGAGAGACCCTAAGCAACTTAGTGAGACTCTGCCTCAAGATGAAAAATAAAAAGGGACAGGGATGAGCTCAGAGGTAAAACACCCCTGGGGTCAATCCCCGGTACCCACCCCCAAATTTAAACTACCTAAGTGTTTTTGAATTGACCAATCGTAAAGCGAAACATTAATAATTGTTTATATTTATACAAACAATATTTATATTTATCAAGCAGCTTATGGTCCAGATCTTCAGATCTAGTTTCTTATCTATAAATAACATTTCCTTGAAGTCAAGTCAGAGGACGTTGTCATTACTTTCATTTTGCTGTTGAGGAAACAAGGGCTTTAACTAGGGTCACCAAGACTCTGGTTTGGGCTTATAGAGGCTCACAGAGGCCTTTATTAGAAATGAATGCCCAGTGCCCCTGTACGCCGGCTCTTGCCTGCAGCTTGGAGATGGACTTGGGCCTTAAGCCCCGGGCTCCAGAAGTCACAGGGACCCTGGTTAACACTCTGCCCTGATTCACAGCCATTAAGACAGGCGCCCAGGGGCTTTCTTCCCTGCCCTGGCAGGCACAGAGGCACACTGGGAAAGGCAGCTAGTGGGCGCTCTGGGTGACTCCCTGCAGCCAGTGGGCAGGAAAACCACGCCAAAGTGGGGCTTCCGATGGCTGGAGGCGCTGGAGTGAAAAGGAGGCGGCTGAAACAGAGCCCGGGACCCGGTTCCAGGAAGCAGCAGGCTTGTAGGGAGAAAGCAATCCTTCCATCAGAAATGCAGTCCCCCGCCCTGGGAGGGCCGCCCACCCCTGGCTCCCCAGGGACGGCCCTTGGAAAAGCTTCCTCTGGCACAGAGGGAGGGGCAGTGCTGAAAGTGCCGGAGTGAGGAAGGCTTTAGAGGGTTCTTTCACAACACAGTAGAACGCGAGGGGGCGGGGGAGTGCAGCTGGGAGACAGGATGGACATGATGAGTGTGCTTTATATAAGGAGCAAAAAATATCAGCGTCAGGTTGAAACAGAATCTTGAAATGTACATTTCCACTAATAAGAATACCAATTTTTCTTTAGCAAACAGTAGATATTTACATGCCAGGCATTCTGCCAAGCAAGTGCAAAGACAGGGACATTAGATGGCACCCCTGCCGTCCAGGTGGGAGGGTGATGTGCCACGGTGGACAGACACACTCGTTCATGGCTCTCAGGTGCTGAGAACTACTTGACTCTCAGCACTTTCCCTGTATCAGCTCATTAAATCCTCACAACAGAGAAAGTAGGTCCCATTTTTATTCCTGTCCCATGTTGTGTCTGTGTAGTGAGTAGCACACCGCCCCCCATAAAGATGTGCCATTACTGCGCGTCAATTAAAAGTGAAAACAAATCACAGGAAGGAGATGCAGAAAAGGGGCAGCTATTGTGGGAGTGGGAGTTTCTGGGGTTTCTGAGGACTGAGGATTGGGGAGGCCCGGGAACGGAGCAGGAGGTGGCACCCCGCGGAGGCCCAGCCCTCCTGCTGCCTACCAACCCTCTCCAGCCTGGTGCTGCTTTGCAGGAAGAGAGACATCATGATGCAGCCTCCTCAAGTGAAGTGCCCGGGGTGGCTCCGTAGCCTTACAGAACCGCCAAGCACGGGGAGCCGGTTGTACGCACTGGCCTTTGGGATTCTGCCTCACCTTGCATTTGAAGAGAGGGATTCTATGGCTAAAAGGAGTGTGGAGCCTTTGCTCTGGGGCTAGAGAATCTTTTTTAAATGTTGGGTGGAGAAATCGCCCCCTCTCCCCCTCAGCTCACAAATCAACGTTGTCCCTTATACCTGGGTAGTGTGGATTCATCCACCAGGTTGCTTTTATCCTTCCTGTCCCCTCCCATCTTTGTGTCCTAAGCATGTTTCCTTGTCTCTATCTTTATATTGTCACGTATGACCAGTGGGACACTGGCCCCAAATATGTTCATATCCTGATCTCCACAGCCGGTGACTGTGTCACCTCAGATGACAGAGGGACTTTGCAGGGGTGATAAGGATTCTGAGATAGGAGGTCACCGGGGATTATCTGGAAGAGCCCACTGAAATCACAACCTTCTTGTACGTGGGAGCAGGAGGCAGAGGGTTAGGGAAAGTGACGTGATGCTGATTGGAAGCAGAAACCCAAGAAAGAGAGGAAGGGAAGGAGAGAGAGGAGAGAAGATGCTGAGCTTTTGGCTTTGAAGATGGAGGGGCCGTGAGCCAAGGAAAGCAGGCAGCCTCTTGGAGCTGGGAAGTCAAGGACATGGTCCTCCTTCAAGCCTCCAGAGGAATTCAGCCCTATTGTCCTCCTGATGTAGCCCAGTGAGTCCCACTTCAGTGTGTGTGCTGAAAATGACCCCACACACACACCAAGACAAATACGTCAGTCAGAGACGGTTGATCCACTGGCGACTGGGTTTCAGGCTCAGAAACGTTCTGCCGGAATGTTGTGGTTCATGCATTTGAAAAGCGCCAGTGTGCATCTACTGCATCAAAGAGCAGTTAGTGAGTGTCTATCTTCCTAAATCTAAAAATTCTCCCCCAATGCCAGCTTCATCCACTTAGTTACAAACAGTCATAGGATAATCGCAACATGACAAAGTGGGCTAAGCACACAGCGTCCTGTGGAAGAAAATAAACATAAATAAATCGCCATCACCAAAATGCAGACACAGGTGCGGGGAGGGCAGGAGGCTGGGCGAGGGATAACCTCAGAGGCAAACTCTGCCCTGTCCCCTGCCCAGTCACTTGCCTGCCAAATGTGCCCACTCAGCCAAGACAAGCCTCCAGGACAGAGGCCGTGGTGACCCGCTTCTCCCAGGCCCCGCTGCCAGGCTCTTACCTGGAGCCCCTGGGCATACCTGCACCCACCTGGGGGTGACCACAGAGCAGAGGATGCTTTTCCCTGTCGCTCAACAGATGGCGCTACTTCCTAAACTTGGGAAGGGAGCTGGGCAGAGGAGGCATGGTCAGTTTGCCTCCAAGCCCTCAGGCTCTGTCTGCCGGCAAAGTCACCTACTCCCCCAAGGACACCAGGGTCCTCTCTGGGGTCACTCTGATTTTGTCTTTAAGGTGTGAGCCCAGATGGGTTAGCTGGAGAGGCCTCTCGTTTGCCCTTGGACTTGCCACGTGCATCCTGGCTGCCTTTTCCCTGGCTGGAGAGCAGCGGGGTGCAGGGAACTGAGCAAGGTTCTCTGCCTGGGAGAGGGGCTCCTTCCTGCAGCACCTGCAAGGGCCTAATGGGGCAGGCAACAGTGGGGAGCACCCTCCACACACCCCGCCTCTCCCACAAAGGCAGGCCTGCAAGGGCTCCAGGGTGTCTGCATCCCAAACAGCAAGCACCTGAGCGTCCACCATGAGACTCCTCAGACCTAGAGAACGGCTCTGGGTGCCGCTGGGGCGGGGATGCAGCTTGTCCCACCTGAGGCTGGTGCACCTGGTGTAGCTGCTGAGCCGCTGGGGTTTCCGCTCCCTTGAGAGCCAGGAGGAACCACCTGTCTGACCTGGGGCACAGACAGGTTCAGCGCCCTCTCCTGGATTTCTCTGAGGTCCTGCCCCTTCCTGAGCCCCAAGCTGCCTCTGCCTCCTGGGCACCAGCTCTGTGGCATCCTCCTCTCACAATAACCCCAACCTGAGACCAGCGCCTCCAACAGCAACTGCACCCCCAACCCCTGGGGTGTTTAGGGAAGAGTTGGGGCTGGGGGGTCACCGGCTCCTCCTTCCTTCCCCTCTCTCTGCCTCTCAGAGGCCCCTGGAGCCCTGGTTGCTTCCCCCTCTAGCGTGTTGAGCAGCTGCTCGGCTCCCAAACCCGGAGCCAGCTGACGTGTAGACTCGCGCCGACACCCTGGGTGCCAGGCACTTATGAAAACCTTCTCAGCCCAGGCGGCACCTTCCTGGAGACATCCTGCTGAGCCGATGAGCACTGCTTCTCTCGCCTGCTGTGTACCTGCTAACGTCACAGCTGGCAGTGCTCCCGGGCTCCATGGAAGGCCTGCTGCGTGCCACCGTGGAGGGTCGCCTGGGAGTCCTGGGAGCTAGTCCAGCCTCCCTGCCCTGCCCCTAGCCGTGCTAACCCTCTCCCCGGCAGGCTGCCCAGGTCGGAGGTCGGCTGTCTCACTGTGGAATGGAAGCAACACAAGTGCTTATCTCCAGGGACCAGAGGACGGTGGAATCCCACTGTGGACGTGGGGATGCTTGGCGGTTTGCACAATGCCACAGCTGCCCCGGTTGCAGGGACTGTAATCGCATGGCCGACATCAGACCATGACAAGCATCATCATGTATTAAACAGGTTCTTGTCCAAAGAGTGAAAGAATTGACTTCTGAAGCTGCTTCAGGCACCTGGACCCAGCCAAAACCTCAAAGTGGCACAGAGAGGTTTGGGCCTGAGGGCAAGACCCTTCCACCATCCTGTCACCCAGAGGCCTGTCTCAGTAGTCACAGAGGGCAACTGAGAGGACGGGGGATGGCTGCCCTGTGTCAAGTGCTCGTCCTTCCCGTGGGCCAGCTTGTTCCCACCTTGCTGGAGGCCAAGTGCTCGTCCTCCCCGTGGGCCAGCTGTTCCCTTTGCTGAGGCTCATGACAGCTCCCCAGGAGTACGGGCTTCTAAGTGTCTGGTTCACCACATATGTCAGTCTGGTCCCCCCAAGAAATAGACTGTCTGAAATAGACCCATTTTCTGTTGCTGTAACTGAATACCAGAGACGGGGAAATTTATAAAGAAATTTCCTTCTTGTCATTCTGGAAGCTGTGAAGTCCAAAAACACGAGGACCGCGTCCGAGAGGCCTTCTTACTGCATCGCAACGTGGCAGAGACATCACATGGCAAGACAGAGCCGTGCCTAGCTCAGGGCTCTCTTCTCCTCATAAAGCCACTAAATATCATGACCCCATCTAACCCTACTCAGCTCCCAAGCCCCACCCCCACATGCCCTAAGCAGAGGAGCTCAGTTGGAGCCCCGCCCTCTTAATACTGTCCCAATGGCCACTAAATTTCTCATATGAATGGGGGTAGCTGGGCACATTCTAGCCATAGGGCAGAGCACGTGATTAAAGGAGAGGGGACGTCACTGGAGTCAGTTTCCTGGTGAGAAAACGGGGAGAGTCCAACCCCAAAGGGAAAGGAGGGACGGAGGTTGGGGAGAAGCACCCCCCACCCCCGGTTGCTGTACAGTATGAGGAGGGTCCAGAGAGGCCCCAAGAAGTCCTGGAGCCACCGCTGCTCCCAGGGCCACCGTGCCTCCCCAGAACAAGGCTGCCTGGTTTCCCTGCTCTGCCCACCACTGCAAGAGAAGCCCTGGGGCGTGCGGCCTGGGACCCGGGGGTCCGTCCTTGTCAGCTCCCTTCCTGAAGCTGCAGGCTGAGGCACATTCTCGGGCCCCAACACTGAAGCCACCACCTGCCCCTGGAAACCGCGTTCAGCTGAGGGCTCGGTGGGGAGAAGTGCACTCTGCCGCCCCGGGCTGGGCCCAGGACAGCCCCTGGGTGGCTCAGGGCTCCCCAGGGACACAGGGCCAATAGGACGCCCTCAGAGGAAGATGCATTTTCAGGAAGTGGCTCATCGACTGTGAGGCTGACCAGCTGAGCTTCGCCAGGCAGCTGGCCGGCTGGAGACCCAGGGCAGCGCTGTCCTAAGGCCGAGGCGGAATTTCCTCTCCCTCCGGGAGTCGGGCCTTCTTTCCTGAGGTCTTCAACGGTGGAATGAAACCACCTTCCTGGGGGAGGCTGCTCTGACTTGACCTTGAATGCTCCCCAAAGTCATGTGGTGGGCCTCGGTCCCAGGCCAGCACTACTGAGGGACGGAGGAGTCCTCAGGAGATGCACCTAGTGGGAGGTCCCTAGGTCATTGCCCTCAAAGGGGACCGTGGTACCCCAGCCCTCTCCTCTCGTGCTTCCTGGCTCATGAGGTGAGCAGTTCTGCTCCAACAGACTCCCCCACCCTGATGTGCAGCTCACCAGAAGCTCGAGTAGTGGGATCAGTCAGTCATGGACCAGAAACTCCAAAACCGCGAGCCATAATAACCTTTTCTCTTTATAAGCTGATTGCCTCAGGTATTTGATGATAGTGAATCAACAGATGGGATGGTATCAAACTAAAAAGCTTCTTCACAGCAAAGGAAACAAGAATGTGAAGAAAGAGCCTAGAGAAGGGGAGAAAATCCTTGCCACTTGCACCTCAGAGAGAGCATTAATCTCCAGGATACACACAAAGAATGCAAAGAATTGGACACCAAAAGAAAAAAAAAAAAAAACCCTAATCAATAAATGGGCAAAGGAACTAAACAGATACCTCACAGATGAAGAAATATAGCTGCTCAGCAAATATATGCAAAAATGTTCTAACAATTACAGAAGTGCAAATTAAAACTACACTGAGATTCCATCTCACTCCAATAAGGAAACAAACAAACAAACAAAAAACCAAGAGGAAGTGGATCAGGAGAGCTCAACAGCCTTCCAGCTCTAAAAGGGGCTGCCACTGGCTGAGTTCCGTTTATGTGCCAATGTGGAAGGCAGAGTAAGGGCCTGTGCCCCTCCCCACCCCCAAGAGAAGCCCACCTCCTAGCCCCCAGAACCTGTGACTGTGTTGGGCTCCGTAACAAAGGAATTGAGGTCACACGTGGAATCAAGGTTGCTAGTCACTGACACGCAGCCTCCCAGGCTTGATTTTAGGGACCTGCATCCGTTACCTGAAGCCTGACCACCCACTCCCTGCCCTGCCAAGGCTCCAACTTCCGACTTCTTACGTTATGGAGGAGGAGACCAGGGCGCAGAGGCATGAGGGCCTTGGTCAGTAGTCCACTCAGGGAAACTGGGACTCATTTTTCAGAGCAGCAGAATGATCGTGGAGGGCAGAGGGGCTGGGGCAGCCAGGACAGTCGGGCAGCGTTGCCCTCCGCATGGACGCTGCTCGATGCTCACCCACAGCGCCTGGGCAGGTGCTGGAGCTGCTGTCACTGTTTGGCTGATGTCTTTGCTGCTAGTGATAGTCCAGTCATAGTCCTGGAGTCTGAGCAGGAGCAGCCACCGCAGAAGGTGCTGGGCTTTGGCTGGGAGCAGGAGAGGACTTCTTTGTCCTTGTCCTGGCTCTCACAGCCTCGGGGGTGGCTCTAACTGGGATCTGCCACCCCGGCATCAGGGAATGGGACTGCAGGCTCCTGGCCAGCCATGCGGGAGAGATCAAATGGGAGTTGCCGGCTGTCCAGCGGCCAGACCTGGGCAGGAACAGCAGATGGCTGGTGCCCCTCATCTCAGCGCCCCTGCCCCCGCTGGCTCCTCTCCAGGGTCTCTGCCTGGCCCACACTCCCTCTCTTCCTTCGCCTGGATCCCCACTAAAACGACCTCTTCCCCAAAACGTCTCTCTCAGCTGCAGCAGCTCAAACCACATCCCTCTTCCCACCGTCACCTGCTCTGATGGTCTTTTTTCTCAGCCCTGACCGTGACCTGAAATGGCCCGTTTATGTCACCTTGATCAGTATCTCTGTCCCCACTGGGAGGAAGAGCTCCAGAAGGGCAGGGACTCCCGCTTGGCTGACTGCCCAGCACAGTGCCTGGCATACAGTAGGTGATTACTACGCGCATGTTGAATGGAGGAAAGAGATCAAAGTGCACCTAAAACCAAGGCGTGTACTCAGCTCACGGAAGCCCTCTGCTTCTCCAGGCTCTGTCTGCACAACAGGAGGGCAGGAGGCCGAGGGAGACAGGAGGGGGAAGCTCCGGCCAGCAGCCCTGGTCACTGGGGAGGCGTTTCAGACAATTGCTTGGGATCTCTTGTCTGGATAGTTTCTACCTCTGCACCTGAGAAGTCTTCCTCCAGGTAGGGGCTTCGCAAACCAAAGCAAAGCATGGTGGATGGACGGATGGATGGAGAGATGGTCACTCCCATTTTGTGTCTTCTTGCAGTGGCAGGAGGGTTACGCAAGGAGGGCTCTGAGGTTTTGATGTGAGCAGAGGGAGAAGGAACCAGACAGTGAAGTATTTACAAAGTGCTAAAAAAGGTATAGGCTCTTCATGCTTAGGAGGGCTCCACTTTAAAGCAGTTTAGTTGGACATTGAAATTGACAATGAACTCTACAAAGGAGGACCTTTCTATCAAGTCAGATCTCATGCACTAATTGCTGAGATTAGGACCCGACTTTTGGCATATTATTAGAGCTCTCTTTTGGCATATAATAGCTGCTCAACGAATGTGCATTGAAGAAATGAACAGATCGATTAAGCCACTCAAAACACAGTTCAGTGCCCTGGGAGGGGGAAGGACAGGGCCTTGTCACATACTAAGGACCTGTGGCTACAGGTACCTTCTCTAGGTGCCCCTGTCACTGCATTGTCCAGTGCTAAGAGATTTACACATGAGAAAACAGAGGCTCAGGAGGCTGGCGTCAGCGGTCAAATGCCACTCAGTCTGTAAGCAGTGGGGCCACACCTTGAGCCCCAATGCACCTGACACCAAAGCCTGTGGATGGTGGGACCTAAACTCTTGCACGGAGGATGAGTGGTTCAGAGGATTGGCTGCTGTGACCTCCTCCCAGCAGTGCAAGCCCCTGAGCCAGGCATGTACCACCCCTGTGGATGCACAGCAGTGCAGGGGTGGAAACGCTAGCTCTCCTGTGGGACTCCATCCCTCTGTGCCTCAGTTTCCCCATCCATTAATGGCAGTGAAGTTCCTGACCTGGAAGCCGTCCCTGTATCCAGCACCGTGCACCTCAAGGGCAGGGGCTGGCTGGACCGGCCTCTCCTTCCCTGACTGCAGCAGATCTTTGCTCCCATTTCCTGGCACACGGCAAGACCGCAGAAGCTCAGGTTCATGGAGATGAACTGAACTTGATTCTGCAGCTCCTCGGTTCTGCAGTTCCTTTTCATCTATCTTTTGAGGTGTGTGGAAAGAGAGTAGGTCAGGGTCTCACCCCAGCTTCTACCTGGGTGATCTGCGGGGCATTTGATAACTTCCCTGAATGCAATGGATGGAGCAGTGCTCACCAGCGAAGGCTGTGGAGTTGCGAGGGTCTGTGGGACACCGAACCCTGAGCCTGGCGCACAGTAGGTTCACGACAGCCATCAGGCGCCTCACCCTGCTCCTGGCTGTAGCTGGAGCCAGATCTGACCACTGGCCAGCTTCCTCTCCCAGCCCAGTGTTGGGGTGGACCGAGCTGCCCAGGGGGTTTCTCTCCAGTTGGGAAATGCAAATTTTCTTCCTTTCAAGTTCTTTGGAGCTGGTGATGGAATATGGCTAGGAATATGAATGAGGTGTGAGCCAGGGAAGGCTTCTCACTTTCAAGCTGGAGAGAGCTGGGGCGTGAGCCCTGGGGAGTCCTCGCATGAACTTTTATCAGACTAGAGAGGCACAGGAATGAGCTCTGGCCACGCCACTTTCCACAAACCAATGTCTTTTTGAGATAAGCTCAGAGACTCCAGGTTGCTTGGGTCATTTATCTTCTCTCCAAGGTCAACCAGTGAAAATCTAAAGTCTGTTCCATCTCCTCCCACCCGTGGAAGCCATCGTCTCCCCTCCATCCACGGAGCCTCACACTCTGGGACCTGGGTTTGCCGGAAGACCCCCTTTTGCATCTGCCTGCCGGTTCCCCCCGGGTGCACAACCCTCCCACAGCTGGTCCTCGAGCTCCCCTTGTTCTCCTCCAGACATGGAGGACTCCCTGCTCCTAGCAGGCCGTCCTTCCACATGGTGAGCCGATGCCCACCGTCACCCCCTGCCCGGTCCTGGCTTGTCCTACAGCCAAGGACAGCAACCCAGCTGCATCCGGGCTCCTCCTCTAGGATTAAACATTGGCAAATACGAGTAGGGCTCAGTTACCTTCATCCTACATGGTCTGAGCACCTGCTGGATGTCAGGCCCCAGGCCTTGCAGGAGCACAAGCAGCCGCCCTGAGAGAGCCAGGAGAGGTGGCTGCCCCTTACCTGCAGCAGCACCCCTGCTGTGCCTGCGGCACCCCACTGTGTGCACTTCCCGCCCCTTTGTGAGTAGACTCCGTTCCAGAGGCAGCTCCCAGGCCTTCACCTGAAGACTGGCGGGAAGGGGACACAGTTCCCTGCAGGCCCAGGGGAAGGAAGGCAAGCGCTGAGTCCAAAACTCCTCACTGTGCTCACGTGCCCCACGGAAATCCACAGCGACCTGAGGCGCAGGCATTTCTCACTCAAGGGAATAAACCCCGGTCTGGCAGGGGTGGGTCTGGAGAGGTCCTGGAGCCCTGGCCCCCAGCACCATAATGCTCAAGGGGCAGGGGCCAACGGGTGGGGGACCAAGGCCAGGGATGCTTCTGGTCTTTCAGACACTCTGGGTGTGGAATGAGATCCAGAGGGCAAGGGAGCACAGAGGAGAGGCAGCAGGGGGACAGACTGCCTTTCCAAGGCTCTCCGTCCCTCTGATAGACTGAAGACTGCACCCTCAAAGTCCTGCACGGAAGCTGTGACCCCCAGTGGGATGGGATTTGGAGGTGGGGACCTTGGGAGGTAGTTAGGGTCAGGTGAGGTCATGAGGGTGGCCCCGTGATGAAATTCGCGCCTTATAAGAACTCCTCCTGACCACCACCACCCCAGCTCTCTCCCTCTGGCCTGCGAGGACGCAGTGGGAAGGCAGCTGTCTGCAGCCAGGAAGGAATCTGCTCCCTGTCCAGGGGACTGAGTCTGCTGAGACCTGGTCCCAGACTCCCGACTGCGGGAGATGCACGCCCACTGTGTGGCCCCCGCCCATGACCAGTGCTGCAGCAGCCACACTGCCACAGTTTTGTTCTCTTTTAATGCTGAGTCATATTCATCGTGTGTATGCCCACAGCTCCTTTATCCATTCATCCAGTGACGGCACCTAGGTTGGCTCCATAGTTTAGCTATTGGGAATTGTGCTGCTAGGAACATTGATGTGGCTGTGTCCCTGTAGTCTGCTGTTTTTAAGTCCTTTGGGTATAGACCAAGGAGAGGGATAGCTGGGTCAAATGGTGGTTCCATTTCCAGATTTCTGAGGAATCTCCATATGCTTTCCAAAGTGGCTGCACTAATTTGCAATCCCACCAGCAACGTATGAGTGTACCTTTTCCCCCACATCCTTGCCAGCACTTATTGTTGCCTGAATTCTTGATAATTGCCATTCTGATGGGGGTGAGATGGAATCTTAGAGTAGTTTTGATTCGTATTGTTCTAATTACTAAAGGTGTTGAACATTTTTTCATATATTTGTTGATCGCATGTATTTCTTCTTCTGTGAAGTGTCTGTTCAGTTCCTTGGCCCATTTATTGATTGGGTTATTTGGGGTGTGTGTGTGTGTGTGTGTGTGTGTGTGTGTGTGTGTGTGTTGAGTTTTTGAGTTCTTTATCCATCCTGGAGATTAGTGCTCTACCTGATGTCCTGTGGCAAAGATCTGCTCCCCTGCTGTGGTCTCTCATCACCTCAATGATTAGCAGCCCACACTATCTAAACAGATCCCAAGGACCGCCAGGGGACATTGGCAGGGGACTCCAGGAGCACCAGCAGAATGGGGAGATGAACTGTGCCTACCTCAGGGAGTCACGGGATAATTGAATAGGAAAGGCACCCGAGCCTGCAGGCCAGAGCCCAGCACAGGGCCACAAGCCTGAGCCGAGGTCACTTGCCTCATTTGGCTCTGGCATGCCTACTGGTCTCCTGACAGGGCTTGACCCCTCAGAGAGGACAGTCCAGGTATTCCCTTGCTGAGCCAGGCTCAGGGATCGGGCTCTGCTATGGCCCTGGGTGGCAGTAACGGTGCCCTAGACACACAACCGCGTAGCCACCTGTGAGCACCAGGAGCAGGGGATGAGGGCTTTCCCGCCCGTGGTTGGGGGCTGTGGCAGCCACAGGGGGTACGCTGCTGCCCTCCCTCAGCAGCTGGCTCAGCTTCCTGCGGCTGCTGCACAGAATTCCACAAAATTAGGGGCTTAAAGCCACACTCAGTTAGCATTGAAGTTCCAGGGGTCAGAATTCAAAGTGGACCATGCAGAGTTTGCCTTGAGGGTCACCAGGCTGCTCCTTCTGGAAGCTCCAGGGGAGAGTCCACTCCGAGCCTTTCCTGCTTTCTAGCATTCCTCTGTGGGTGTTCACATGTGGCAAAAGGTGACCGTTTCTCGGGGGCTGGAAGTTTGCATTGTTCAGTTTGGGAACAGCATCAACAGCAGGCTGAGTTGGAATCCGGGAAGACGTGCCCTGTGGGACTGTGCTCATGGTGCCCGGTCCAGAGGGCGTGGGAGGACCTTGGAGGCGGAGGTTCCTTCCCCTCCAGCCCTTGGGGCATCCTGGCCCAGCGGGGATCCCGCTCCTGCTGGAACCTCCCATAAGGCTGAATGTCAGGCCCCAGGCAAACAGCAGGCGCTCAATGAATGTCCAGCCAGGCAGCAAGGGTGCAAGGGACCCCGGGGCACCTGCCGGGAGGTGCCTGCTGGGCCTAGGGGCGTCAGAGACCAGGTTCTCGCTCAGCCATCTGGGTGACCTCAGCAAGTCACTGTGCCCCTCTGGCCTCTGATTTCCCATTTCTAAATAAGCGCTTGGGCCCCGGGGCTTCAAAGTCCCCAGACAAGGGTGCAAGTGGTGGGACCGGCACCTCGGGCTGCATCGGTCATGGGACATCCTTGCCCCGCCCTCAGCCTGTGCCTGTCCCTGTTCACAGCCTTCCAGACGTTCCTGGGCAAAGCGGACGTCTCCCAAGAGATGCAGGAGGCCCTGGCCGAGAGCCGCGTGCAGAGGAACGTCCACCTGCTGTCCGTCCTGGAGCTGCTGAGGGCCCCCTTCCTCCGCTGGCAGGTCATCACCGTGGTAGTCACCATGGCCTGCTACCAGCTCTGTGGCCTCAACGCGGTGAGTGCTGGGCCCCCACCAGGTGTTGTGCACGGGAGCAGGAACTGAGGAGGGAGGCGGGTGGCTCAGGGCTCGGCTCTGGGTGCCCAGGTTCAGACCCAGCTCTGCCAGCCTCCATGAACTCGGCAGCATGGGGCAACCACAGGACTTCTCTGACCCTCGGTGTCCTCCTCTGTGGGATGGATACAGTGATGTGGAAGGAGACGCTCCAGGCACGGGACCCAGTCCCAGGCTAGAGCCAGCCCCCCATCAATGCCACTACCATTCTGGAGTCCTGCTCCTCAAAGAAAGGGACACTTAGGAAGTCACCACGCGGAGACAGGAGAGGCTGAGGTGACTTCCACAGAGGAGCATCTTGGCTGGGCTGCCTCCCGCCTGCGACTCTGGCCTGGGAAACCTCCAGGCTCTCAGGGGAGCCCCGGGCCTGAGCTGCGGCTCTCTCCGGGGTTCCAGACCCGGCTGCCTGCGGCCACCCCTTCTCTCTCCAGGGCAGTGGCAGCTTCAGCCCTGCTCCCTGCTCCTAACCCCTCCAACCTCCAGGTCAGCTCAGCTCTTTACAGGCCAGGGGCAGAGGCCTGGCTTCCTGCCCCCATGTGGCCATGAACCTGCCCTGAGAAACCCCTGCCAAGCACGTCCCCACCCTGGCTTGGTGCCCTCAGCTGTACGTGCACATGTATTAGCAGGAGCCGTCCCATGCCAGCCCTGTGAGTTAACCCCCACTGTTAGGCACAGAGACATCAAGATGCTTTCCAAAGTCACACAGCTGAGAACAGTATGAGGAGGACTTAAGCTGTCTGGCCCCAAGGTCTGGGTGCTTAACCCCTAGCAGGGAGGTCACCAAGAGCCCCTGAGAGGATCCCCCATATGTCACTCAGGCTGTCTCCAGCTCACCCCCAGGCAGCCACGAAGAAAGTCCAGCTTCTTGCATTTGTGGTTGGAGCAGCAAGTGCCAGCCTCCAAGCTGGTCCCTGCCCATCTGGGTCCAGGGTCTGCCCATCTGCTGCCCTCCAGTCCAAACCCGAGGCCAAGGAAGAGAGCAACCAGATCGACACCACTTGTGCCCTGTGAACTGGCTTGAACCCTCTGTTTTACCAGAATTCACTGGGGACACGGCCTGTCCTTTGGGACCTTAGTCGACTTGGCCAGGTGCCTACTATTTGTCACCTTGCTCCAGCCCCAAGCCTTCTTGCAGGGCAGGGGCACCATCCCCGTTTTCTGGATGAAGAAGCTGCAGCTTCCCGAGGTCAGGGGCCTGCCCGGGGTCCCAGGTGTAGCACCTGCCCTGGCAAACTCCTCTCCAGGCCTGTGTCTGGGGCGTCTGCTGGCGTCCCTGGGTCCTCGGCTCCAGGAACAGGCAGCACTTCTGAGCCGCAGGACCCTGGGGGCCAGAAACTTCACTGTCACAGGGGCTGCAGGATGCCCAGCAGTGTCCTGGGCCTCTCACCCCTGGGTGCCAGTGCCACCCACCACCTGTGACAACCAAAGTGTCTCCAGAAATGCCGAGCACCCCCTGGGGGCAAAGCAGGCCCCACTGAGAACCGCGACCTAAACAAACGTGACTTTTGCTCAGTGACTCCGGCTGAAGCGTCCCTGAATGGCCGTCCCATGCTTTAGCAATCAGTGAAGTTGAGTTTAACAACACTGAGCTATTTCCAAATCTTTTTTCCTCTGTGACTCACAACAGCTTTCAAATCCCAAAGTTAGACCTGTCACTTAAAATCACTCACCTTAGGCTGCTGTCCCCCCGAGCAGCCTGGCCTCTGCGTGGACACTGGGCTTCTGGCCAGCTCCTGGGTCAATGTCCTTTTAGCGCATGCCATTCCCAGGAGGGGGGGTTCTGTAGGGAAGAGCGGGAAAAGTGGGCGAAGGGTGGAAACCGAGGGGCCGCTCACACAGCTCCAGCGGTGGCTGGATTGGATGTAGGAGTTACAGCAAGGTCACACTGACCTTCCTCTTTCTTTCCCACGTTACAGATTTGGTTTTACACTAACAGCATCTTTGGAAAAGCTGGGATCCCTCAAGAAAAGACGCCCTATGTCACCCTGAGCACGGGCGGGGTCGAGACCTTGGCCTCCATCTTCTCTGTAAGTCCTGTGGGGGATTCCCGGCTGGGGTGACACAGGACCCAGGCAGCCACGGTGGCCTTCCCAGGGGCACGCCCCCCTGTAGGTGGCCCTCGGGATGTCTGACCAGCTGGGAAGGTATCCCTCGGTACTGTCACCTCCTGCTAACCCCTCCCCGGTCACAGTGACACAGTCCACCCCCTGTGCCTGAGGCCCTGTCCTCCCTGGGAGTTCAGGACCTGTGTGTCTCGGATCTCTTGCTCTGACTTTCAAAATGCTCCACAACCATCATCTGTCACCTGGTCACCCCAGACAGGTAGGAGTTTAGGAAGCAGAGGAGGAAGGGCAAACCCCGTGCCGGTGAGGGCCAGGTGGGTAACGGTGCTCAGAGCAGAGACTTGGAACCCCACTCTTTCTCCACCAGTGTATGCTAAGTAACATTTGCGGGGATTGGGGAGGGGGAGGTCCTGGGAGAATCCGGAGTCTAGGAGGAACTTGTCCAGGCTTTGGAATCCGGCCAGACTGGATTGAAGTCCCAGCTCTGCAACCCCTTAGCTGTGTGATGTTGAACCATGTGCACAAACTCTCTGAGCCCGTTTCCCTCTTGATGCCTGCTCAAGTCCCTGGGGTCTCTCTGGGTGGGTCCATGCCCTGCATTTTAGCACACAGCACCTGGGGAAGGAGCGAGGACTAAACCAGAGAGCCATGCCCCCTCCAGGGGGCTGCTCCCCAGATGGAGCTGAGGGTGTTGATGCCGGTGCAAACAGGCAAAGCTCCTGGTCCTATTTCTGACTGATTTCACTCTATCTTGCTCCTTGTTCTTATGGAGTCATTCTAACCCAATACTCCTGACTCCAGAAGTCGCTCCTTCCAGCCCCACTCTGGCCAGCAGATTGTCCTCGTCCTTGTTAACAGCTGATATTGAGAGAATTCCTTGGAAGTGCCAGAAGGGAGGTCAACAGCTCCACCCTCCAGGAGAGGAGGAGGGACTGTCTAAGCTCAGGACTCTCCTGGACTCTGGAGAGTGCTCCTTCCAGCCCCTGTGCCTCCTCCAAGTGGCTCCACAGTGGATCTCAGCCATTTGGAGCCGGGAAGGTTCGTGATGGTGCCCATCGGCCCGCTTGAGTCCAGCTGCTGACCTGTGCACCTTCCTGTAGGAGCTCACAATCCAATGGAGGCGGGCATGACCCAGGGTGGAATGAGGTCGTGCCTCTAAGGGCACAGCTCTGTGGACCCTGAGGGAGGAGCAACAACTTCCTCGCTCTGGGGGTGGAGCCATGTAACCAGGCACCTGTCCACTTCACAGTCACCCTAGGAGCTCTCTACGGACTAGGGGTCACCCTCAAGTTGTGGTGATCTAGAGAGAAAGACCCAGAACAGATAATGACTGCATGCAACACTGAGTCAGCTCCTGCGCGGAGCTTCAGGAGGGCTCCCTGGAGGGAGGGGACCAGGAAGCCTGGAGCTGAGGGAGCCACAGGACTCGGGAGAAGGGGAGTGAGCTGGGCAGCTGCCCACCTTAGCTTCTAAAGGACCTGGAGAGGCGAGGGCAGGTACAGAGCAGTCCATGGAGACTGCTTCCCCAGCCCTGGACACCCATGAGACCCCATGCAGCACAGTGCTGGGATTTGGGACGGACGCTTCTGCTGAGCAACTCTGAGCAAAATCCTGATCCTCACTCACCAGCTGAGCGGTCTTGGGAAACTGCCTGGCATCTCTGACTCTGCTTGCTCATTTGCAAAATGTGCATAACTGTGGCCATCTGTGGTGGGCACAATTTTGGCTCCCAAAGAGGTTCACATCCGAACTCCAGGAAGCTGTGACTATGTCCCCTTGCATGGCAAAGAGGGACTTGCAAATGTGGTCAAGTTAGGGATGTCCAGATAGGGAGGTCATCCTGGATGTCTGGGTGGCCTCGGGGTTATGACGGGTTCTTTTAAGAGAGAACAAGAGGGTCAAGAAGAGAAGGAGGCAGGACCCTGGAAGCTGAGGCAAGAGGGAGGCCATTGCCGCTTGGAAGATGCCCTCAGGAGCCGAGGACCTCTGGAAGCTGGGAAGGGGTGGAGACAGATCTCCAGGAGGAACCAGCCTGCTAACTCGGTGATGCTTTTCCCTGGGGCATGCTACACGTGGGTTATTCTAGGCTAATAAAGTTGGTGGTCATTGGTGACTGCAGCAATAGGAGCTGCCTTCTGGTTGCCATGGAAACTAGACTGCATGGGTGTGAAGGCCACTCCCTCCTCCCTGACGGTCAGCACCCAGCGGATCCCTTGCTATTTCAAAGTGCTGCTGACCTTGTTCCCAAATCATCTGACCTTTCAAGTTAACCACCTATCAAAAAGGACCTCTCAATGTTTTCATTTGCACTGAAATTCTGACAGCTCAATGCACTGGCTCTGAGCTGGGGACATTGAGGAGGAAACACTGTGCATCCTAACCGCGGTTTGTTCTGGCCAAGGCTGTCACTCGGCAGCTTGGCAGATGCACTAACTGCCACCCTGCGGGATGACTGCTACTCCAGGTTGAGTCTTCTGTGTGGCATTACTCTCCTGAGCAGTGGACGTCCAGCGAGTGTCCTCCAGACCAAGCAAGGCAGAGGTCTGCAGCCACATGAGGTGGGGGTGGAGTTCACAGCAAGTCCTTATTCATGGCAGGAGGCATTTGTAATGGAGGTGGGGGGCTGTGCCCTAGGACTGAAGGCAGTAAATCCTTACTAGGACTCACTGCCCACAGTCCACCCACTCCCAGCCAATCCCATTTCAAAGTGAAAGCCTTCAGATTTCACGCCTGAGGCTCAGGACATGGGATCATGCACGTGGGCCAGGAGAAAGTGGGCAGAGGTAGCAGAGCTAAGTGGTGGAGCGTTTAGGCTCTGAGGTTCTGATTTCCCAACTGGTAGCCTTGGGCCAGATGCGTGGCCTCTCTGATTCCCATTTTTCCTCCTTGGGAATGTGAGGTAATAACAGTTCTAGGTGTTATTGTGAGAACAGGGCAGTAATTCCCAGATCTGTGTACACAACAGGTGCTCAGTAAATGTGATCCAGCAGACACTTCATAATGCAGTTATGGTTGAACCATCTCCATAAATTCACATGTTGAAGTCCCCAAACCTCAGAATGTGACCTGATTTGGAAGCAGGGTCATTATGGATGTCACTGGTTAAGCTGAGGTCATACTGGACAAGGTGAGCCCCTGTTATGGTTTAGATGAGGTATCCGCCAAAAGCTCACGGGTGAGACAGTGCAAGAAGGTTCAGAGAGACGACTGGGCTATCTCCTTAACCCAGCCAGCGGATTAACCCCTGGTAGGATTGACTGAGTGGCCACTGAAGGGGTAGGCGGTGCCTGGAGGAGTGGGAATTGCAGTGCGGCTTTGGGTACGTATTTGTGTCTGGCAAGTGGAGACCTCTCTGCTCCCTGACCCCCATGTGAGCTGCTTCCCCTGTCACACTCTGCCTCAGCCTCACCTCGAGCCCCGAGGAGCGGAGCTGGCCTTCTGGGGACTAAGACCTCGGAAACCCTGAGCCCCTAGGTACACCTTTCCTCCTTTACAGTCGTCCTGTTGGGTCCTTTAGTCCCACCAGTGAAAGGCTGGCTGAAACAGCTCACATTCCACATGCGTGTCCTCATGGGCGTGGAGATGCACACACAGGGACAAGGCCAAGCAAGTATCAGGGCTGAGCCGGCAAAAGACAGGGAGATCCGGAAGCGAGGGCCCAGAGCACCCTCCTAGCACCTTCAGGGGGGTGGCAGGTGGCCCTGCCAATGCATCCATCTCCTATCTCTCCCCTCCTCTGGCCTCCAGGCTGGAGACTCCACATTCCTATTGTTTAAACCCCTCAGTTTGTGAGGTTTGGGACAGCAACCCTGGCCAACGAAACACGATTGCTATCGGTTCTAATATTTTGAAGTGAACCAAACATGGAAAATGCTTAAGCCATTCAGCCTCTCAAAGACTAGAAGATGAGGCTGGGGTCACATTCAGCCAGTGGTCATTGGCTGCCCACTGTGGGCCAGGTGTGGGTCCATCAGCAGGGAAGTTCCTCATGGGGAGTGGGCAGCAGACACAGGTGGGTCAGGGCTTTGGACAGGAAGGCGCTGAGAGAAACTGGGGGGCAGAGAAGGGGCAGAGAGGTGGGCGGTTAGCCTCCCAGAGTTGGGCGGGCCAGGGGCTGGCTGCCTGGGCATCTGGGGAAGAGCCTCCCAGCAGAAGCAGCTGCAGGAAGAGAGGCCAGCTCTTCCCTCTATCCAGGAACAGGGAGGGGAGTAGGATGGGAGGCCACCGCTCAGGACCTGTGACCTTCAGTAGAGGGACACGATGTCCCCGCAGCAAGGGAGCCGGGGATGGAGCTGCAGCTTCATGCTCTCCCTTGCCACCCCCTGATTTCTGACTGCGGAGCGGATTTCGGCTGGACACCCCTGGAGGTCAGAGGGCAGGGGACCTGTGACGTGACTTCCAGAGCAGGGCCAGCGTGAGACTGGGGAGGTGAACAGAGGGTCCCAGAGCAGTCAGGGCGGGGAAGGAAGGCGCCTGCGCATTGGAGGAAGCCCAGGGGCGGGGCGGGGAGCAGGGTGCCGAGGGCCAGTACTGCGCCTGGTCTTTGTCTCATTCTGACTTGGTCGTGGTGTTGTGTGGGTGTCGCTCAGTTTGTGTTTTGGTGCCAGGATGGACCCCATGCCTTGCCATGCTGGGCATGCACTGTACCCTGGGCTTCACCCCCAGCTCTTTTGTTATGAGACAGGGTCTTGCAAAGTTACCCAGGCTGGCCTCAAACTTGTGATCCTCCTGCCTCGGCCTCCCCAGTTGCCAGGGTTGGAGCATGCTCCGCTCAGATCATGTTTAAAGGACCCTCTGGCTGCCAAGAAATAAACAAAGACAGGCGAGGGGAGAGAGGCGGAGGCAGAGGGGGTGTCCAAGACGCTTGGAGAAGAGCCGGTTCCCCACCAGTGTTCTGTGCCCTGACACTGTCATGAGAGGACAGAGTCGAGGTAGTCCCTCTCTGAGGACATCCATTTTTCACTAATAAAAATTCTGAGGCATTTTCACGGGCCACACACTGGCAGGAACCCCCCACCCCCACCCCCACACATTTACACATCCACCAAGATATTGCATCGTTTCCGGTTTACTGAGCAAAGGTCACAGGAACTTAGCAGAAGGTCAGGACCACATCAGACAAAACAGAGCCACCTTCTCCCTGGCCCCCACCCCAAACTCCCTGGGGGACATGGTGGCCCCCAGAGGCTCCCTGTAAACTGGGCTGCACCCACAAGATCTGAGAAATTACAACCCAGGCTGAGCAGCTTTCCACATCTGGTGTTTCCGCCATCATCATAGAAGCGCTGATGGACCTAGGACCCAGGAAGCATGCCCCTCCACCTGGGTCTCTCCTGGGCTTGGAGGGGAGGAAGGAGGAGGAGAAACAGGACAGGCTCTGGCATCCGCGCTGTGTCCAGGATTTGCCAACCCAGGTTCATTCATGCCCCTCTGCTGTACAGGACACTTTTTAATCAGGTGGCTCTGTGTCTGAGCAGAGGGAACCCAGAAAACTAAGGTTGCCACCCTAACTCAATGGGGGAAGGGGAGTCTTTTCCAGAAATGGTGCAGTACACACTCAGCATCCACATGGGAGAAGAATGGCAGCCCTTATCATGGCAGATACAAGAGGAACCCAATGGACCACTTTTCCAAACGAAAAAAGTTAAAACTATACAACTTCTAGACGGGAACACAGGAGAATGTGAGATGCAGGGATTTGTAGATTCTTTGTCTGGTGAATTCAAATAATGAGACTCCCAGACACAAAGACTGAGGGTGAAGGAACAGCAAGAGCTTGGGGGTGGGGAGCAGTGTCAGGTGCCACTGTCTAGGGGCCTGTGTGATAATGTTAGGCCACAGGTTAGAGAAGTTAGAGTGGGTCTTTGAGTCCAGTCACACCAGGGCACCTGGTGTCCATGCACCCCTGTCAATCAGGGTGCTGATCACAGGCTACTTTGCCCCAGGGACTGGCTAGGGTCCAGCCTAGACCTTCAAGCTCCAGTGGAGTCGCTGCTCACGAGCTGTCACCCCATTTGTGGTGCCTGCCTAACACACCCCTATCTGCCTCCTGCTCCCAAGAGCTTCGCAAAGTTGAGATCGGCATAGGTTCCTTAGATAGGGTGGAAAAAGATTTTTAAAAAACAAATACTTTGGACTTCATCACAAATGTTTAAAACTGAACATGTTTAAAAGCTGGGTCAGCAGGGACGTGAAAAGGCAAGCTCCTGAAGGGGACAGTGAGTGAGCACACGTTGCCCAGGCCTCGGCTCAGGACACGCCAAGCGCTCCTAGAGCTCAGCAATGCGGAGCCCCCCAGGAAATGAGCACAAGGTGAACACGTGCCTTACCCCAGCAGACCACCAAGGGTCAAACCCAAAGACTCATACAACGACTGCACCATTCGTCACTGGGAAGGTTAAAATGGACACCCGCACTGAGAAGCCACCACTCACCATAAGGACAACTCAAATGTAAAGGGCTGGTGCTTGGGGTGCTGCCGGGGAGTGGGGACACTGGAGTCTCACAGCACCGGTGGGGACTTAAAGTGGTCCTCCCCCAAAATTTTGGAGTCTCTTACAAAGCCTTCGGCCAGGCCACCCTGCCAGTCCACTCGGCCAGTCCACTCGGCCTGTCCACTCGGCCAGTCCACTTGGCCAGTCCACTCGGCCAGTCCACTCGGCCAGTCCACTCGCAAGCATTCGCCCGGGAGAACTCACACAGCTGTGTCTACCAGAGCCCAGAGCTGGAGACCAGCCAATGTCCCTCATTCGGCGAATGGAGAGACACCTTGCACCGTCAGGCAGGGACACTGCTGGGCATGGAGGAGGAGCTACCGATCCACACCACGACCAGCACATCTCCAACCATCACCAGGAGCAACAGGAAACCCCAGCAGTGGCCAATCCCACCTACCTCTGGAAAGCAGATCAGTGCTGCTGGGGGTGAGGAAGGGGCATGAGGGAGTCTGGGGGACACTGGGAATGTTCCAGGTCTTAACTGTAGTTGTGCTTACAGGGCATGAGAACTTGCCCAAAACATCAGACTGCATGCTGGAAATGGGTACGTTTTCTTGAACAAAAACTATAACTGCATACAGTCGAGTCCTGGAATCCCACCCAGAAAACTTGTGGCCATTATCATTCCATCAGAGGTCCTGGTGCTGGGGGAGCGAGGCGGGGGTCGGGGGGTGTTGCTGACAGGATGAGTGACCCTGTGGCTCCGGGGGAGTCCCCGGTGGGATTCTTGGTGGCTCAGGGGTCTGACAGCGGGTTCCCAGGTGACGTCAGTCAACTTCAGGAGTGGCTGTGGTCTTGAGCTGATGTCTTCACCAGTGACTTCGATGTTGAGGGGAAGTACCAAATGCCCTGACCCCTCCTGACAGGCTGCACTAACAGGGCTTAAAGCGGGAGGAGGAAGGAAGGGGCTGGCAGGCTGTGCTGTCGCCCATCAGGATGAGGAGGGCTCTTTCAAGTTTCTTCAGGGTCTCGCTTTGAGAGGTGGCTTCCAATCAGAGTGTTTCCAGCTTCACCTTGGCTCGGCTTACTGGTTCAACTGGAGACTTCAGTGAAATGAAGCAGCCAGGTCCCCTCCCCTGCTGCATGGAACATGGCATCTTGGTGTAAAATAACCGCCACTGGATGGCTTTGTGCTTGGGCACACTTTCAGGCACTGAGATTTTTGTGGCTCACCTGAGGAAACTTTGTTTTCTTGAGCGTGATAGGCAAGTGCCCCACACTGAGCTCTACCCGCAGCTGAAGACACTGTCTGAAAAACTCTCAAAGCAGTGAAATCAGCAACCAGCATTTAGTAATTTCAGTAGCGACGTAACAATGTAGCAATGTGACACACTGACCTCAGGTGAAGACATCTTAATCTCCGTGGACAATGTAACACGTGCTTATCTCAGGGTAACAACATACTGCCTAGTATGCTCCATGTTACAGTACACTAATCTCAGCATGACTGACATGACTTTAGTCTGGGTATAACTGTGATGTATGTTAACATCGGGGCAGCAGTGTAACTCTGGTGGTACCCCCGTCACAGTGGAACATGTGTTGGTACCACTGTACCCACATCTCTCAGTGACTGATGCTGCCCAGTGGTAATTTCTAGTCATTTCAGTACATGTCACCATTTCCAGTGCTGGTTTGAGTTTGGGCAGGGCCCTGCTAGTTGCAGAATGGCTACAATATCCTTAGACTGCAGAAGATCAAACTTTGCCAGTGTGGGTGTTAGGGGACAGGGATTTGCATACCCACACACTGACTTTGTTTAATCTTTTTTTTTTTAAGTAAAATGTCTTCAACTTAGAAAAAATTAAAAATGATTTTAATTTTTAGGGGCTGGGGTTGTAGCTCAGTGGCAGAGCACTTGCCTTGCACATGTGAGGCACTGAGTTCAATCCTCAGCACCACATGAAAATAAATAAAGATATTGTGTCCATATCGAAAAAGATCTTTTTAAAAAAATTAAAATAAACAAGTGAAGTAATAATCATATTCCCCCACCAGGGATGGCCATTAAAAACTTTCTCCATACGGGTTTATTAGTTGTAATATATATAACTGCATATATCCTGCTTTGCTTAAAACTGTAAAAAAAAAATTAATAATTTTTCCAAGTTATCCAAAAACTCTTTAAAACTATGTTAGTTCCTACATATTCATCATCTGGATATTCCAGTATTCATTTTTACCAACTCAATTGCAGGTGAACCTGTAGATCATTTCTATTTCCCCATTAGTATAAATAATCCAGCAATGAAGCTCTTGGGCTGTAAATCTTTTACCTGTTTCCTTAGGATAGAAATCCAGAGTCTGCCTGACAGAGTTCAAGGGCACAGATGCTTCTCAGTCACCCCTTGAAGTGGGAGAGTGTCCACCCCAATTCCTCATCACCTCCATGTGGCTTTTCAGGAATCCCATCATTGCTCTGGGCCTCTGATCTTGGGTGTTTCTGACCTTCTTCCGTCACCTCCCAGGGGTGTGGCTGTCCCTGGGCCAGCCCCGCTGCCCACATTGTTCTGGCCCCAGCATCCCATCAGTGTCTCCCCTTGGTGGGTCCAGTTCAGGAGGACCTGGCAGGAGGGGGGCTTATTTGCAGTTCTCTCTCTCTCTCTCTCTCTCTCTCTCTCTCTCTCTCTCTCTCTCTCCCTCCCTCCCTCCCTCCCTCCCTCTCTCTCTCTGAAATGTCTGCTCTTCATGGCCACCACTGCCCTGACTTCCCTCCCCAATTCTACTTCATAAGGATGGAGCTTCCTGTCCCTTCTGCCCTCTCTGGCCTCCCCATGTCCCCTGGCCTGAGAATGAAGCATGCAGGGATAGGCACTCGCTCCGTCCGCAAGTGTTGGCTTGACACCTACTGTCAGGCATTCCTCGGGTTCTGGGGAGCAGGAGGAAGGCCCTGGCCTTCAGGTGTGGAAGGGTGCCAGGGGGCGGGAGAGAGGCGCACCAGCAGATGGTTGAGCACTCTTCGTCTCCGTGTTCAGGAGTTGAATGTCCAGCCCCTGCAAAGAGGGACAGTGGGATATTACAAAGTAGTGGCTTTATGTACATCTAGTTTGGGAAATAAATCTTAATGTCTCAACAATCAGAAAAGACTTTGTGAATGATCCCAACTTTGCCACTTACTAGCTATGTGACCTGGGACAAGTTCCCCAAGTCTCTGCGCCCCAGGATTTTTATGCATATACTGAGATGATTAATAGGAATGACTTTGTAAAGTCATTGCAGGTGTTAAATTAATTGATGCATGCCTGCCTCAAACATAGGTGCTCAGTAAAGAGCCACCAACTATTTTTTATCTAGACTAAATGCGTTGGCATCAGAAAAGGGGAGAAATTAATTCACAAAAGAGTTGACCAACTTTTTCAAGGCCTTACAAACAGCTAGAGGCAGGAGCTGAGGCCAGACCCCTTGACTGACAGGAAGAGTTCGTCTTCTGCCCTGCCTTGGAAGCCCCTGTGGCCAGGAGCCTGCTTCAGCCACTGTGCGTTCTCTCCCTCTGATCTCAGCCCCTGCAAAGAGGGTGCTTCCATTCCCACCTTTCAGGTGGGGAAACTGAGGTTTAAATAAGCTCAGTCGCCATCCTTGGTGCAGGGACGGCTAGTGCAGGGTTAGGACTTGAACCCAGGTACTTCTGGACGTTGCCTATGCTGCCCTGTTGGCCCAGATTTTCAGAGGGCTGAGTCTGGAGGCCTTGGTCAGCTCCGCCCAGAGCCAAGCCTTTCGGAGAGCAAGTCCTTTCCCTGCGGCGTCCATCAGCCAGGCCTGCTTTCCTCCTCACCCTGACTTTCTGCCCCAGAGACCCCCTCCTGTCCCCCAGTGCCTTGCCTCAGTGACTGGGAGGCCTGTGGCCCCAGAAGCACCGCGTGGCCTGGCGGTCTGGGCTCTAAGCAGAGCAGAGCGTGGGGCAGGAGGGAAAGTCAGAGGCGCTGATGTCCCTGCAGTGAGCCTCCCTGGGAGAGAGGCCCCAGGGCTTTGGGGCAGCTTGCAACTGTCCGTCTCAGTGCTCTGGCTTTTGACCATCGTTGGAAGGCCCATGTGCTTGGCTTCTCCTTGTCCAAGCCAGATGGCCCTCTTGGAAGGGGCTCCAGCCACCAGGCCTCTGCCCCTCTGCCTGACAAGCTCCCTCCATCTCTGCCAGCTATTGCCTCTTCCAAAAAGCCGCGCCAGATTGCTCACTGAGCCAAACCATGAATTTCTGTACAGACAACCGAGATTCAGTTCCTGGCTCTCTCACTTCCCAGCTGTGTGGCATCTGCTGAGTTACTTCACCTCTCTGTTTCTCTTCTCTTTTTGTGAAATGGGGATGGGAGGACAGCCCCCGACATAATCAGAGTACCTAATGTGTGTGCCGCGTGCAGTCTCGTTTAACCCCCGCCCCTCCAGACACCCTTGTTGGAGGTGTTTTGGTTCTCCTGTCACAGATTAAGGCCCCAGGCCTTTGGGAAACTGACCCTCCAGACTTTGGGGGAGGAGCAAAGGACCACACCTTCCCCAGGGCCTGCTGCCCTGTGCCCAGCCTCGGGAGTCTGACCCTATGGAAGTACACCATGGGGGGCCAGAGCAGTGGCCTTGGTGGCAGGCTGGCTCTGCAGGGCGAAGGGCTGCGGTGACCACATCCTTCCAGCAGAGCAGGTCCCCTGAGGCAGAGCAGGAAAGAGACAGCTGACCCACGCGGGCACTGGAAGCTTCTCTCCCTCCTTTCTTTGTCATGAACACCCTTGCTCCTCCGGCTGTGGCCATGGAGGACGGGGCCAGGCTGTCTCAGGGTCAAAGCCAGCCTTGAACCACGGCCCACACGGGTTCTCAGGGCCGTTTCCCTCCTGCTGTGAAGGTGAATAAGAGCGAGCTCTCATTCATTCTCTCTCTCTCTCTCTCTCTCTCTCTCTCTCTCTCCCCCCCTGGACTAGGGCTTGGTCATCGAGCGCCTGGGACGGAGACCCCTCCTCATAGGAGGCTTCGGGCTGATGGCCCTCTTCTTCGGGGCCCTCACGGTCACGCAGGTGCTGCAGGTGAGTGGGTGCAGGTGCTGCAGGTGAGTGGGTGCAGCTGCCACCTCGGGGGAGGTCAGCTTGGAGCTCCTTCCTGGCTTCAGCAACTCGGGTCCTTTGGTCAGCAGAGCCCGTCTGCCTCCAGGCTGCCTGTGATACAGCCCTCCCAAGGGGTCAGCTCCAGAGCAGCCGGCTGGTCACCAGAGGTCTGGCTCTGGTCCTGTCACGGCCACTGATGAGCTGTGTGATCTTGGGCAAGATATGACCCTCTGAGCCTCAGTGTACCCATCTGTTGGATAGAGGAGATTGCACAGATGACCCTAGGATGCCCCTTCCAGCACAGGGCGCCATTAGGTACCTCTCCATTGCCACCCTGTAGCCTGGAGTCACCCCGCAGGGGCCCTGGAGCTGGACCACCTGTGTGTGAATCCTGGCCTTCCCACTTGCTCACCCCGAGACTCGGCAAGCCACGCACCCTATCTGCTCCTCTTGGGGCCCCATCTCTAAAATGCAACCCTTGTCCCTATACCCTGGGGTGCTGCAGGGGTTAAATGAGACAAATGCTTGTTGAACGCATGTTTTGCAGAGGGATGGCGATACTCTTCATCCTTGTGAGTTTATCGTTTTCTCCTTTTGTGGATATGAGAAGCCCCCAGTATGCACGTAGTCAAATGAGCAGAGCTGGGGATGGATCCGGAGTCTTGGGTTCAAGCCCCACTGACCCCTGTGCCGTTCAGGGCAGCTCACATTAACTGGGCACTTACTTGACATCTAAGCCAGTCCGTTGGCAGCAAGCAGCATCTGTTAGCATTTTTCTAGAATGAATCTCAGTGTTGAAGTGGTACAAGTTTCTCACCGGCCAGATGTCTTAAGGTCCCAATGTGTCTACAAGAGGCGATCGTAGCATGGTGGGGACCAAGGGACCTTCAGAGGGGAGGCGATAGGGAATGTGCTGACCAGCAGGAGGAGGTTGGTTCCTTCCCATGGCCAGGCCTGAGGTCGTCCTCAGTGAGGGTGGCCATGCAGGCTCCTGGACCTCAGAGGTTCTGAAAAGCCACATGGGCAAGGTGCTGGGCAGGGTCTTCTGCTGCCGCATCAGATGCTCGAGAGGCTGCAGCACACGCCCTCTCCAAGTCTTGCTTCACAAGGGTCCAGAGCTCTCCAACTGGCCACCCTGGCCTCCAGGGCCACTCTCCAGGCAGATAAGTGGCAGCCCATCCAGACACCTTCCACGGTGTGGATGAGCTCCCCTCCTAGCTCACAGGATGGCAGGGGTCCCAGTGTGGTGCCGTAGGTAATGAGAGGGACAATTGAGAGGACTGTGAACATTCTCCCACTGCCTGCTTCAGGCAGCACCCTCAGTCAGCCGAGCTCTTCATCTAGTCACCACTTCCCTGTGCCCAGGGCTCCAGGGACTCTGCCGGCGCCATCTCATTGCTCCTCCAGGAGTGGGAAGTCAGTGGATGAGATGTTCTGAGTAGTCCTCATTGTCTCCATGTCATGGGTGTTGAAAATGGGACACACAGTGGCCTGTGGTGGTCATGCAGATGCACTGAGCCGGAGGGGGCCAGGTCCTCCTGTCACACCTCGCCTCGTCCCCAGCCTGCATCGCCATCCTCCCGCAGGACCATGCCGCCTGGATCCCTTACCTGAGCATCGTGTGCATCCTGGCCGTCATCGCCGCCTTCTGCAGTGGCCCAGGTAAGCCCCCTCTGCCTCACACCTGGACCCGGGCTCGTGACTGCAGCCAGCAGAGGACTGGCCTCACAGACGGGAAACCAGGACCCAGGCAGGGGAAGGAAGGGGCCCTGCCTTCCCCTGAGCCTTAGTAAACAGGGGGCTGCCTTCATTCCACCCAGAGAGGGCCAGCAAGTGCTGACCAGAGGTGAGTGGACAGCACCGTACACAATGACAGCTCTCTGAGGACTGTGGGCCAGATCCAGAGCTGGTTTGTGGTGAATCGAATCTGGCTGAGGTGCGCTCTGCCCAGGGAGAAGTTGTGGTTAATGTGGAGGAGGGAACAGTGAGGTGTCTACACTGGACTAACGCACACTAGGTGTGTTAACTCACTTCAGACCCTGGCCATCTAGAGGAGGCAGAGGCAGAAGGTGACTTTCAGGAGTGAGCAGGTGAGGGCGCTGCCTGGCCGCAGGCTCAGCCCTAAGCACCACCTTGTGTGGGGCCTGCGTGAGTCTGGGGCGTGGAGGATCCTAGCCCCGCTTGGTCAGGACTGCCATTTCCTGGCCACGGGTCATTGGGAAAGTCCTTCGTCTTCTTGAGCATTGGTGTGCCCATCTATAGGATGGAATGCTACCGAGGGCTGTGCCACTCCTTGGCCCTGTGTCCACGTCCAGCAGAGGCCTCCATAGAGGTCAAGGTAGGGCAAGGAGATGGGCCGGGGCAGGGTCTGATGTGGCTGTGAGCTCTCTCCATGAGATGATGTTTGTGGCTCTTGGTTTTTATTTCTCTGTTGATGAAAAGACCAAGTTTCCATCAAAACCAATGGAATTGAACTTCTGTCTTTGTGCTGCTGATTTTCATGGTCCTCATGTTCTAGATTCTGTCATGTTTGTGATGGATGAAAAGAATTTGTCCCTGTCCAGGACATTGGGTGGCATAATGAGGTGGCAGAGTGGTGATGCAGTGGTTGGGGAGGGCAGTGGGCACATGCACACATCCATACCGTGCCAGGGGCTGGTCGGAACAGCCGAGGCAACAGAAGCCACCTCCCAGGTGGGCAGAGAACAGCAGGTGGATGAGCAGCGGCTCACGTGGGGTTAGCTGTGGATTCAGGAGTCGCCGTGCCTGGACCACAGCGTGTCTCCCCCTAATAGAAAACAAGGTCCACGAGAGGCCTTGTCTGCCATCCTGATCCTGTCCTGAGAAGCTGGAACTGGGCCCAGGAGAGAGGAAGTGCTTCATTAAGGTCTTTTAAATGAGATAACTGAGGGAAGCTGGAAGGGGCCGTGGCAGTTGTGAGCGGGTGAACGGTGGAGCCTGTCCGGCCGACAGGATCTTCCAAAATGAAGCCTCGGGGGCAGGGGCGGGGGGGCATGGAGACCAAAGGTCCTCCGTTGTGTGATATCCCTGGAGCTCCAAGAAGAGGCTGCTGGGGTTTAATAGCATCAGAAAAAAAGGTGAAGCCAATCGATCGCATGTAGCAAAGGGGTCAGTGGAGCCAGTTCAATTCTTCATTAGAGAGAGAACAGCAAGAAGGTTCGATCCATTCACATGGATTTCCAGGCTCTGCTGAGCACCTGGGGGAGGGGACAGCAGGCAGAGGCAGGGAGGTAGGTGAACTCCACGTGTGAAGCCCTTGCATCGACCTTCCTTCCACCTCGGCCGGGCGCTCCTTCACTGCCAACCTGAAGGGTGGTCTTGGGACTTCTAACCAAACTTACTCACTTAAAAACAATCCCGAGGTGCTGGGGCTGGGGCTCAGTGGTAGAGTGCTCACCGGGCACATGTGAGGAACTGGGTTCAACCCTCAGCACCACATAAAAATAAAGATACTTACAATGAAAAAAAAATACATATTATACATATTTTTTAAAATCCCAAGGCCACTGACCAAGAACAGTAATCCTTAGTAGCACACTCAAGCAATGTGCCTTGAATGCTTGCTACTGTAGTCCAAATTCTGAGCCACTTGAACAGCTCGTATTAGTCACTGTGGCATGAAAACATGTGCCCAAGCGGTGGTGGCTCAGCACAGCAGACATCCATTTCCTACTCACGTGACCGTCCGTGGCTGTCGCCCCAGGCAGGTGGGTGGCCTGGGTCCAGGCTCCTGTTGTTCTCTGGCTCTGCCAGCCCTGGGGTCTCATAGTCTGCATATCCAGTAGGCAGGAGGGGAACGGACTGGGCAGAGAGCTTCCTAGAAGCCTGGGCCCAGGGAGCCCTTCTCGTCCACTCCTGTTCCAGCACGTCTCCTGGCCTGACCTAGATGCAGGGTCTGTGCTACGAACACCAGCTTCCCAAGAAGCTCAGCACTGGCCTGAATCTAGAAGGTCCTCAGCAAGGGCATGTGGGTGGATTAATTATGACCAGGGAACTCTGAGAGAAGGGGCCAGGCAGATGCTGTCACAGCAGAGAGCAGTGAGGTGTGGACAGCAGAGGTGCTGAGCCCACAGGATCCCCCAGAGTGATCAGCTCCACTGGACGCAGGGGCTTGGGTCTGCCCAGCCCTGTCCTGCCCTCTGCTGAGTCCTGGCCAGGCTTGCTCGGTCTCCACTCACTCCAGCATCAGGGCACTGAGCGTTCTTGAGCACTGACTTTAGCCCACACGCTGCCCTGGCTGGCCTGCATCCGTCACCCTAGACTGCATGAGAGCCTTGCAAATTAGAGCCAACCACTCCTTTTACAAGGAGGATGCTGAAGTCCAGAGAGGTTGCAAGGCCCCACGAGCATGAAACAGCTAGTATGCGTTGAACTTGGGATTTGAACCCAGATCTTTAAAATCTTGTTCCTTTCATTCCATTGCAAAGCATAAGAACTTGAATCCAGGCACTGCCCTGAGCTTTCCTTCATATGTTCACATCTTTTTCTGTCTTAATCTGTTGTGTGTTGCATTTTTGTTTGTTTATTTTTAAGTATGAGTGATTATTCTTTTTGTTAACTAGTTATCCATGAAAGAATGCATTTTGACACATCATACATAAATGGAGTATTACTTCTCATGATGTAGAGTCACACCAGTCATGTAATCATGTATGCGTATAGGGTAATAATGTCTGATTCATTCTACTATCATTCCTACTTCCAAACCCCCTCACTTCCCTCCACTCCCCTCTGCCTATTCCAAAGTACCTCTATTCTTCCCTATCCCCTCTCCTTTATTGAGAATTAGTATCCACATATGAGAGAAAACATTCAGCCTTTAGTTCTTTAGGATTGGCTTATTTCACTTAGCATGATATTCTCCAGCTCCATCCATTTACTGATAGTGCCATGATTTCATTCTTCTTTAAGACTGAGTAATATTTCATTGTGTATGTATACCACATTTTCTTTATCCACTCATCTTTTGAAGGGCACTTAGGTGGTTCCATAGTTTAAGTATCATGAGTTGAGCTGCTATAAGCACTGATATGGTTGTGTCACTGTAGTAAAGCATAAAAAGTAAAATCAAGAATCAATAAATGGGATGGAGTTAAACTAAAAAGCTTCTTCTCAGCAAAGGAAGCAATCAATAACATAAAGAGGCAGCCTACAGAGTGGGAGAAAATCTTTACACCTGTACCTCAGATAAAGCATTAATCTCCAAGATATATAAAGAACTCAAAAAACTTAATACCAAAAGATGATAATAACCCAATCAATAAATGGGCTAAAGAACTGAACAGACACTTCACAGAAAAAGAAATAGAATTGATCAACAAATATATGAAAAAATGTTCAACATCTCTAGCAATTAGAAAAATGCAAATCAAAACTAGTCTAAGATTTCATCTCACTTCAGTCAGAATGACAATTATGAAGAATAAAAGCAACGATAAATATTGGTGAGGATGTGGGGGGAAAGGTTCACTTGTACGTTCCTGGTGGGACTGGAAATTGATTCTTTTTAATTAGCATTTGTTGATTCTTTATTTTACCTCTTGTGCTTTAGGAGTCTTGTTAAGGAAGTCAGTTCCTAAACTGACATGGTGGAGATTCTGGCCTACTTTTTCTTCTATTAGGCACAGGGTCTCTGCTCTAGTGCCTAAGTCCTTGATTCACTTTGAGCTGAGTTTTGTGCATGGTGAGAGACAGAGGTTTAATTTCATTTTACTACATATGGATTTCCACTTTTCCCAGCACCATTTGTTGAAGTGGCTATCTTTTACCCAATGTATGTTTTTGGCGCCTTTGTCTAGTATGAGATAACTGTATTTATGTGGGTTTGTCTTCTATTCTCTATCATTGATCTATGTGTCTGTTTGGTACCAATACCATGCCATTTTTGTTACTATGGCTCTATAGTATGATTTAAGGTTTGGTATTGTGATGTTTCCTGCTTCACTTCTCTTGCTAAGGATTGCTTTGGCTATTCTGGGTCTCTTATTTTTCCACATGAATTTCATGATTGCTTTTTCTAATCCTATGAAGAATGTCATTATAATCTTAATAGGAATTGCATTAAATCTGTATAATGCTTTGGGTACTATGGCCATTTTGACAGTGTTAATTCTGCCTATTCAAGAGCATGGGGGACCTTTCCATCTTCTAAGGTCTTCTTCTTTTTCATTCTTTAGTGTTCTGTAGTTTTCATTGTAGAGGTCTTTCACCTCTTTCATCAGATTGATTCCCCATTTTTTTTTTTTGAAGCTATCGTGAATGGGGTAGTTTTCCTGATTTCTCTTTCAATGGATTCATCGCTTATATATAGATCACATTTGATTTATGGGTGGTGATTTTATATTTTGCTGAATTAATTTATTAGTTCTAGAAGTTTTCTGGTAAGTAATCTTCGACATGTAGAATCATGTCATTGGCAATAGGGATAGTTTAAGTTCTTCTTTTCCTATTTGTATCTCTTTAATATCTTTCTTCTGGATGCCCTTGCTAGGGTTTCAAGGATGATGTTGAATAGATGTGGTGAAATAGGGCATCTCTGTCTTGTTCCAGTTTTTAGAGGGAATGCTTTCAATTTTTCTCCATTTAGAAAGATGTTGGCATTATAGCTTTTATACTATTGAGGTATGTTCCTACTATCCCTAATTTTTCTAGTATTTTGAACATGAATGAATGCTGTATTTTGTCAAGTGCTTTTTTTTGCATCTATTTGGATAATCATGTGATTATTGTCTGTAAGTCTATCGATGTGATGAATTACATTTGTGGATTTCCATATGTTGAACTAATCTCTCAGACGAACCCCACTTGATCATGGTGCACTATCTTTTAAATATGTTTTTGTATATGATTTTTCAGAATTTTAATGAGAATTTTTGCATCTAAATTAATGAGAGATACTGGTCTGAAGTTTTCTTTCCTTGATGTGTCTTGTCTGGTTTTGGTATCAGAGTGATACTAGCTTTATAGAATGGGTTTGTAAGGGTTTCCTCCTTTTCTATTTCATGGAATAATTTGAGGAGTATTGGTGTTAGTTCTTCTTTGAAGGTCTTGTAGAACTTGGCTGAGAATCCATCTGGTCCTGGGCTTTTCTTAATTGGTATGTTTTTGATGGTGTCTTCTATTTCATTTTTTGAAATTGATCTGTTTAAATCATGTATTCCTCCTGATTCAGTTTGGGTAGGTCGTGTCTCTAGAAATTTGTCAATGTCTTCAAGATTTTCTATTTTATTGAAGTATAAATTTTAAAAATAGTTTCTGGTTATCTTTTATGTTTCAGTAGTGTCTATAATGATATTTCCTTTTTCATCACAAATTTTAATAATTTGAAATTTTTCTCTTCATTAATGTGGCTAATGGTTAATCAATTTTATTTTTTTCAAAGAACCAACTTTTTGTTTTGTCTGTTTTTTTTTCTGTTTTTGTTTTGTTGTTTCCATTTCATTGACTTCAGCTCTGTTTTTAATTATTTCATCTCTTCTACTGCTTTTCTTGTTGATTTATTCTTCTTTGTCCAGGGCTTTATGATGTAATGTTAGGTCGCTTATTCGTTGACTTTCTATTCTTTTAATGAATGACCTCAATGCAATGATCTTTCCTCTTAGCGCTGTCTTCATAGTGTCCCAGAGATTTTGATAAGTTGTATCACTATTCTTATTTTTACCCTTTATTTCTTCTCTTATCCATTCATCATTCATTACTGTATTATTTAGTCTCCAGGTGTTAGAGTAGCTTCTACGTTTTATTCTAGCATTGATTTCTAATTTTATTCCATTATGATCTGATAGAATGCAGGGTAGTAGCCCTACTTTTTTTTTTTTTGTATTTGCTAAGAGTGGCTTTGTGACATAATATGTGGTCTATTTTAAAGAAGGATCCCATGTGTTGATGAGAAAAAATCATATTCACTCATTGATGGATGGAATATTCTACATATATATCTGTTAAGTCTAAATTATTGATTGTATTATTTAGTTCTATAGTTTCTTTGTTTAGTTTTTGTTTAGAGGATCTATCCAGTAGTGAGAGAGGTGTGTTAAAGTCACCCAGTGTTATTGTGTTGTGGTCTATTTGATTCTTGAAATTCAGAAGGGTTTGTATGATGTATGTAGATGCTCCATTGTTTGAGGCATAAATACTTACGATTGCTATGTCTTGTTGTTGTATAATTCCCTTAAGCAGTATGAAATGGACTTCTTTGTCCTCTCTGATTAACTTTAGCTTGAAGTCCACTTTATCTGATATGAGGATAGAAACCCCTGCTTATTTACGAGATCCATATGAATGATATGCTTTTTCACATCCTTTCACCTTCGGTCTGTGGATTGCCTATGAGGTGAGTCTCCTGGAGACAGCATATTGTTGGGTTTCATTTTTAATCCAATCTGCCAGTCTATGTCTTTTGATTGATGAGTTTAGGCCATTAACATTCAAGGTTAATATTGAGATATGATTTGTATTCCCAAGCATTTGGGTTATATCTGGTTTATAATTTGAATTAGTTCCTCCTTTGATTGACTATTCCTTTAATGTAGTTCCCCCCTTTGCTGGTTTTCACTTTTTTAAACTTCATCTTCATGGAATATTTTGTTGAGAATATTCTGTAGCACAGGCTTTCTAGTTGTGAATTGTTTTAACTTTTGTCATGGAAGGTTTTTATTTTATCTTCAAATCTTAATTTTTCTGGGAATATTATTCTTAGCTGGCATCCATTTTCTTTCAGCGCTTGATAATATTATTTCAAGACCTCCTAGCTTGGAGGGTCTGGGTTGAGAGATCAGCTGAGATCCAGGTTGGTTTCCTTCAAAGTGTTAAAGAAAAACTGTTGTTTTTCTCTGGCAGCCTCTAAAATTCTGTGTTAGTCTTTCTTATTATAATGTGCCTTGGTGTGGGTCTGTTGTAATTTTGTACATTTGGGGTCCATAAGCCTCTTGTATTTGATTTTCCATTTCATTATTTATGTTTGAGACATATTCTGGTGTTATTTCATTGAAAATATTGTGCATTCCTTTTGTTGGTAGCTCCATGCCTTTATCTGTATCAAGAAATCTTAAATTTGGTCTTTTCATGTTATCTCATAATCCTTGGAAGTTCTGTTCATGGTTTCTTAACATTCTGTGTGGTCAACTTTATTTTCAAGATTATATAGTTTGTCTTCATTGCCTGAGGTTCTGTCTTCCAAGTGGTCTAATCTGTTGGTGATGCCTTACATTGAATTTTGAATTTGGTTTATTGATTCCTTCATTTTGAGGATTTCTGCTTGATTTCTTTTCAGAATGACTATCTTTATTGAAGTAATCTTTTACCTCCTGAATTTTATCTCTGATTTTACTCCTTACATCGCCCTTTGCCTCACAGATCAATTTAACTATGTGCATTCTAAACTCCTTCTCTGACATTCCTTCCACTATGATGTCACTGAATTCTATTGTTGGTGCATCTTGGTTTGTTTGAGTTGATTTGTTCCCTTGTTTTTTTCATGCTGTTTGTGAATGTAAATCATTTTGACCAGCACAGTTTCCGGTCACCACTGCTTCATGTGTTGTCTCAACACAGAAGCCAGAGGCAGCCCTTGGTCTTTGTCTATTAAACCAGACCCCAAAATCACAGGACTTTGTGTGGATGGATGGCTATGCCCATGCATGCTGAGCTTCAAAACAAACAGAGGCAGAACAGAGAAGGAGAACAATGTCAGAGCTGGAGGGGACCCCAGAGGTCACTCAGAAAATGAGGGAGCATTTCAGGGTCTGGAGTGATTTAGAATTCAGGTGTCTCAAGTTCGGAAGAGGCCAGAAGATTTTCTAGTCCAGTCGTTCATTGGAAGCTTAAGTTCCAGCTATGGTTTCCTGGCCATGAATTTGTCCAGCTATGGCTTGATTGCTCCTATTGATAGGGAACTCACTACCATCCAAAGCAGATAAGATCCAGCCCATGGCCTATTTTGCATGTTATGTCTCAAAGGCAAAAAAAAGGAAGTAAAAGGATATATGTCAGTGACCATGTGTGGCCTGAAAAGTCTCATACAGCAGAAAATCTGTGTGAGATTTTCTCTGAAAAAATCTCTTGTTACAGCGATTATCTACTTTTACAGGAAAAAAAAAATTGACAATTGACTCTGCAGTCCCTTGATTCTGACATTCAGAAGTAGTGAGAGTGAGGTATTATATGAGGGACACATGAAGGAATTCAGGCAGCAGAAATAGCCAATAAAACTGTCAGAGATAAAATGAAGTTAATATCAATGGAACCACAAATAAAACCACTTAGGCCAGAGTTATATTGCTCAAAAATGGTTCTATCACCTAGAAAAGTTTTTAAAGCCCCAATACCCAGGCTGCATTGAAGTTTAGGCAAGTCACAATCTCTGGGGGTCAGCTGCAGGCTCAGGATTTTCTAACAGTGCATGATTCCAAAGTACAGCACCTTAGCTAGTACAGGGCTTCTCAAACCTGGCCAGATGTGGTAAGACCCACTGGGCAGCTAAAATACCACAGCTACACTGGCTTCATCCGACATCCACTGAGAGGACATCTGGGTGGTGCCCAGCAAGACCCACCTGGCTGAGGTTGGCCCCTTACCAGCCCCTGCAAAGGGTCACGCGCCTTGGGGTGAGTGCAGGTCACAGGTGCAAGGAGACTTCCCCTCTCACTGCGTGGTTTTAGAGCTTTCAGGCTAACTTGGTCTGCAGCAGCTGCTTTCCCAAGAACAATCAATGTCCGCCTTGTGCCTCCCTGAAAAGCCTGGCCTTCCTCCTGCCTATCTGTTCAACAAGGAAGCCAGGTGCATCCACGAGCCTGCCCAAGGTGCTCTGCTGACCAGACCACAAAGCTCTGCCTTCTGTGTCTTCTCAACCCTCCCCACCCTTGGGGTGATGAATTCCCCATCGGGTGTTTGCAAAGTCCTTATCACCCTTGGGGTGGGCTGCATCTCCAGGGCTCCACGTGCTGAGTCCCCACAGAGTTGAGGGGACTCCCTCCAGGGAAGGCTCCGGCACCCCACAATCACAGATCAGCTGTCAGCCCCTGCCCTCCACTTCCCGAGTCCCCCCGTGTTCACCGGCAGCCAGGCCGCCCCAGCTAGCCACGACCTTAGGCTGGGTCAGGAGCGTCTTCCAACTCACCCTGAGAGTCCACAGCTTGAGGCCCTGTGAAATCAGCTGTCTGGGGGGAGCTGCTGCTTGGATTGTGAGGTCATCTCCCTCCTCCAAACTGGACAGGAAGGAGCAGACCAGTGAGTGAGGCTGGGAGACGCCAGTGGTGGAAGCCGAGACTCCTCCTGGTTTGGGGCTGCCCTCATGGTTGAATGGGCCTCCAGGAGGGAAGCCGGGCATCTGCCCGAGCTTCTCTGGGGAGCAGATCAGTGTAAGGAGACTTAGCAGGGAGTTAAAACTAGGGGCAGGGGAAGAAGGAAGGCAGTTTCCTGCCATGTTTATTGGTGTGTATAACCCCGAGGCAGCGGGCGGAGAAGTGGCAGATGAGGCCCAGTGGAAGAGCCTTTCCTTCTGGGGAAGGAGGTCATTGCCAATGCCTGTCATTCTGGCTTGGAAAATCTTATTATGGCCTGATAGCTGCCCACACTAAACCTCCCAAGGGGAGAACAGGCCAGCGAGAGGGACCGTGGTCAGTCACTGTGAACATAAAGGTGCAAATTAGGTCCTGGCACTCCAGGAGATATGCCAGGCTCCTGCTCAGCAAGGCCTGGCTTGAGAAGAGACTCCTGTTTATCATGTGGATTTCTTCTGCAAAGACATAAGGGACCTTTGTGATCTGTCTCTGTCTGCCCCACCTACCTCTTCTCCCTCTGTGCACCTGTGCATTCTCCCTGAGCTCCAGCCACCCAGAGCCAGAGGCAGCTGACACACCCTACACACACACACACACACACACACACACTTGCATGATCACAGCCTTTGCACACGCTGCCACCCCCACCCACACAGACCACTCTATTCAGCCACTGCAAAGACGCTTCCCATCCTCACCAAATCAGCTCTGACTGCATCTCCAGCCTATCCTAAAACCAGACAGGCCCCCTGTGTGGGCCCTGGATTCATGCAGCCAGTACTGCAATGGCTGCTGTGCTCAGCTCCTCGATATCTGGGCTGCTTCGAGGAGCTGTCTCCCTCACTTCCTTACTACACAAAGTTCAGTTTGCAGCCACACATCAGAAACCAAGACGCAGGTGATGGTAGAAAAAGAACTTTCTCACCATGAGCTAGCTGATCACCCAGTCAGAATGGCAGCTGTCAAGAACCCAAACAACATTAAGTGTTGGCGAGGATGTGGGGAAAAGGCACACTCATACACTGCTGGTACGACTGCAAATTGGTGCAACCACTCTGGAAAGTAGTTTGGAGATTTCTTGGAAAGCTTGGAATGGAACCACCATTTGACCCAGTTATCCCTCTCCTCGGTCTATACCCAAAGGACTTAAAAACAGCATACTACAGGGACACAGCCACATCAATGTTTGTAGCACCACAATTCACAGTAGCTAAACTGTGGAACCAACATAGATGCCCTTCAGTAGATGAATGGATAAAGAAAATGTGGTATATATACACAATGGAATATTATTCAGCAATAAAAGAGAATAAAATCATGGCATTTGCAGGTAAATGGATGGAGTTGGAGAATATAAGGCTAAGTGAAGTTAGCCAACCCCAACAAACCAAATGCCAAATGTTTGCTTTGATATAAGGAGGCTGATTCATAGTGGAGCTGGGAGCAGGGGCGTGGGAGGAATAGATGAATACTAGATAGGGCAGAGGGATGTGGGAAGGAGGGGGAATGGGGGTAAAAAAGATGGTGGAATGAGATGGACACCATTACCCTAAGTACACGTATGAAGACACGAATGGTGTGGATATACTTTGTGTACAACCAGGGTATGAAAAATTGTGCTCTATGTGTAATATGAATTGTAATGCATTCTGCTGTCATGTATAACAAGTTAGAGTAAAAAAACAAAAATAAATAAAAGAAACAACCAGACTGTGGTGCTAAGGACTCTCTTAGAGGACAAGAGCAAGCTAAGGACTTATACAGGAAATTGAAAGAAGTGTATTTTTAGCCACGGACAGGTGGGCACTAAAATAATCGTTAATCCTCCGTGGTCCAGTTCTTGGATGCACATTCTGATGTCATCTGAAGGTCACCAGATGTGCTGGGTTCTGCAGATGATTGACTAGGAGCCGTGGACTGTCCCCAGGAACAGGAGTGATGTATCTTTTGCTCTTTTTTCCTGAAATAGTTGACTCTGTCTCTTAATCATTTAGCTGCAGCTCTTCTTTAGAACCGAGAATGCTGGGCACTTGCAAACCTAACACATTTGCAAAGGATAAGTTAACATTTGGTGGCTTTAATTCTGTACCCTGGATGCCAGCACCTGATGCCCGCTCTGCCTCCGCAGATGGTGGTGCGTTTCCTGCACCCATTCCACACGCACGTGCTCAGTTCTCCTTGTGTGGTGCGTGGGGACGCTGAGTGTGGGTGTTTTGGACACCGCGTACATGTCGTGACTGCTCGTCAGGCCTCCGCTCTCCAGCACCAACAGGGAGCAGGACCGGTCACTTGGATTCCAATGCTCCCTGCCCGGGGGGAGCGTGGACTCCACACGTTGAAGGGTTCATCCTGCAAGTCCCCATGTCAGTCAAAATTGGGGTCCTCAGGTGACCCATGCTTCTGTCCTGAGTTTGGGGACTCCCAGGTCCCCCTCCAGGTTTGTTAACGTACGAGGATGCCTCACAGAATGTGGGGATGACTCTACTTGAGGTCACAGCTTGGTTATACAGGGTGGCCAGGAACCCCAGGGTTAGAGACCCGTGGGGGGGCTGCAGAGCTCCTGAGGCCTCCCAGGTGTGCCCCTCCCAGCACCAAGGGCGGCCCGCCAACCGGAAGACCCCACCCGTGGTCTTGAGGTTTCTGTGGAGGCTTCATGAGTAAACATGATGGATTCCATCACTGGCCATTGGTGATCGAACCCACCTCCAGCCCTTCCCCCTCCTTCCTCTAAGCACGGCCAGCTCTGCCTCGGGGGCCAGGCCTGGGTCACTCGTTAGCATAGACCGAGGTGCGTTGGAAAAGCGCACCTTGTGAGTAGCCAAAGTCACTCCTGTTCCTGGGGACAGTCCTCGGCTTCGGGGGCTCTGTGCCAGAAACCAGGAACAAAGAGCCAATATGCCAAGTCCTTATTCCACCCCCGGGCCAGGGCCTGGGCCAGGAGTGGAGAGGAAGGCTGAGCGAGACAGTGTCCCTGCTGCAGGGTCAGATGTCCAGTACGGACAGCTTGACCCCACGTATGCCTGGCACTGTGAAGCCCTTGAAGTGGGTGGCCACAGAGGAGGGACGGGAACAGGAGCCCTCCTAAGTGTCAGCGGCAGGTCGACGTGAAGGCTGAGAGGAGCCCTCTTCCCAGAGGACGTGAGAGCCCAGCCTGGCTCTGCGCACAGTGGGTCCTGGTAGGTCCTGAGGGGAAGATTCGGGCCCAGCAGACCCAGGGGAAGCAACTAGGATGGGATGGTCAAAACCACGGCCTGCTCCATGCTGACTGAATGCAGTGCTCCACGAGGGAGGACGTGGAAACTCCCCTGCCCGGGGGAGTCCACAGGGAGAACCCTGTTCACTGGAGCCCCGGGAGGGGAAACCAATTGTGCTGAGGGCCCAGAATTTGTATATACGTCATTCATGCATAATTCCTTTTAATTCTGTCACACCTGCAAGGCTGGATCTGTGATCTCTGCTCATGAGCAGAACTGCCATGACGTTGACAGGCTGCCAGAGAGAAAGGCCCCAACTCCCTCTCCTCCAGTCCTCCCGCATCCTGCCAGTGGCTCTATCAGTCAGCTCAGGAGCCAGCCAGAGGATTGGAGGCCCACATTTGCAGTCCATAGGGGTCCAGAGCAAGGCAAGATGGGGGATAATTGAATTAGGGTAAGGGGAGCAAGGAGAGCAGAGCTCGGGGCTAAGGCTATTTTGCCATCTGTGTTAATCAGCTTTCTGCCACTATAACAAAATACCTGAGATGAGCAACTTATAAAGAGAAAAGGTCTGTTTGGCTCACGGTTCTGGAGGTTCCAGTTCATGACTGGTTGACCTTTTACTCTGGGCCTGTGGCAAGGCAGCGCATCATGGTGGGAGCACAGGGCAGAACAAAACAACTCACATCCCAAGGCAGGAGTGGAAGAGAAAGATGAAGGGCCCCCAGCCCCTTGCAGAGCACACCCCGTGACCAAACCCTCCCTCTCGGCCCCCTCTTGAAGTTTCCACAATCTCCCAGCAGCACCACCTGGGGAATGACTGCAAGACTTGGTCTGTGAGGGACACTAGGAGCCAGGATGATCGACTCATCCAAATAGGTCCTCACATCTTCTAGTTTTAAAGATTTTCTTTGTTCATCACCTCCTGGGTTTTGTTTGCTTGTTCGTGTGTTTTGTTTTGTTTTTGCAAAAACTATTGCGTTCATTTCCCAGGGATGGCATCACAGGCTACCACACATGGGGTGGCTTAGCGTGTGTTCCCCCACAGATCTGGAAGCTGAGGTTCAGACTCAAGTGGCCATCGGGGCCAGGCTCCCTCAGAAGGCTCCAGGGAGAGCCCCCTCCAGCCCAGCCTGCCTTCCACTGCCGCAGTTTGGCTGGGCAAAATAACCGGGGTTGACAAGCAACTTGTGAAGATTGATACAGCGGGAGCCGCTTTATTGTAGGACAGCAGGGGTATATATACATAACTGAATACACAGCTTGTTTCAATTTGGCATCATCCAGTTACAGCAATCAGTCATTAAGGAATCCTCATCATCTTAATGATCACACACAGCTTAACTTAACTGACATAATCTAGACACAGCAGCCAGTCATTAAGGAATCTCCATCATCTTAATGGCTCATTGGCGTTGGCTCAGAAACCACTCCTCCTAGCATACTGCCAGGTACCATCTTAACTTGGTTGTGGCCCTCATCATTCCACTGGCCATGACCCTTCTCTGTGTGACCATCGTCCTTCACTCTGGCCTCAATTTCACTTGGCCACTGCTGCAAAGACCCTTTGGCTAAATAAGGCCACATCCACAGGTACCAGAGGCTGGGGCTCCAACGTGCAATTCAACTCACAAGAGCGATGCACGCACATAACAGAAAATTCAACACAAAACCACAACCCGAGAGGGGAAAAAATGCCCCTCCTCTGCAGCCAGACAGGATCGTGATTAACACTCTAATATAACACCAGGGAGGATTCAATAAGCACTTGCAATGTCGTAGGTATTATTCAGAACCCTCTATGTGAATTATTCCACTTAATCTTCAGAGCATCTTATAAGGTAAATGTTATTACCATCCTCATTTTACAGATGGAAAAGGTTACACAACTTGCACGCGATTACTCATGTGGACCATTAGCAAGGTTCCATCCGAGTGGCCTGACCTCAGAGGGGTGTAGGAGGGAAAGAAGGGAGAGGGAGGAAGGGAGGGGAAAGTGAGCCCCAGCCTTTTACAACACATCTGTCTGCATTTAGACAGATGATAGACAGAAACATAGAATAGCTATGTAAATGGGGACCATTGTTTCTCAATTACTTCTCCATTATTGACCCCAAGGATGAAAGTTTAAAATTTAAATTTAATGGAGATTAATTTTAATCAAATCACTTAAGCTACTTGAATTACATTAATTGACTAAGTGGTTCATAATTTTGATTGTTTACAATTAATTTCTCCATAATTGCATACTAAGAGACAACATTTTTGTCCAAAGTGAGCTTTGAAGTTCCACAAGCCACTGTGAGATTTAAGGTTTCTTGCTCCTCCCCCAAACCCAAAGTCTACCTCCATGGAAAACGTGTACTGTAGATAAAGACAGATCCATTTCTGATTCAGACATAGATTCATTTCTGTGTTTGCTTTAAAAAAAATCATTCTAGGCCCTGAATACTAAGCAGATAAATTCAACAATGTGTTTTGCTGTTGCCTGCAGCCTGGTTGGGCTCCCCAGCTCAGCCCCACACTTGGATGTTGTTTTACAGGCAACTCCTGGTACCAGTGTAGGTATGGTCAACAATGCTGAAGAGGCCAGGTACAGTGGCCACGCCTGTAATCCCAGTGACTCGGGAGACTGAGGCAGGAAGATTGAGAGTTTAAAGCCAGCCTCAGCAATAGCAACTCAGTGAGACCCTGTCTCTAAATAAGATACAAAATAGAGCTGTTGATGTGGCCCAGTGGTCAAGTGGGTCTTGGTATGGAGAGGCTTGGTAGGATGAATTCAGGGAGCTCATAAAGGAATTTGTATCAGTTAGCTGTCACTGTGTAACAAATAATCCCCAAACCTACTGGGTTAAATCACAGCCTGTTGTTCTTGTTCCCAAGACTATGCGTCAACTTGGTGGTTTTGCTTTTGTGAGTCAGACTCTTCTGATCTCTGCCAGAATTCTTGTGTGTTCAACCAGCAGTTGGTCAGACACCAGCTAACTTAAAGTGGGCTCACTCGTCGGTGTGGCATGAGTGGGGTGACACGGTCACATGTCTGTCATCACCTAGTCTGACTGAGTTTGTGTACAGAGAAGAAGAGGAAGTGTGCAAAACTGCCTGAGCTCAGGCCGGGGGGCCTTCTGCTGCATTGTCTGAGCCACAGCAAGTCAGAAGGCCACCCCAGAATCCCGGGGTGGAGAAGGAGACCGTACCTCTCACCGGAGGGGCTACAGAGAACTCTGGTCATTTTACAATCTCCCCAGAAGTTTTAACCCTCCAGTAGGCTACAGGTGACAACAAGGACTCCTGTCACAGGGAGGAACAGCCACCGTTCGTTCAGCTATGTACCCTGCACAATTGTCGCGTGCCTGCTATGGAGCAGGCATCCTCCGAGGCCCAGGGAGGCACTGGCGAACCCAGCACATGAGCGCCAAGCCTCTGCCTTCAGGAGATGCAGGTAGCCGTCAGGGCAGGGCGCCTCCACCCCGGGAACAGGCAGCGCTCTAAAACTGGGATAATTTGAGGAGTGTTTGATGAAGCAACCAATCGCAGGGGCCCAGGAAGGCCCTGGAGCAAGCTAAGCACCTTATTATCTTGGCAGCTTCAGCGTATGATGCTCGCTGCCCAGGGTCCTATCCTCCGCCTGTAGCTATGCAGGAAGCAAAGCCAATTCATCAGAAGTCAATGCGCTGAATGGTCAAATGGCTGGAAGCCAAATCCAAAGAAGAGCAATTTCCTGGATTTACCTTAGTTCTTTTAACAATTCCCGAGGAACGTGCAGAACTATGTGTGGATTGACTTTAACAGCTGTTGTAGATTTCTGTGAAGCTCTTCTTTTTGTCTGTATCATGGATTCTGCATTTTTTTCCCTCTCCCTAAACCCGGCTGCTCCTCCCCAGCTCCCCTCCCTGGGTCTGAAGGCTGGTGCTCCTGGTGCGGTCCTTGACCATGGACTCACCGCAGACTCTCTCCAGGGGGGGTGGTGTCATTGTCCACTCTCCTCTGGGGGCTCCCAATCCGTGTCTCCCTGCAGTTTTCTCCTGAATTCTGGACCCAGGTGTCTACTTCCCTACAGAGCAACTCCACGGGAACATAGGCCCCCAAAACTCACCGTGCTCAATCAGAGGTCCCCACTGTTCTCCTTGAATCTTCTCTTCACCTAGCAAACCCCCAGCTAGGAGAAGACATGCTGTTCCCTAACTTCATCCTAGACGCCTTGTTCCCAGCTCTCTCATCCCCCACTTCTACACTGGCTGTGGTCTTGAGGTGGCCTCAAAATACCACTCTCAGTGTTTAACAGGGAAACTAACAGATCTCAGCAGGATACTGAAATTAGACAGTTCTCTTCATCATCACCACCACTATCATCATCACCATCATCACTATCATCACCTCCAACATCACCATCACCTCCACCACCATCATTGCCTCCATCATCATCACCACCACCATCACCACGCCCTGTCTTAGTCTATTCTGGTTTCTATAGAAAAAAAGACCACATACTGGGTGACTTAAGCAACAAACAATTATTTTTCATAGTTTGGAGGCTGGGTGTCCAAGATCAAGGTACCAGAAGATTCAGTGCTGGGCGAAGCCTGGCTAATGGGTGCTGCCTTCTTGCTGTGTCCTCACATGGCGGAAGGAGCGAGGGGGTTCGTCATGGTTTCTCAGAAGGTTATTAGTGCTGTCTATGAGGACCCCACCCCATGACCTGCTCACCTCTTCCTGCCATCCCACTGTTGGTTAGGATCTCAACATTTGAGCCTCTGGGAAACACAAACATTCAGTCCATGACATCCCACCATCCCCACCATCATCACCACCACTGTCACTGTCACCAGCACCCTCATCACCAGGCCGTTCACAAGCACCTATGCTCCAGGCATGGTGCCACATACTTCACCTGCGTTATCTCCCTACCGAGAAACCCAGGATCAGTGTACGGAGACCATGGGGCTCTCCGCTTTGTTTGCCTCGGCTGGTGGTGGGAGCCCCTGGTGCGGACCGCAGGCTGGCGCAGGTGCTGGAAGCGGCCGTGAGGGCAGCGTTCATTTCTTCTTTCATGGTTTTAATGACCCAGCTCTTGTGGGAGCCAGGGATCAGCATTCACCTTTGTTTTAATTTGCACCTTTCCAAGTGAGATGTGATTATGTGATAATGATTCATTTCTCTGATGTGTCAAAAATCAACTGCTAAAAATGGAAATGTGGCCCATCGCCCTCACGAGCCGTGCGTTGATGATCTGCTAATCTGAGGAAGGCAAGATTCACGCTGCTGAGTACTTGGAGGGTTTCTGTCCGTCTCCCCATATTGGCCGCAGTATGACCAGCATTGGAAGGAGATTGAAGGCACCAAAACCTGAGTCTTAAAGGGCACAAGATGACTTTGGGGTGGAGACTTGGTGGCTCTGAGTCCACCGGCCTCCGTTTGAATCCCCCAGGCAGGGACAGTGTGGTCTTGACTGTTCTTACCTCCCTGTCATTTTGTCACAGGCAGGATGGGGCATGGGCATGGTGAGGATTAAGTGAGACGCCATAACAAAGTGAGTGTAAAGTGCCACTCCCCACATATGCCATGTGTCCTTCAGATCTGCTCCCTTCTCCTCCTGGGGACAAGTACCGTCAATCGGCACTGTGACCACGGTCATGGGTGTGCCGTTCACCAAGTATCCCAGGTCTGGCTGGTCTTCCCGCCCCAGTTCTCAGATGCTTGCTCACCTGAGCCAGGAAGCTAGGCATAGGAAAGAGACAAAGTGGGCTTTCTGTTTTAGGAGTTTGGTCCACCTTGTTCACATCCGCCTTTCTGCACCTGTCGATGAGAGCCACGCAGGTGGAACAGCCCCGGGGAGCTCCACATCCAGGCAGGGAGCTGGGCGACAGCCACCTTATAAACAAATGTGAGCCAAGTCACAGCAAGTCCCTGCAGGGGGAGCATGCTTAGGAATAGAGTGACAGAACAGAGTAGTAAGGGAGGGGAACATGCATTGTAACTGAAGTCACCAGGAAATGCCTCCCTGAGCCTGTGACGTTTGCACAAAGACCTGCAGAAAGTCAGGAACTGAGTCCTGTAGGCAGCTAAAGGGGAAATCGCCCAGAGAGAAGGGATGACTGAGACAGGAACCTGCAGGGTATGTTCTAGAATGGTGCTGCCCAGCGGGGGTGAAGTGAAAACCACCCAGGTGACATTGCAGTTCTAGTAGTTACATTAAAAAATAAACGTGCAAAAACACTTTAAGTGTTCAGCCCAGCATACCCAAAACGTTGTCATTGGAGCACACAGAAAACATCTCTGCTCCAGGCTTGGTCCTGGGAGGCGGTGCGCACCCCCACGCAGACCTCAATTCCAACCAGCCACGTTCCGAGGGCTTAAGCAGCAGCACGTAGGGCTCGAGGCTGCTACCTGTGACGGTGCAGGTCTAGAAGCAAGGAGGCCTGGAGTCAGGTAGGCAGGGAGAGAGGGAAATGAGTCAGAGAGCAGGAGGAACCCGTAGCCGCTGGAATCCAAGTGCAACAGGACACGACTGGAGGGCTTGAATCCAAGGCCGACTCGATCCAATTTCTATGTCAAGTGGTGCCTGTGGCTGCAGTGCGGCAGGGTTGGAGGTGTGCTCAGAGTGCACGGCACAGGAGAGTTGTGCAGGGGCGGGGGCGTGGGGGCTAGCAGCCAGTGCCTTGGTAGTAGTCCCAGTGACGCTGCCTGTGACTGTTTCATGAGCAAGGCTGTCACGTGCATCAGGGCCCACACCTGGGGCTCAGTGAGTAACAGTGTCAGCGCCAGGACTGGGGCTCTCCCACACCACAGTCCCTCCCATGCTGACCTGTCCATCAGTGGCGGCAGATCTCCAAAGACTGTCAAATGCCCGGTCAGCTCCCATTCACTGTCTCCTGGAAGAGCAGAGAGCTCACCCCAGCCCCAGGGCACGGAGGGAAAGGCTCCCCTCACTACTGGTGAGACCCTGGGAAGGCCTTCACTCGCCATAGGGATGATGTGAGGTCCCCTGAGCGCTGCACACTGTGCCTGGCACAGATGGTGGCCGGGGAGGGGTAATCCCTGTCCTCTTTCCGTCCCCTTATTAGGCAGGTGTAAGTGCATACTATAGCAGCACAAATGGTAAATTCAGAGTTCTGGAAAGAAATGGTTAGTGGTCTGACAGAAATTTGTGGCTTTCTTTTTTTCCGAAATGATGAGCATGTGACAGTTGCATGAAGCTCCTGCGTGACTGCCTGGGACCTTCTGCGGCAGGCTTCTCCACCCAGCACTGCCGGGGCATTTTTGGAGCCAAAAGTACATTGCCGTGGGTTCTCACCCTGGGCACTCTGTCATGTTGCACAGCCCCCTGGCCTCTACTCACTAGCGGCCAGCAGGACTCCCTGCCAAAAGTGTCTCCAGACATCTCCAGGTGTCCCTGGGGTCAAATCCACCCTGATGGAGGATCTCTATCAGCCGCCACCTGGTTCTGCAGAACAAGTACCAGCTTGGACACCTCGAATTTGCTGTGTGATGTGGGGCAAGTTGGTCCCACACCCTGTGGCTGTGATTCCCAAAGCAGCGCAGAGAAACACCAGAACCAGGGAAGCCCACGTGCTGACGCTCAGCTGCAGAGGCAGACCACTGGGCCTCATGTCCCTCCCCTGGCTCCATGCCAAGACCTTTCTAAGTCACTGTGTCCAAGACACCTGGATCACCAGGACTCCCCCTGTCCTCCTGACCCTTCGCTCACCCACATCTGTGAAGTCCTTATTGCCATGTAAGGTCACAAGTCCACCTGGCCTGGGGACCAGCACATGGACCCTGGGGAGAGGGGAAGGGGCTTCATCTGTCCAGCACAGTGTTCTCTATGTGCTGAGTGTATCGGGGGAGGAAAAAATGGGACTGGGTGATGGCATTTCTGCTACTTGGTCCTTTCCAGATGAGAAGCTTGAGCCAGTAGAGGAATTATTGGCTGTGGCCTCTCCCAGCCTTGGACTGGAGAGCCAGGACCTCACTTAATGGCTCTGTGACCTTGGGCAAGTCAGTTCACCTCTCTGATCGGGGTCCCACCTGTAATATCAAGGGCCATACAAAGCACTCAAGAAGTGGCAAGGATTGTGACTTCCTGAAGCTGCAGCTCAGCTTCCTGAGGTTGGGAGCACTGGCCCTACTGGGTTGCCCTGTGTGGAGCAGAAGCCTGGCTTCGAGCAACTGTCCCCAAGGGTGCTGGGACTTGGAGGCTCTAAGGAAGCACAGGCCCAGGTGCTGAGGCAGGAAGTTGCCTGCAAGCTCTGGAGATGCTGGAGCGTGGGCAAGACAGAGATGTCCCCCAACCCTCACAGGTCCTCAGTTGGAATGAACCCTTGTAACAAATGACAGACTAATAAGAGAAAATCAGCCGAAGCTTGTTAATAGGTGTGTCTCACAGGCACATGGGGGACACTCAAGGCATGCATCGTTCTCCGAGAAGGATCTTTCAATTCCAACTTCAACAAAGAACAGGAAGTACTCAGGGAACTGGCAAGATGAAGGAAAAGGATCACAGCAGCAACTGTGGGAGCAGAGGCAGATAAAGGTTAGGGAGCACAGCTTGTGGACACGGAGTCCTCTGGCTTCCCCAGGCCAGGCCAGGCCATTTGCAGTGGTTACCCGTTGCTCTCCGTGGAGGGGTGGGTGGGTGCCTTTTGTCTTTGTAAATCTGCTTTAGGCACGTAGAGGGAGCACGGGGGTCTCTCACCCCTGCCTCTTCTTTCTTAATGGATTTCAGTTCAGCAGTCCTTCCAGATCCTCTGTCCTTCTCCCTCATATTTTGGGAAAGCATAGCCTGGCCTCCAAGGAGAGAGGGAAAATGAGAGATGAAGTTGGAAGGACGGTGGGGATTGATGGAGGGTCTCGCAGCACCCTGGAGAGGGGCTGGGTTGGTTTTCAGTGCTGAGAAGCCCCCTGCATCTTGCAGGTGGAGTCACAGAAGCATCCGTCCCTTATCAAAATGCAGCGATCTGAGTTCGAGCACAGCCAGTCAGGAAGATGCCGAGGCAGGAATGGGTTCGTAGCATGCGGCAGAATTTTCTGGAAACTTTCTTCTCCACCTCTCTGAATCTCGGCATGGCTGGCATATCGAGCTCCTGCCCCTCCAAGCTCCCAGACCTACTTCACATTTGAACCAAAGAAAGAAGAAAGATGATCGTGCCGTCCATGAAAGGAAGCCAACAGGAGTCTGTCGTGAGCGGTAAATGCAGACACGACTCCTCTGCCATCTCTGTCCTTTTGAACCAAGGCTGCTGGCAAAGGAGCCCGGGATCTGGAGGCAGGAGACCCCGTCGTGACCTGTCCCCCCCACTCACAAGTGGGCCAGTACCTCAGGGGCCCCTCCAGGCCCCGGAACCTGCGCTTCCCACACTGAAGTAACAAGTCTTCATTCATGACTGGGCCACAAAGAGGGACTTGACAAGGCACAAGAAATCATTTTTGTGTGGATATTAGAGTCCATAAAAATAGAGGCCCAGATGGAGAATCTGAAGGAATTCCCTATTCTGACCCTGCCCCAGTCCACAGTTCTGAAGCCTGCTGTTCAGCACCCTCACAGCTACCACGAGAAACGCCAGCAACGGACCTTCAGGAAGCTGAAAAGCCACAGATAGTAGGAAAACATGGTCTTCCCAGCCTCGACTGTGGCAAATATATAACAAAATGAGCAGGAAAAAAATAGTCTTTAAAAACAACTTAACTAGTCAAGAGGATTTTGAATGTTCCCAACACAAAGGAATGGCGAATATTTGAGGTAATGGTGGTGCCAGTTATCCAGTCTGATCACTGCACACTGCACCCACAGTCTGTATAATCATTATGACAATTAAATTTTTAAATTAGATTTTTAAACACCATCAATGCAAACAAGAAACTTCTCCCAGGGGGAAAGCCGTGGCCAACAGCAGCCAAACCAGGAAACATACCACAGGCCTTAGAGACTGGCACTGATAAAGGGTGATTCCACCGCTGTGTGTCCTGTCTCCACTCTTAGAGGACAGCCCTGGTCAGAGGAGGACACCCATGAAACCTCAGAACTCCCCCAAGAAGCCCGATTTGGAGGGCGAGGACAAGGGAACAACATGAGTGGCAATCCAGGGGTAAGACCGAGAGAAACCTGCCCCGCCACAGCCTCTCCGGGGCCCTGGCTGGCTGTTTTCCAAGACTTGGTCCTAATTTGAGGAAACCAGTTAAAGCCCCTGGAGTGGAATCCACCCCGAACCGTGTGGAACGGGTTCCAGCGCAAGTCACCCTACAAAATCTCAGAGGAAAGAGCAGAGCCCCAGCCCCCAGAAAGGCGTGAGCAGCCGCAGGCTGGCCTCCTTCCACCCCAGCGCTCCTCTCCTGGTTCACAGACGCAGGGCTGGAAGGCAGCCTTCCGTCCACCCTGTGGGGCATTGGCCACCTCGGAACACGCATGTTGAGGGGGACATACAGCAGGCGATTGGGAGAAAGGTGTCAGAGATGAGTCATCTGCCATCCACGGACCCTGAGCCCTGCTCCAGCCCACAGTGGCCCTGAAGCAACAGAGACATGCGGGGACGGAGGTGGCCAATGCCCTCTGTGTCACAAGTCAGCTGCCATACTGAGGTTCCAGCGGGGAAGTGCTGTGGAGTCTCCCGGGTGCTTCTGAAAACACCCCTGGACGTCCAGGGAGGTGGCGCTCCAGTTCCCAGCCGCTAGGGCTCCAGTCCAGCTGGGAGTGCTGCAGGGTCCCAGCTCTGCTAGCAGCGAGGCCACTGGGGGTGTGACACAAACACCTCCTGGCATGACATCTCGGCATCGGCAGGACCTGGAGGCTGTCTTAGCACATCTCAATGTGTCACCACTGTCCTCACACACTTTGACAGACACCTTTCCCCTTTATTAGAGCATCATAGCTGCACACGGTAGCTGGGCTCCTCCCCACAAAATCACCCACGCTGGAATCTCACCACCCCTCCTCAGTCCCGGCTCCTCGCTGCCTTCCTCCCACCCGACCCCCTCCACTCTGCACATCCGCCCCTTGCTCGTCCATTCATCAGTCCTTGATGGGTGCCGTCCACACACTGATGAAATCCCCCGTGGTGTGTTTCTGTATGCACTTAACATTAGTTTGTTCAATTCGCTCTGCACTCCCTCCCTCTCCTATCCCTCCTCATTCCTCTACCTCCCTCTCCACGGACATTCCCTTTAGGAAATCCGACCCCCTCCTGGCTTCTTTCCCTTTCTCTAGCTTCCACAGGTGAGAGGAAATGATCAACCCTGGATTTTCTGAGTCTGGATTATTTCACTTCCCGTGATGTTCTCTGTTTCCATTCATCTGCCAGCAAATGTCATGATTTCATTCTTCTCTCTGGCTGGGTGAACTCCACTGTGTATCTACCACATCCTCTTCATCCCTTCATCTCCTGACAGGCACCTCGTCTGGGGAGTAGTTAGGCTACTGTGAATCGTGCTGCTGTGAGCACTGAAGTGGCTGTAGCGCTATAGGACGCTGAGTTTAGTTCTTTTGGCTAAACACTGAGGAGTGGGTAGCTGGGTCATATGGTGGTTCTATTCCTGTCCTCTGAGGAATCTTCACTGCTTTCCAGATTGGCTGTACTAGTTTGCAGTCCCACCCATGACATAGGAGTGTACCGTGGTCCCCACATCCTCATCAACATTTATTATTTGTATTCTTGACAACTGCCATTCTGACTGGAGTGAGGCAAATTCTTAGTGTAGTTTTGATTTGCATTTCCCTGATTGCTAGACATGATGAGCGCTTATTTTCATATATTTGTTGGACAATTGTGTTTCTTCTTTTAGAAATATCTGTTTGGTTCTTTAGCCCATTTAGTGATTGAGTTGTGTTATTTTGGGTTCTGTTCTCTGTGTGTGTGTGTGTGTGTGTGTGTGTGTGTGTGTGTGTTTTAACATTTCTGAGTTCCTTATCTGTTCTGGCTATTGGTCGGAGGAGTAGCTGGCCAAGGTTTCCCCCATTCCTAGGCTTGGCCTTCACGCTCCTCACTGTCTCCTTTGCTGGAGGGCCTCCCATGTATTGATTTTCAGTTTTACTTCTTGAGCCTTGGGGTCTTGTTGTGGAAGAGGTGCTGCACCTGCATGCTGGAGTGTTGACCTTGGTTTCTTCTAACCCTGCACAGTTTCTAATTCCCAGATTTTTGACCCATTTTGATTTGACTTCAGTGCAGGGTGAGAAAGAGGGATTTAGTTTCACTCTTCTACATATAGATCTCCAGTTTTCCCAGCACCATTTGTTTAAAAGGCTGTCTTTTCTTCAACATCTATTTTGGAGACTTTTGTCAAGTATCTGAGGCTGTGAGTGTGTGGGTTTGTCTCCGTGTCTTCTATTCCATTCCATCGGTCTTCATCTCTATTTGATGCCAACGCCATGCTGTTTGGCCACCACAGCTCTGTGGTATAATGTGAGAGCAGGTGTTGTGATGCCCCCCACATTGCTCTTCTTGCTCAGGACAGGTTTGATAGACAGCTTTAAGATGTGGAGTTTGGCTTTCTACATGGCAAACTGCATGGCCGATAGTCCAAATCGTGAACATTTAGTAAATATCGATGGTATATCTGACGCCTATCAAACATCCCAGGCAATGGAGCTGGTGCCGGCCCAGGGGTTTCACGGTTAATGGGTGATGGGGTGATGCCTCACCTGGATCACCTGTGACTTGCTGGAGTCCAGGCGCACTGGCAGCAGGACAGAGCAAAAGCCCTGGAGAGGGCCCGGCCTGCGCTGCTCCTGGCTCTGTGGCTCTGGGTGCTAGGTGGGTGCCCGTGGTTGAGTGCGGTGCTCACACAGGAAGCTTTGCCTCCACGGGCTGACGAGTCTCTGAATCTGGCCCCTTGCTCTGCCTCCACGGCCACCAGCCCCTCCCTCCTGCAAAAACCATAGCTGAAGCTCCACCTGTACACCTTCCCCCTCTCCCCAAAGAGCAGAGATCTCCATGAAATGCACAGCGCACCTCCGCCCCATGTGGAAGCCCTCAGTGGTCTCCTCCAGGAGCAAAGCCCTCTCCTGGGTCTACAGGAAGCTCCTCCCTGGCCTGGCTCACCTGGGCCACTTCAGCCCGTTCCTGTCCACTTCCTTCAGTGTCCAGGCAGATCCACCCAGTCCTGGACGTGACCCCATTCTTTCACCCAGGGCCTCTTCCCTCCCACCCCTCCACCTGGCGAGACCTCCATGGATCTTCGTGTCCAAGGCCACCTCCCAGGGCTGGGCACCTCCTCCAGGGGGCACATCCCACTTGGCAATTATTCATTCTCTCCCTTCCTGTCAAGAGACAGATCACTCTGACCCCCCCCCCACGCGAGGGAGTCCACCAAGGGAGGGGCCTTGCTGCTCTTGACCCCAGCTCCCCAGCCAGAAATAAGTGCTGACAGAACCGTGAGGCCAGCCCAGGGATTTCTGAGCTGTGCCTCCTAGAGCTTGGTAAAGGTCCCTCGGGGGACCCCTCCACTACTCACCCTGCCTGGTCTGAGGAGTGCCAAGGTGCAGATCTGATTGGCAGAGTGGCAACTCCAACTGGGGGCCCAGGGGTGCAAACAGGACCCCAGATTCACTGAGCAGCAGGTGCCGTTGGGGAGGGTGCAACCCAGGACGGCAAATGGGGTACATGCAGGTGGCTTAGGTTGCCATGGTATTGGAGAGGTGGTAAACATCCTGCACAGACGGTCTCTGGAAATAAGGAATCGTCCCACCTCAGTGTCAGTAACACTGAGCTATGGGGCCACTTAGGAACAGGGGACCACCTCACCCCCAGTCAAGGAAGTTAAGGCGCACAAACAGGAACCAACTGGGCCGGGGCGTCTCTCCTCTCAAGTAGGGATTGGCAGGTGGAAACCCGAGACTTGGAGGCCAGGGTCTCAAGCCTGTGTTCTGACTCAGCTACCTGGGAACTGGGTGACCTTGGGCAAATCTAGTGACATCTCTGGGCTTCAGAGTTCTCACCCAGGGATATGGCAGCCAATTCCTGCCTAAGTTATTCTGAAGATTAAATTGGAAATATCCTGACACAATAAACAGATGGTCCCCAACCTACCAGGGTTTGACTTTTTGATGTATGAAAATGACATGCACTCAGTAGAAACTCTACTTTAAATTTTTATCTTTTCCTGATCTAGCAATGCAGTGTGGTATTCTCTTCAGATGCCTGACTGTGCGCTAATGCAAGTGTTCTGAGCGCTTTTGAGGCGGACTACCCTAAGCCACCGTACTTGGTAGTTCGGGTGTGCAAGATGCATTTTTGATGTCTTCAGCTTACCGTGGGTTTACTGGGACATAAAATCCCTCTGTTAAGGAGCACCTGGACTCAGTGATAGTCGGTTGTGTTCTACGTATCGAACTTGCACACGCAGTTCTCTATTTCTGATGGACTGTGGCTTGACTGAGAGGGCATCCAGAGAGCCGAGAGGAGGGTGGACCTCTCACTTGGATGGTCAGGGGAAGGTTTGTGTTTTTAGAGCTTCCGCACCAGGATCACCTCGCCGCAGCACCCCTCCTAAGGCCACCCACCAGGGCAGGGCTGGCTTGCTAAGAGAGCAGCCCCTGGTGCCTGGGTGTCCTGCAGCCTGCCCTTGGGGAGGAGACTGGGGGTCTGGCCTGCTCAGGTGATTGATCCGGTCCTGCCTCTGACGTTGCAGGGGGCATCCCGTTCATCTTGACGGGCGAGTTCTTCCAGCAATCGCAGCGGCCAGCTGCCTTCATCGTGGCGGGCACTGTCAACTGGCTCTCCAACTTCGCCGTCGGGCTGCTCTTCCCGTTCATCCAGGTTGGTGACGGAGGCTCGGGGCCGGGGAGCCCATCTGACTCTCAGCCTGGGAGGGGCGGTCAGGGGCACAGGTGGCTCTCTCCTGCTCCTGCTGGTATCCCAAGGAAGAAACTGCGGCCTGGAATTCCCGTCTCCCCTGTCCTTTCAAGCTGGCCCTCCTGGCTGTGGTGGCCTGGGAAGGCGGGGCCGCTCCCTGCTGAGGGCTTGCGGGGAAACCTAGAGGGACCGCCACTTACCTACCATCCCTGGGCTGGACATGGTAAGGACATGATAAGGGCAGTGCACGCTGCAACCCTGCCGTGCATCGGCCTAAACGTAGCTAATGGGCCTCCATCCCAAGGGCGCCAATGATTGGTAGAAAATGCCCGTATACTTAGGTACCAGTCCTCCTGGGCAGGTGGAGAGTCCACACATCACTGACTTATTAATTCAGCCGGTGTCTACTGAGGCCCTGCGCTTCAGGCTGTGGGGATGGAGCAGGAACAAAGCTGTATGACAAGTCCTGAGCCCAGGGGAGGCAATGGGGACAGAAGTGCCACTTGAGAAGGAGTGGCCCAGGAAAGCCACTCAAAGGAGGTGGCAAGGAGCAGAGATGTGAGTGCAGTGAGGGAGCAGAGCACTCCTCACAGGGAGTGACAAAGTCCAGGCCAGAGAAACAGACATGCAAAGGCCCTGAGGTGGCCTGTGGAAGGAACAGCAGAGGCTGAAATGGCTGGAACAGCGTGAGCAAGGAAGATGGCAGAGCAGAAAACGAGAACGGAGCCTGAAGGAGGGGAGGTGACACGAAAGATCAGGATCTACAGGGTTCTGCACAGAGCAACGGCCAGCAGCATCTGCCTAAGGAGGGTGAGGCTCCCTGCTCCAATGCCCACCAGGGCTGCCTGCTGCCCAGACAGCCAGTGACATCACCTGGTGAGGCCCCCTGGAGAGGGCGAGACTCCGGCAGGATCCTCTGAGAAAGAGCCACCGAGCCTCCTCAGGGGCCGTCAACCCCGCCTCCGGCCAGCTCCTCAGAGCCTGTTTTCCGTCTGCCTTACTCACACCAAGCCCAGCGCAGCCCCGAGCCCCTGCCAGCAGGGGGACTGAAACCAGCACCCAGCACTGCAGCTGGCCTGAGAGAAGCACCCACCCTGCACCAGAGTGTCCCAGGGCAGTCCCCCCCTCCCTTCGGGTGCCTCCGCCCAGCGGCCCTTAGACATGACCTCTGTATTTTCAACTGTCCTCAAACCTCAAGGCCAGCAGAGCCAGGGATGAGAGGTGCCGTTTCTCCCTGTGGAGGAAACCCACGCCCAGTCAGCCCTCTCTCAGCGCCTTTACTAACGAGGGGAGATTCCAGAGCCTTCCACAGCCTGTCACGTGGGGCCGACCACTACCGTCTGAGGGACTTGGGGGCGGGCAGGTGAGGGTCTTGCAGTACCTCCAGACCCCCACGGCCACCTCATTTCCCACCAGCACCGACAAGCCTCTTCATCACAGCGCTTATGGAGCACCTGCTGTGTACCCACCAGGCCCAGCCCCTCAGGGCGAGGAGGAGGTGATGCCCTGTCAGTCCATGGGACAGACCCCAGGTCACACTGGGAACCGGCAGAGCCTCTCATCTTTACCAACCAGACCAGGGAGAGAGGAGCCCTTGGCGAGGCCACAGGCCGCCCCATCCAAAATCATCACAGGCACATCCCTCACGGGGCCCCTGCGGATACTGAGTTCCTTGAAATCCTCAAATATATCGCTGTACCTCTCCCAGAGAGGCCTCCAGCTGCAGCTGGCCGCCCGACCTCCACTGCCCAGGGCTCAGATCTGGCCGGACACAGCCCGCCACGGCTGCCCTGAATAGTGACACCGTGCAGTGTTTCCCGTGGGGTCGCTTAAGACTCCACGGGTCTGGGCCCCTGTTTTATGTTCAGTTCCATAAATTCTGCAAATGCTCCTATCTCAGCCTGCACAGCTGGATTACCTGACAAGCAAGAGGTCAGGGAGGGACAGTGACCGTGAGTTGAGCATTTATTAGGTGCCATTTGTCATGTGTACTCACCTCACGGTGTGGCCAGAGTTTCCTTCCTCTGAAAGCCTGTTCTCTGCCGTCCGGTTGCTTCTCAATGCTTTCAAAGTCGCCCCAATTAGCACAAGTGCCAACTGAAGGTCAGTTTGTTCCCGGGGTTGGGGGTGTGTCGGGATGTGTCATAAGCCGGCAGGTCAGAAGTCCAGCAGCAGAGTCCTGAAAGCATCCAGGTCCCTCCTCCTTCCTGTTCATAGGTCAGATGTTCTGTGTAAGTAAAAGCTTCCAAACTCAAAAAGGAGGAGGGTACAAATGGATAATGCATAAGATGATTCCAGGTGTATTCAAGCCCCACATGTGAAGAGTAAGACGGAAAATCCAACAGGAGACAATGCCCAGTGCCGGGGGGCGTCTAGGGGACCCAGGCTAGAGAAGGGCAAGATCCCAAAAACACAAATAATAAGGACAAAAACGAGGTGTTCGATTTTCAGAAGGAAGGAAGTCTGCCCAGTGAGGAACGGCGTGAGCAAAGGCCCTGCGCACGACAGAGCAGGGGAGTCGTTCCCAACAGCTCACACTGATCAGGGGTTAGTGCCTGCAACATGAAGGAACTCCGCAAGTGAGCAAGAAAAACAGGGTGCTGCTCGAAAGGTGGGGCGAGAAGAAGAAGGGCACTCACAGAAAGGGAGGCCTGACTGGTACCTGGGAGGGAGAAGCGCCCTGGACTCTCAGTGTTCAGAGAAAGGCTGACTGAACAATGGCAGGCTTCTGCATATCACCAAATTACCAAAGGCAGAGATCTGAACGATAAGTGTTGGTGAGAACACAAGGAAAGGGGACCCCTGTGCACCGGTAAGAGAGGACAGTGACCATGAATTGAGCATTTACTAGGTGCCATTTGTCACGTGTAGTTACCTCATGGTGACCCAGCTGAGCATCCATCTGCTCTAGGCCCCGAATCCACCTCTGATTACATACCACGGGGAACCTGCAGAGGTCCATGAGATGGAACCTACAGAATATTCACTAGTCCATCACTCGTGGCAGTGGGGACCTAGAGGTGGCTTGGGTGGCCATCCAGAGGGGAAAGCAGAGCAGGTGCACTCTGCAAAGAGACTCGGGCAAGGAGCAGCCAGGAGTCGGATACGCCAGGCACCTGCTGGACCGACCCTGCATGCGGAGGAACCCCGTGCCGGGAGAGCAGGGCAGAGTGGGTCGCAGCCCATGTACTGTTGGTGCAAATGGAAAACACACATGAATCAGTATCGTGGATTTCCATAAGGAGACAGATGACTAATAGACAGACAGACAGACAGACAGAAACACAGGAAGAGCCCAAGCTTCCTCCGCTGGCATCTGGGGAGAGGTGGAGGCGGAGGTGCTCCCACAGTCCCCACCCTGTGCCTTGGAGCACTGCGAGACACCTGGGGCCATCGTCCAGGGACACCAGTGCTTCCTGGAGCATCTGTGTGTGCGAAACTCCACTTGAATGACGGCATGCACTTCCTCCGGGATCCTGGCCCAGTGCTTCCCCCGGCTACTATCTGAGGGTGTCTGAGCGGGTCCCTGGGAGCAGGACACAATGCTGCCTCCTAGTTCCCAGAAGAAGAGCCATGTCCCTCACGGGGATGGGGGTGCACGGGGCTGCACAGGGAGGTAGTGTCTGGTGGGGAGAAGGGAGAGCACTGGCAGAGCCCGGGGCTGGCAGAGCAACGTCCAGACAACTTGGAGCCTTGATGGTAATTCCAGAGGGAGCACAGGGAGGTCAAGGCCAAGGACAAATCCTTCAGGCCTTGAAGACCTGAGAGTCTCAGGGTTTATCCGGGGACTCTGGGAAGCTGCTGCAGGACTCCAAGGCACGATCTGTTTCACATTTTTTAAGGACCTCTCTTTAGCTGCTAGCAGGGGCTGGATTGGGGGAAGCTGCTCACTCTTGGAGTGAACAACGTGTTTATCACCATAAAACCAGGTTACTCTGCGTCTAGGGCAGGGGGAGCATTTGCCTGGGAAGCAGCGCAGAGCACTTCCTGACTGGGAGATGGGTTCCATATCTGGATGGAGGTGCTGGTTACACAGCTCTATGCTTTTTTTCTAAACAATGAAATGCAGCCCTAAGATCTGTGCATGCCACTCTACGCAACTTCTGTCTAATTTTTTTAAATGTCACAGGGCAAAGTCATCAGGACTTAACAGAGAGGGAAGAAGCAGTCCAAGGTGATTTCCAGGTGTCCTGGGCAGGTGGGAAGAGGGCAGGCCTCTGCTGGGAACAGGCAGGGGAGGGGCAGCCTTGCTGGGGAGGGAGGCGGGGAGGCCAGTGCAGGCAGGGTTGCTAATGTGGCCTCCAGCAGGCCACCGCCTGGATGTGTCTACTTCAAAGGCTCGTGGACAGCTCCAAGATCTTTAGTCTACAAATGACAGTGGCTCAGGAACCTCAGTGCACACCAGAGATGTAAGCCAGCATTACGATCCCTGCTCCCTTCTGGCTAGCCCGTGAACATCCTAAGCTGCAGGTCTGCTCTGCCCATAAAACAGGAGAACACACACCTCACAGCTTCCTGCAGATGGAGTGAGCCACGGGCGTTTAAAGCGTTTGACTTCCCATCAATCACTAATGGCAGTACAAGCACTGACTCCTGCAAGGCCGCGAATCACCAAGAGCCAAGGTCAGCCCTGTGCAGGGAATGGAAACCCCACCCAGGCTTCAGAGGAATTTCAGTTTAGTCACATTGTGACAATCTAACAGGACTTTCTCTACCTCCATGCGTCTCCATAGAAGTCCTCTGACTCCATCCAGGCATCCTTCATGCAAAACAGTTATTAAGTATGAATCAGGCACTGTCCAGGGCCAGGGGACACTGGAGGGAGAGCAGGTAACGCGTGGAACCTGAGGTCTTAGCCAGCCGTGATGACCTGGGTCTGTGACTGTAGGCGGCTCCTGGCTGGGCTTCAACAGGATGTGCAATGTCCCACGCACGGGGGTGTGTGGGTGAGCCTTTTCCACTTTCAGAAACGATCTTTTCGTCAACCTGTCAAAGAGGCCTGCAGGGTACACAACGCCACTGACCTTGCCTCTGCAGGGCCTCCGCTCAGCTGCGACCCCATCCTTCAAGGCTCAGCTGAGAAGTGTCTACTGCAGGGTGGCTCAGCTTGCCAGCCTGGCCTCTCCCCGGCTGTGGACCGATGGCTTCCGCGCCCCCACTCATGTGGCGAACCCCCAATCCCTAATGGGATAGTATTCACAGGAGGGCCTTTGGGAGGGAGCAAGGCTTCTATGGGGTCCTGAGGGGGGTCTCATGATGGCATTAGTGCCCTCATAAGATAAGGAGGACCAGGCTCACCCCTGTCTCTTGGCCACGTGAGGACACAGAAGGCAGCTGCCCACGAAGCCAACAGGAGAGTCCTCGCCGGCCAACTGAACTGGCTGGCACCTTGACCTTGGACTTCCAAGCTGCAGAATTTGGAGAAGATGAATGTCTGCTGTTGCCGGGAACAGTGGCACGGTGACACAGGCCTGTAACCCCAGTGACTTGGGGGGCTGAGGCAGGACGATGGTGAGTTCAAAGCCAGCCTCAGCAAAAACGAAGCGCTGAGCAACTCGGTGAGACCTTGTCTCTAAATAAAACACAAAATAGGGCTGGGGTGTGGCAGTGGCCAAGGGCCCCTGAGTTCAATCCCTGGTACCCACCTAAAAAAAGTCTGCTGTTTAAGCCACCTAGTCTGCGGCATTATGTCATGGAAGGTTGACACCCCACCTCCTAAGTATACTGGAAATGAAGAAATCAGGACACCTCTGAAAGGTGGAGAGCAGGTGACCCATGGAGGACACCTGGCCCAACCTGCACCCAGGACAGAGCTGGGGAAAAGGACTGGCCAGGGAACAGAGCAGAGGAGTCCCCAGCCTGCAGGACGACGAGCCCAGCACACTGCCACAAAGTCCTCCGAGACAGGATGCCGTGGAACTGCAGACCCTGGGTTACAAAGAAACCCCTAAACGTGTTACATGGGGAAACCTGAGAAGAAATGACAGCACCGTGGCAGCTCGCCTCTCCTGGCCAAGGCTGTCCCTGGGAGCCGGGGGTGCTGACCTCAGAGTCTTGAGAGGAGAGTGTTCCGAGGTTGGAGTCTGAACCTGGCCAGGGCAGCCTCCAGGGTGAGAGCAGGGAGGGGCCAGCTCAGAAGCCAGAGGCCGCCGAGTGTTTCCCTCCCATGGTCAGAGAGCCGAGTCCTCTCTGCTGGTCCTCTCCGTGTGTGTAAGTAACTTAGCTGGACACGCCACACCTCCAGAGCCTGGCCCACAGGCGCCCGCTCACTCTGTGTTCACGTGACCTTGTCGTGGTGTGCACCCATGAAGGGAGGGATCTCTCTCCCCCTCTTACAAGGGCACCAAGCCTGTCAGTGTAGGACCTCATTTAACCTTACTGACCTTCCAGAAGCCCTCTCCTCTAATGTGGTCACTGGGGTTGTGGCTTCAACACAGCAATTGTGGGGAGGGGCGCCATTCAGCCCCCAGCAAGAGGGAACCTCAGCGCGGCAGGTTGATTTGCTTGCTCATAGTCACCCACTGAGCACCCAAGCTCTCCACATGCTGTGCTGGGCACCAGGCCACGGGCCAAGCAGACACAGACCTGGTCCTGCTGCCCTCGGGGAGGGTTCCATCTGGCAGGAGGCCATCCTGGATCAGGCGCACCCTGGGAGATCACTGCAGCCTGAAAGGAAAGAGGGGAGACCTGGAGGGGTGACAACAGGGGCCTGGTTCAGGGAGCAGGGCAGGCTGCCCGGAGGACGAACATGGGAACCAGAATGAGGCAGAGGAATGGCAAGGGAGGAGGCAGGGAGGCCCAGGAAGCAGTGTGAGGCGGCTCCAGGAAGCCTGCAGGGGGGGGGGGGGGGCGGCGGCAGGGAGACCCCGCCCAGGCCTCAGGGCCAGCCAAGGAAGGGGCCTCCATCCCGGGAGCAGTGGGAATCCATGGGAGGCGTGAGCTGAAGGAAGGCTGGGGCGTAGCTTGTGTTTCTGAAAGCCCCTTGGGCTGCAGAGAGGCCACAGGGACAGGGCCACAGTGGAGAAGGGAGGGGTCAGCGATGAAGTGGGCACACCACTGATTCTGGAAAGACAATTCAGCTATTGAGATGGAGCCTTGTACCGACACCCAAGTGCCAGTGTCCATGGTTACTCTCAAGCACAAGGGCAGAGCCATGTGGCCCTGACCAAGACCATGTGGCCTGCATAGAACCTTGGCCCACCCCCAGGCCAGACTTCCAGAGTGGACATGAAGCCATGAGAGGCTAGACCAGGGGGCAGTTAAAGAAAGGACTTGAGGAGGAGGCCCCACCTGGGCTGTCGAGGGTGACTCTCAGGTTTCCGGTTGGCAGAGCCCATCCCCATCACGTCATCTACCTTGTGCAGAGCCCCAGAGGGGGAAGAGCGGCACCCTGAGCCCAGATGGCAGCCGCTGGAATGGCTGGGACACACTACCAGGAACTCACACCAGAGCTGTGAAGGCTTAAATGTGAGGTGTCCCCTAAAGCCCAAGTGTGAGGCAAGGCAAGAGGGGCTTAAAAGTGGAATGAGCCTTAACCCAACCAGTGCCTCCACCCAGTCAATAAGGATTAAGTTGATGGAAACTGTGGGCAGGGGGCCTGTGGCTGGAGGAGGTGGGCCACGGGAGGGTGCTTCGGGGGTGTATATTTTGTCCCTGAAAAGGGAGCATTCTCTCTCCCTCTCCCTCTCCCTCTCTCTCTCTCTCTCTCTCTCCCCCCCTCACTCTCCCTCTCTCTCTCCTTCTCACTCCCTCCCTCTCTCTCTCTCCCTCTCCCTCTCTCTCTCTCTCCCCCCCACTCTCCCTCTCTCTCTCCTTCTCCCTCCCTCCCTCCCTCCCTCCCTCCCTCTCTCTCTGTTTCTCTCTCCCCCCTCCTGGTGCCATGTTCTCAGCTGCCTTCCTCGGCCACACACTTCTGCCCTGATCTGCGTCACCTCAGGTCCTAAAGAACAGAGTAGGCCACCTGTGGACTGAGCCTCTGAAACTGTGAGCCCCAAAATAAACGTTTCCCCTTCTTATTGTTCTTGTCTAAAACAAGAGCAGTTCACCCCCAAGTGTCGTGGTGAGCTCTGGAGACCCGGGAGGACTGACATGTGCCCCCTGCCCCAGGGAGCTCTCTGCCGGGTTGTGACAGCCACTAACAGTGGGCCATGGACGAAGAACACTTCCTTGCTCTTGACAAACCGATTCAATGGCTACTGCTAAATTTAACCCAGAATCACATGAGGTTATTATTTAGGTACCTCCAGAGAAAATTGGCTCTCTGTGACGAGGTTTCTGGGCAACGGCCACGCCCCTCCCCTGGGCCCACCCAACACCACGGATCTACAGAGGAACCCGGGGTCTAATTTGTGGGAGCGCAGGGCGACATTCCCAGCATGCACTTCTCATCTATTTTCCTTCTTTGTGGAAGTTGTTACATTTTCACGCAATTCAGATGAAAGGGAGTAGAAAAAAGCTGAGATTTGTCTTTAATATCCAGGAACTTTGCCAAAATTGCCTTTTATTTTTAGCATAATTTGACATTATACCCTATTTTGAAAAGAAATGTTCTTCTTACGATCAGAGAACATGGAACATTTCATGACCATTTCTAATAACATAAAAGATATATTTTTTCAGCAGAAGTAAAAGAACTACAGTAATAGTTTTTATGTAAGAGGGGAAGGGAGAATGGGAAAGAGCTTTCGCCTTGGCGGGAGGACCAAGAGGCCACCCCAGCGGTTCTACCTGTCTATCACTTTCCCACTGCCTCAGTTGTCTTGGGAGCTCCCGGGAGGTCCCCAGGCATTCAGGGGTCAGCTCTGACCTCCAGAACGTCCTCAGCTAACCCACGCTGGTAAAATTCCATTTGAAGCTGATTCAGGTAAAGTTCCATTTGAAGTTCATTCACCTTGTGCAGATTGCTGCTTGGTTTTCAGCTTATGCTGTAGACGCTACTGTATCTCTTCCCTATTTGTGACTCAGGAACTCACTGTCTGGTGTCTTTTGAAAAGATGTACTTATTTTTTTTCTTAAGAAATTTTTTTTAATTTTATTTATTTTTATGGGATGCTGAGGCTCGAACCCAGTGTTTCACAGGTGCCAGGCAAGCGCTTTACCAGTGAGCCACAACCCCAGCCCCCGTCCTTAGTTTTTTAAGTAGCCAAATTGATCAAATACTTTCAGGATGGGTTACACTTTTTAAATTGTGAAAGTGTTTTTACAGAAATCCTCCAATGGGATTGTGCCCATGTGCTCTTGGGCAACAGAAGGCCCAATAGTGGGGGTGCTTCCCGGGTCACATGATAGGTCGACTTTTTGGTGGAGGCAGATATAGAATCAAGTCTGGTGGTGGGGCGGCACTCACTCCAGAAGTGCCATCTAAAAACCACTTGCTGGAGACACTGGGCAGATCCTCCCTCCAACAGGAGCCCAGGAGAGACTGGCTCGCTCTGAAGCCCCTGGACACACGCAGGCTGCCGAGTCCCTTTGGGGTGGAGGAGGAGGCGGCAGGAAGAGAGTAGCCCACATGCCCTCTGCGGGAGCCCTTTCCATGGTGGCCTCTGCTGAGTGTGCATGGACAGGAGAGGCAGGTACAGAAGCAAGACTGTGGCTTCTGGTCGCCCACCTGGGTTCGAATCCAGATGCAACCCCCACAGCTGGCCGCCTCTGGTACATGGTCTGTGAGAGAAGGTGCCAGAGCCCTGCCTCACAGGTGCAGTGGGGAAGCCCCGTGGGACCCCAGCACCCTTTGGCTGCCCCCCCATGTATTCCAGGGAGGGAGTGGGGGTAGAACCCGCAGAGAGCAAGAGCCGCCAGCCAGGCTGACCCGGCCCCAGCTGTCCACTCATTCCTCTGTGGCCTTGGACATGTTTCAGCAGCACCCTGCAATCCCCAATTTCATCTCTCGTAAAAAGGAAATGAACAGCTGTGTCCAGCGTGGCCATGGGGGTCACACCACGTAATGTCTGTAATATCGCTGGCACGCAGTAGGTGCTTAAAAGTGCATTTCTCTTCTCGGATCATGTGCAATCGCTACTTGCAGCAGTACTGGGTTGTTGCCTGATCAGGGGCACAAAATTATTTCTAGCAAACACATACCAACAAATGTCCGTCATCTGCCAGATCTAGGTGACTTCCAGCTCCTAGCTGGGAAGGCTTGGGGTCAGCCCCATAGAGGGTCTTGCTCCTTCTGTCCACATCGCCCTTCTGTCCTGCCCAGCCCTGGCCCTGACCTTCTCTCTCACCTCCAGGCTTGCGGGAGCTAAAGGCTGTGGTTTCTTTCCCCTGCTGTCCGTGGCCAGGCCTCTGCATGTCTTCTCACGGAGCCTTCCTTTCCAAGCATTGAGCACAGTGTGGCAAACACAGGCTCCGGGGTCAGGTGGCCAGATTGAAATATCAGTGTTGCTGCACAGTGTCCCACCTCCCACCCCCTCCCCTAGAAAAACCTGGACCAATGTCTTAGCCTCTTAGGGTCCCCATCTGTAGAACAGCACCTGCACCCCAGGGTTGGGCGGAAGGTTGGGGGCCAGCAAGGCCCCACTCAGCAAGCCAAACCAGACCCCGGCTGCTCTGTCACCAGCCTTGCCCTCTGCTCTCAGCCAGACCCTGGTTCCCCACATCTTCACCCTGGAGGCTGCAGGCCAAGCGTCCTTTCCTTCCCAGGATGGCCGCGACAGTCGTGGGTTCTTAACTCAATCCTGGGAAACAGAATGACCTGAGCAATGCCCATCGGGTGTCTTGGGAAATGAAGTCCAACAGGCAGCAGCTCTGTAGGTGGCAGAGAGGCCTCCCACATCCCCACAGGTGACCTGGGAGCCCCTCTGAATCCAGTCCCTTGTGAATTCAGTAAATGTCTACTGAGGCTCTGCTGTGCTGTCAACCGCCCTTGGGATATAAGAAAATGTCGGAGCCTGCCCTCAGGTAGCTTGCCTCCTGTGGGGAGAGGGCTGATGAACAGGGGGTTCCCTACGATAGTGCCGAGCAGGGGTGAGTGCTGGGAGAACAGCGGATCCCAGCTGGGAGGGGCCCTTTAGACATGGGAGCCGGAGAGACCTTTAAGCTGAGATGAAAGGAAAGTGAGAAAGCAGGAGGAGCAGCTGTCGCAAAGAGTATTCTGGGAAGAGGGCCGGCAAGGGCAGAGAGCCTGATGCCTAAGGAAAATCACAAGAGCCAGGAGAAAGCAAGAAGAGTGAGGTCAGAGAAGGAAGGGGCTCAGGGTGAGTAGGCCTGGAGGCCATGGCAAGAACTTCGGCTTGACACAGAGAGACTTAGGACATCATGGTAGGTTTTGAATGGAAGAGTGAGAAGGACTGGCTGGCCTCAAATGTGCAATCCTCCTGCCTCAGCCTCCAAGGCACCCAGATAGCAGGTGTATGCCATCACACCCAGCACCATTATGCTCATCTTACAACCATGGAATGGAGGGGAAGAGTCAGACTCTTTGTCTGGTGGATCTGGAATGCAAGCTAGAGGTCAAGCTCTTCAGCATCATGCTAGGCTCCGACGAGAAATGTTTTTCAAATCAAAAGAACTAAATGAAATGGACTAAACTTCAGACATTGCTTTCTGTGATGCATCCTAAGACAGTGTCACTTTTCTTTGGATCAGTAGATGGTGTTGCGTGAAAGAGTCACATCCCTGACACCTAGAACCAGAAAGTCTTTCACTGCACAGACACCAGGAGCCACAGAGGTGACCGTGTCACTGTAAAACTCAAGGTCTAATCCAATCGGTAATTAGGCACATAAGATATGGCTGCCTCCAATATTTCTCACTCCTGGTCTCCCCATTTGTGCAAGACTGTCAGTGTACTAGTCAGTGTGTTAGATCTTTTTGCATACTAGAAAAAATGATATTTTTCTTGGCCTAAACTATGATCCATATTTTTCTTATGATCTGAGATATTTCTCTTCATGTCTGGCTTACCTGTGTCTCATGTGCATAGCAGAAGAGGAGAAAGAATGTGAATAACAGCAACTATAAATTTAAGATAATATTCAGCATTACATTTTGCTTTCGTGGTGATTCATTTTCAAATGCCTAATTTGCAAAAAGTAAATAAAACCTGTCATTTCCTCATCTTTACCAGAGCAGGGAGCTGGTTTATTCGTGCTTCATTTGGGAACACAGCAACACAGCCCCTTGCCTCACAGGGCCAGCCTGGCATGCATGGTGTTGTGTCCAGGAATACTGACATTTGAGTGGGAATCGTGAAATGGAGCATCCTCCCAGAGATGGTTTTACAGCCACATAGTTCACTGATAGCTTATCTGATCTTTTCCCTCTGCTTTTCCACAGAGAAGTCTGGACACCTACTGTTTCCTAGTCTTTGCTGCAATATGTGTCATAGGTGCCCTCTACTTCTATTTTGTTCTGCCTGAGACTAAGAACAGAACCCACGCGGAAATCAGCCAGGAATTTGCCAAGAGAAACAAGGCGAGTCCGCCAGAGGAGACAGGGGACACAGCCGTGGCTGAGAAGGCAAACGGAGGGCCAGGACCGGACTCCTCCTCCACGCTGGACAATGGTGTCAAAGACAGAGCTGTCTAAGTGGACCACCCCCCATTTCAGGAAAACATGCATCTCCACATCTGGAGGGCTTGCACCTGGCTGAAGCCGTGCACCTCTTACATTACAAGAATCAGCCTGTGATCCTCCAGCACGACACCCTGTATTCACAGCTGAACCACTCAGACTTGAAGTCATCTCATGGTTTGGAAGAGCCAACCTTCTTCTCACAGCTTAGTGGCCTGCCTTCTTCCTGACTTAGCCCAGTATCGAAAATTGGGAAAATGGTATCAAAATTCCATCTGAAAAGAAAAACATCCAGTCTGATGAAGGACTCATTGGAGCAGAAGTCACAGGCTGAGGTCCTACTCCCTGCTTCCTCGAGTAGCCTTGCCCCGCCCTCTGCCTGGATCCTGGAGCTTGGTGATCCTTGACTTTGGTCCTGGAAGTAGTCTTTCAGCATTCATGGCAACTCTTTGTACCTCCTAACAAACACCTGTCACCAACCTTTGGCTTTGCCTGTGGGCCTCAGACTTAGGAGCGCCTAACCCCAGTGCACCACCCTGAAGCGTCTGCCTTCCCCAGACTGTTTCCCTGGGCTCGAGACTGCCAGGTCTGAGTCTGTCTTCAGCTGGGATTGTTACAGAGGCCGTAAAGAAGGTCAATGTGGGGAAGGCCTAGAGAAGCAGCTGTAAGAAAGCACTTCCCAGTACCTGGGGCAGGGACTGCAGGTTCAACTCTGTTCAGTTAAAACACAGCATTGAGAATGATTCTGAGCCTCGACCTCGGCTGATGGGAAACAACACTGTGGCTGATAGATGGCATCCAGTTCAGGTGCAGGAGCGAGACATCAGCTCCTGTGGCCATGTTGGCCAAGTCTAAAGGGATTCATCTGAAGATGTACTGAGCTGCCTTGAAAAACAGCTAGCCCACCATCATTTCAGGTGCTCAACAAAGGCTGCGTGGAGACTCGGCTGCTGTTAAGGAAATCTAAGTGACAGTTTTAGAAAGGTAATTGGAGTAGACATGCCTGTGTGCCCTTCCAACGTGCCAGGATCGTGTAGCTGCAACAACCTACAACCCATCATTGTCACGCTGACCTTATGATTTGGCTGACTCCATATGCTCACCTCCAAAATGAACCAAAGTGCAAATGACAAATTTCATAAGTGACAGTGTTCTTGAATTAGACCCATATGTTTGGATTTAGAGTGTCACAGCATGTCTGGGGCCAGAGAAGAAAGACTCTGGATCTAGCAGCTCCACCAAGCCCTCCGTCTCCTCTGACCATTCACAACAAAGGATGTGACAGCCAAACCCGAGTTCTGATCCTTCTTTCCGGTAAAGCATTCTTGCACCTGGTCCTCTCCTTTGGCTGATTGCTGACTGGCTGGATAATTTGGGCAGCATTTGTCAACGTGGAGAGGAAGTGAAGTGTGGGTACCAAAAGCATGTGAGACTAAACAGAGCCAAATAAAGTGTAAAGTGGGAATCTTAACTTTAGCCTGTGGTCACTCCCTTGGAGACCTGGGACAGTCAATAAATATTGTCAGTCACCTACCATGCACCAGGCACTAGCTGGGCACTGATGCTGCATACGCAAGGTAATGCCCTGCCCTCACCTGCACACGCACGTGTCTGACAAAGAAGGTGGAGAATCAAAGGATTGTTAGTAAGATACCCTCAGGAATTGGGGAGGGGACAATGATATAGGAACATGCGACAGGAATGGTTGGGGTGACAGGTGAGAAGCAAAAAATCTTCCCAAATAAGCAACCAAAATAAAAGAAGGTGACAGAAGAGGAAATTTTCTTACAGGTTGTTACATTTGAAAAGATAGTAGAGCCACATTAAGAGTTTTTAAAATAAAACAGTAGAACACACATCATTTCCTGTGCTTCATTCTCCCTGACACGACCATTTGAATTTCCATACAATCATGTCCATTTTGTCTACTGTTTACCCAGTTTCAATTGCAGGATACATAAGATACAACTGCAATCGTCTTTCTCTGATCTTCTATTTTTTCCACTTGATATTAAATCAAAGTGCATCATCTCAATTCTAAAGCCTTGCTCATGATCTAGTTTATCCACAGCTGTGACCTTTTTTAATAGTTGTTTTTCAGACACTGAAAGATAATGCAGAGTGATGAGTCAGAGAAATAGACATTTCTGGGAGCTTCACCCCACGGGCTTTGGTGCTTTGCTGAAAGGCACCAAACATTCACAGCACCCTGTATGTGTGCACAGAACCAGAAAGAATCTCTAGTCAAATTGACAGGCCCCCTTTCCTAAATCCTGCCCAAATGTTAAGGCTTAGGTACTGTTTTACCTATTCCCTGTATTCAAGCCATGGAGGCTGGCATTTCTTCCTTTTAGGTGGCTGAAAGAAAAAGTAAGTCTTTCTTACTTAGCTTTAGCTAAGATGAAGTAAGCACACGCCACCCCACTTCTGTCACTTGTTAGAACTAAAAACCCTGGACAGAATCATAATTCAAACAGGAGCACTCTTAAAAAACTGTAGCAAGCAAATGGAGGAGGGAGATCAAAACTAAAGCACAGCTAACATGGCCGGGAGCTTTCTGCTTTCCCCTCCCGTGTTTCCTGGCTTACACTCCAGGGCAGGCCAGTTCCCAGAACTGCACAGTCAGCATGGACAGAAGATGCTCAGGAGAAACCTTCCCTGTGTCCCTGTCCAGAGTGAAGCAAGAGATGAATTTATGGAAGAAAAATATGGACCAAGGCTAAATTGCTAATACGGTGGCAGCTCTGGTGACCACAGACACACCTAAAGAAAATCCTTCTCTCTGATACAAGGACCTAGAAGAATGGGCCTCTGTGGGCCAAATAGGGTGGAAAATGCCTGTTACTTTCCTCTCTTTTTTTTTCCTATTGATGCTTCAGCTGTCACAAACAACAAGGAGGACGAAACCTCGAGTGTCAAGCTGAAAGACCAGGAGAAGTGAGAACTGGGAAATGGAGAGGGAAGGGAAAATCATGGTGAGGAGAGGATAAAGGGAGTCCCTAAATCTATGTCAAAATCCTGGGCTCATCTGTAAAATCCACATGTCTAAAAATTAACTGCAAGTAATATGTCAAAACCTTTGAGAATCAAAATACATTACAGACACTTTCACAGTTTTGGACCCCCAGGTGGTACCCACACAGAGCAGACCCAAAGAGTTCCACCAGTACTTTCAAAATTAAACTGAAATTGGAATCACAGTCCACAGAACATGGGTGAGGACTTTCAGTCTAAAGATAACTAGCGAAACAAGTTTGCCTGTTTTAAAATGAAGTTGTCCAGAAAGTTTTAATAGCACCTCATGTATAACACTCAAAATATCCAAAATATAATCCAAAATTACTAGACGTAAAATAATCTAGGAAAACCCCACCAAGTCTCAGAGTAAATATGAACAGGTGCCAACCCCAAAATGATCCAGACACAATAACTACTCTAAAGTAACTATTATAACCATGTTCTGTGAATTGAGGGAAAACAACTCTGGAAATTAACAGAAAAAAATTAGAAGTTCTCATCAAAGAAATAAAAGTAGATTTAAAGAAATAATAATTGAAAACTACCCAAATGTGGTGAAAGACATTAATTTACATATTCTAGATCAGTGAACTCTAAAGAGAATAAATTCAAAGAAAATCAACCTCAGATACGTCATAATCAAGGTGATGAAAAGCAAGTTTAAAGGAAAAAAATATCAAGAAGGTGAAAATCAGCACATTACATACAGTGACAAAATGATTTGTATGATTACAAACTTCTCATTAGAAACTGGCCAGGTGATACTGGAACAATATTTCAATGTTGTTTAAATGCTGAGAAAAAGAACTATTAATCTAGTTTTAATTTATAAAAGACCCATCTCTATGCTCTTTCTAATAAGCCCACATTAAATTCAGTGTAGATAGGTTAAAAGTAAGAGTAAGAAAATATGTAGCATGCAAACATGAATAAAGGAAAACCAGCAGGAGTGCTTGAGTTTAGAAAAAGTAGATTTTGGAACAAGGAGAATTGCCAGTCAAAATGAGGGAAATGATGGGGTTAGAAATGGGTCAAAGCACAAAAGACATAAAAAGTTTAATTGTGCATAGACTCCAAAGCAAATTTCAAAATACATGAAACAAAAGAAGGTAGAACAGAAAGAAAAACTAAACCAAAATATTTGAAGACATCAGTGGTCTCTCTTTGTGATCAATAGAACAAGCAGGAAATAGCAAGGCCATAAAGAATTCAAGCAACACTATGAAATAGCTTGATCTAATTGACATTTGTAGAACACTTCAAATAACAAGAGTAAAATATAGAAAATAGTTCCATATCCACTTGAAGAAACTGAATTCATAGCTAAAATTTTCCAACAAAGAAAATTCCAGGTCCAAATGTTGTTACTGGAAAATCTTTCCAAATACTGAAGGAAGAAATCATACTGATTCTACATCTCCTCCAGACAAGACAAAAGGGTGAAATATTTCCTATCTCACTTTATAAAACTAGCACAAACCTGATGCCAAAATCAGACCAAAAAGAAAATAAAACCCAGACTAATACCCATTATAAACACAGGCACAAAATTTATCATTAAAATATTAGCAAATTGAATCAACCACATAAATAGAATAAAACAATGGTCCCCCCTTCTCCATTGAGGATGTGTTCCAAGACCCCTGGGGGGGATGCCTGAAGCCACAGATGGTACTGAATCCTATATACTATATGGGTACTGAATCCTTTATACTATTTTTTATACATACATACAAATATTTAATGCCTTCCATCTTAGCTAAGCTCTCATCATGTCCTGTGGCTGTAACTTTTGCACTTTGAGGTACAACCGAATCCTAGCATGAATTTCTCTTGTTCACAATTTAACAGAAGAATGGGTTCTTACTGTGCATCTTAGCAACCTCAGCATATGATTTTTTCTTCCTTATCAAATCAAGTACTTTTCCATTTTCATTTGAAGGAAGGGGCTTGGTGGCTGCTCGTTGGCATATCCAAGTTGTCAGCAACATGAACCTTGCGCTTTGGTGCATAAAATAGGGGTTATTTGAGCACAAGGACGGTGACACCATGACCACGGACCTAATGGCTAATACGGTGGCAGCTCTGGTGACCACAGACACAAGGTGGCTCGACCATGGGTAGCATACAGAGCATGCTGTAGCACGGATGAGGGATGACTCGGATCCCAGGGAAGATACAGAGAATGGTGTGAGGTTTCCTCATGTACACAGAAGGCAAGTAGCTTGAAACTCACACTTTTTTCTGGAATTGTCCATTGAATATTTTTTGGACTGCAGTTGATCGTGAGAAACTGAAACCACAGAAATTGAAAGTGTAGGGTAAAAAACCTCAGATAAGGGGTGACTATGTATACACAGCTGTAAATTCATGTATCTTATCTGATTAAAAAAATCTGAACTAGAAAATAGTCTTCAATTTTTAGAGGAGAAGTAAAAATGGTTAGAGAAAAGAAGTTTCTGTTAGTAGAAACAGCAAGACAAAACATCACCAGATTTCCCAATATTTCTACATTTTATTTTTTTCAATTTTTATTATCATTGACAAAGATTTAGAGTGGTCGACCTGATGCTTTGATATAAGTACACGTGTGAAAGGGCGACCCCGGGCCAGCACCTCACCTTACCCGTTCCTCACACGTTGGGCTTATTCTTTTCCCTTTGCCAGCGGTGGCCACACTCAAAGTCTAGCCTCGAGCCGACTCTAAGCTGCATCATGGTTCATTGCTGTGCCCAAGCTGCTCATTAGAGCTCCAGTACTGACTCACCTTGTGGAACCAAAACATCACAGCTTCCAGCAACCAGCCCCGGGTGACCAAGGTGCTCCTCCTTGCTAAGCCACTAGGTTTGTGGTGGCATCTGACAGCGGCCAGAGGAAACCAAGACAGATGCCCCCAAGCAGTCGCCTCCATGGTGGGTGGTGAGCAGGCGCCCACAAGAAACCTCACTGGGTGTGAGAGGAAAACAGGGGGAAGGCTTCTTCTATCTTTCTTCTGAAGTGAATATCATTTGACTCATTTTACATGAGGCAAACCCCGTCCCTGCCCAGGCCAGCCATTACAGAGATGGCGTGTCTCAGCTCCTTCTCCCCGCAGACATTTGGGGGGAACTTCTCTTCCTCCTCTCCTCAGAGTCCTGGGAGTGCTGACTTTTAATCCTGCACCTCTAACATCCTTTAGTCTCTCAACAGCACATAGTAGGCACCAGAAAAATTTGTCTATTTGGAGGAATGAATCAAAGGACAGGGGTATAGTGTCCCCCCCCACCCCCCCACCCCCCCACATGATGTCGAGGGCCACACCCAAGGGTGTGGGCAGTGGGCTGGACGGGCCCTGAGGACTTCATGAGCAGAGCCGCCCAACAGCCTGGGCTTCCCCTCCAGCCTGGGCTTCTGACAGTCACGACTTCTGTCTTAGCTGCTCTTATCTGGGGTTCCTCTTACTCATGAGGAAACCTAAGCTTGATTCCAACAGGAAAGAGCCCGAGGCAAATCAAACATAATTCTTCAGACACTTGGCAAGGGACTCCCCAGGAGCCCAGATGCCTCAAGGTGAGAGGTGATTGTAGAGTCCCTCAGCAGCAGCGCCCCCCAACCACCGCAGGAGGCATGGAGCTGTCCGTGGTGCTGACCCAGGCTGCTTCCTGCCTAAGAACACTGAACACTGAGTCTGAGACGATGCTTTCTTACTATTGCCTGTGGTGCTGGGAGTGACCTGTGGAGCCAGTGTTACTGGTTCATCTGATCTAGTCCAAACCCCGTTCTTCCAGCTCCAAGATCAGCCAAGGTCAGCGCCCCTATCCCTACCCCCATCCCTACTCTGTTTCCCTACCTGTGGGTACTACATTTACATGTTAACCCCTTCCACAGCCTGACACCTGCTGTCCTTGTGGTGGACGACTGTAACATTAGTGGCCTTGCTGAGTCATCCTCCTGGTACTACCACCCATGGAAAAATCCATGACCGCATTGTCTCTAGACTTGGCCACACGTTTCTTTGTCCATGGATACATCAAAAAAGGTGACCCAAGCAGAAAAGTATGATCAGTGTGCCCTAGAGACTTCCCTCTTAGACGTTAATGCCGCTGTGTGAGCCAACTCAACCCAGCTCCTTGAGATGGCAGACCACAAGTGAGAGGCCCAGGATCTCCACGGTCCCAGCTGAACCCCCATCCAAGGGACCATCCAGTTGAACACATCTGTATAAGAGACTCCATAGAAAGTAACAGAAGAACCACCCACTGGATTCCCAGAAATACAAGAAATAATAAATCACTGTTCCGTCAAGCCACTTACTTTTGGTATAGTTAAATAGCAATAGGTAGCTAAGAAAGACCCATTACTCATGATTTCTGATTACATTTTTCTCATTATTAAGTGAGTTCCTTAGCACTGTTCAAAGCCCAGTTGCCCAAACAAGAGCAGAATTAACATTCTCTGGATTAATGGCTTCTTCATTAATCTCCCAAACATTTTGAGCACCTAATGTATGCCTAATAAGATGAAAAATAAATGAAACCAAATACAACCTTCAAGCAGTTGAGAAAATGGAAGCCAAGCCATTGACAACCATCCTGCATTAACTTTCCCTCTGTGGAGACTGACTTGCTCCTTCTTTTCACTTGGATAACTTCTACTCATCCTCCATGACTATGCAGAGGAGCCCCTGCCTCCAGAACTCTCTAAACTCTTCCCTTGATTTCCTTTGTCCTTGACTTTGTCCTCTGCTGAATCTCAGATCCTTCAGTACATCAGATTTATCTCAGGACCCCAGGTGCCTAGGACCTGGTAAGGGCTCATTACATATTCAGCAAACAAGCAAACACCATGACACTCGTATGGGCAGATGGGGGAGTGAGCCTGGCCTGAGTGGTTAGGTCAGGTGCCTCTGAATGGAACCTGAGCCACATCGCAGATGAGGACTAGGACTGAGTCACACTGAGAAGAAGGAAGGACAGGGGAATGAACAGGCAGGTGGCCTATGCAGAAAAGGGCAGTCAATGGCTTAGTCAGACATGGTGACCATGAGGGTAAAGGTGGGAGACGAGACATGGACATTGTGAAAACCAGGACTGCCAACACCACTTGCTAAACAATCCTGGGGTGAAATCTGCCCCACGTCTTCCATCCAGGACTAAACATGAGTCTATGCCAAGGACACCTGATTCTGTACTGCCACTTAGTTGAATAAGTGATGAGGCTCTGGAAGGTCAGATCAGCACAATCAGTCTTCCTCTCACTCTGCCTCCACTGAACATTCATTAGCTGTTGTGAACCCCAGAGAACAGAGGTCACACTGAGTGACAGAAACGCAGCAGCTGCTCACATTTTAGGCATTTGCTGTAATTTACACGAAGATGTGGATGTAATTATCCTTATCAGAATAACTTCCCCTGGCAAATTTGTACATTAAGTCAAGTAAATTTCTTCTCATTAAGTCATAGCATTTGGGGACTACAGTTTGTCTCAGCCAAGAACTAGAGCTTAGAAGTAATAAAGGCAAAAAAAAAAAAAAGAACTTGGGTTCTCACAGGAAGTGTGGGTGGTGACAACAGAGGCAGTATTTCAGAAGTGTGTTGGAAGCCCAAACCTCCAGCAGCTCCGCGATGATGTGCCTCTTCAATTTAGAGCAGTCCTAAAACTGCGGCACTCCTCAGCTCTTCTTGCCTCAACATTTGGCAAACTAAGAATGTCGCATCGGGCTGGGGATGTGGCTCAAGCGGTAGCACGCTTGCCTGGAATGCGTGCGGCCCGGGTTCGATCCTCAGCACCACATACAAACAAAGATGTTGTGCCCGCCGAAAACTAAAAAATAAATATTAAAATTCTCTCTCTCTCTACCTCTCTCTCTTTAAAAAAAAAGAATGTCGCATCCATTAAGACCCAGAAGCAGACCAGGACATATGAAAGAAGACATGTCCCACGATGGGAGCAGGTACTTCAGGGAGGGGCTGATAGTGTCCTCCCAAGAGTGAGAATGAAAATCAGTGTTTGTCCTGGAACTGACTCCGGCTCTTGAGGGAGCACATGCTGTCTGATCACAAACGGGCAAAGGGGGTGAAAGGCATCAGCGTGGCCAGCTTTGTAAACCACCTACCACACCCAATGTCCAGGTGTGGACCTCACAAAGATTCCGATTGGCCCTTCCAGGTCACATATGTTTCCCTGAGTGACAGTGGCCTGGGAGGACAAGTTGCTCTTGTTGGCCAGCCTGGAAAGTACAGCCAGCATGGTCCAGGGCACGCTCCAGGCTTCATAAATGATGGCCAGGTGTGAAAGCCTGAGATGGAGCTCAGAACATCAAAGGGCACTGCCCATTGGCCCCATAAGGACGAGGATGCCCTGACCTGCAGACTCCACCTGACTGATTGCTCCTTGTTTTATAAGTGAAAGCATGACTCCCTGAGCCTGGTGTCAGAAGTCACCAACACTGACACCAATTAGCTCACGTCCCTTTTTCTCATTCCATGACCCCGTGACCCCTTGGCAGAGTTCTGATCATAATTTAGTTTTCAGCAAACTGGTCAAACCAATATGAACTCTGATGTTTCCTAATAATTATATTTTATAGAAAATTATCATGGCTGATATATATATATATCAGTCCCTTGTGAGACTAGAAGCTATGAGTCCTCTCCCAGTTTGACTCTTTCTCTGACAATAAGACAGAACCACCCAATCTTGAACTTTCAACCTCCAAAACATGAGCTAAATAAACCCCTTTCCTTTATAAGTTATACAGCCTCAGGCATTTTGCTATAGCAACAGAAAACAGACAAATACAGGTGGTCAGAGAAGAATAATACAACAACATGAAAGTGTTACCCATAGGCTGAAAGTATCCACCAAGAAAATAGAATGACTGAACAATATGACATTGTCTTCATGCATAAGCCCAGCTGGGTAGACTGCTGATTCACACATCGCGTGAATAAAGGACTTGATGGGTGCAGACAGGTCAGCATTCATCCATCAGGACAAGTTAAAACCATTAACAGTAATAGCAGCACCTATAATTTATTGATACTCTGATAAGTGCCCCAAATGAATCATCTCTTACCCTGTGACAGTCCAGCCAGTGTAGGTATTAGTCGTACTATTTAAGCACTGAGGAAACTGGGATTCCCTGAGGATTGAGATAACTCATTCCCAGATAAGATGAAAGGCCAGAGCGCCATGAGCCCTGTGGATGAGTTGAAAGGTTGTTTGGAATTTGCTCAGCTGTGCTTCACTTCTTCCTCCTCCATCTGGCCACTCTGTCCCCTTTTGCTGCCACAAGACATGCAAGAGGCTTGAGACCAGGCTCCCACTGGTCAGCAGAGCATTTCCGTTTGGATGGAAGGACAACTGGCTACCACAGCCAGCACCACTCCCTCCAGCCCTCACTAATCAGGTGCTTCCCCGGCCATATCCCAGCACTAAGGGTCCCTCCAATGAGCCTAACAATGGGACAGCTGGGCTGGGACAGCAATATGGAGACCAAGGACTTAGCTACACCCACCGTGCCACCACCTTAAGGCAGGAGTATTTACTGGGGATTTCCCAGCAGAGGAGTGACAGGGTTTAGATTCAACACTGAATACCCCTAGGCCCTGGGCTGATATGCAGGCCTCATGATCTCCAAAATATGAACAGGTTTTCCCACAGGGCAAATCAGAGTCCTCCTCGGCATGAAGCTCACACACCCATCTTTTCAATTGCATCACAGACCTCCCAAGAAAGACCAGTCAGCCCCCACACAAAGGGCCCTCACGTCCAGAGCTTCAGTGAAAACCCTGGCATCGGGTACGAGAAGGAACTGGTGCCTCCCAGATGGGTCCAAGCTGATGCTGCATCTTTGGTGTGACCGGACAGCAGCGCTGACTCCAGTCCAACAGGACAAGGGGAGAGATCTCCTCCCAGAGTCACACGGCTCACCTCAGAGCATGCTGCAAAAGGAAGAGACCAAACCTCTCAGAGACTGGACCCATTAGGCTTCCTGCTGCATGTGGAAGAGCTTTATCTGTGGGTGCAGGTGCTAGCGGAAGAATCGCCGTGTCACATGCCTGTAATCCCAGCACCTTGGGAGGCTGAGGCAGGAAGATTCCAAGTTTGAAGCCAGCCTCAGCAACTTAGCAAGGCTGTGAGTAACTTAGTGAGACCTTGTCTCAAAATAAAAAATAAAAAGGGCTGGGGGTGTGGCTCTGTGGTTAAGCACCCCTGAGTTCAATCCCCAGTAATAAATAAACAAACAAACAAACAAATAAATAAGGAGCCATACTTTTAATCTCAGGCTGTAGGAGGGGTGTAAGAGACAGCACCTCCTCATAAACTGGACAGGACTCCCAATTAGGGAACTGCTGGCGGCTGATAACCGCTCTGCCAGAGAGCATGCTGCAGCAGGAACTGCAGCGCCAAGCTCTGCCTCGGCCTCCCTGCGCCCTCCATGAATTCCAAAACCATGCGGGAGAACTCGGTGTGGGGGCAGCACCGGGGATATGGGCAAATCCAAAGTGCCCCCTGTTAATGAACTCTGGTGATAAAGGCAGCCAGGGGAACCCACTCAGTGGGGGAGAGTGTTGGCAGACAGCAGGGCGTGGGGCACCAGGGAGCTATGGCAGAGCCCCAAATCAGAGACTCAAGAAGTCTTCCTGAAGGAGAGGCCTCTCCCTGGATGGAGCCGGAGATGAATGAGGGGAGGGCCAGGAGCAAAGGCTCACAGGGAGCTGCGACAGGGGCTCTATGGTAGGGACCACTGTGGCCCATGAGGACACACCTGTGTGGACCGCAGGATGTTTCTGTGGTGGGAAGATGGAGCAAGATTCTAGACTCAAGCACCAGGCAGGACCTTGAGTTCCCTTTGGAGGAATAAGGGCTTTGTGCTAAAGGCAAGCTGCTCCCTGGGATCCTGGCCACCAGAAGCCCTGGGCAAGGGTGGCTTGAGGGGGCTGGGGATAGAGCTCAGTTGGCAAAGTGCTTCCCTCGCATGCACAAAGCCCTGGGTTCAATCCCCAGCACCACACACACACACACACACACACACACACACAAGTGGTTTGAGGGTGAAATGAGTCTAGGGAAACCTTCACACTATTCAGTCTCCTGGGGAGTATCAAGGCTGATTAGCATACTAATAAGAGCTGTTAGCTCTGCCTCCCCTCTTCCCAGAATTACAGACACCCCACAGGCCTTCCTGGGCTGTCCCTCAGAAGGCTGGGGATCCCAGGACCTCGGGAGACTTGGGATGCTTTTGAAGCACAAGACCGGTGTGGCTGGGTGGCTGTGGTGGAAAGGGAGTGGCCCTCTCGTGCCTCCTCTGGGTTTCCCCAGGCATGTTGCCAATCGCACATGCTATAAATCAGGTGACCGGAGCTTCCACAGTGCCCCCCTTCCTTACCAGCTGCAGTCACTGCTCAAGGCACAGTTCAGATGTCACCTCCTCCAGGAAGCTCTCCTGGCCCACCAGGAGGTGGGATGGCCCCACTCTGGCCCCAGTGAGTTGTGACACCCCAGCCCCTGGTCCTGCTCCCTCTCTGAGCCCTCCTGCCGAGTCCCTTGGCTGACCACGAGCCGGGCCGCAACTTCAACCTTCAGCCTTTCTCACACCAAATGCTGTCCCCGGACCACTGGTCTCTCAGGACTGGGTTTCCGTCGTTCTCGTCTCGTTTCTAGGTCTCTACCTACCCACCTGAGTCCAGGGGGTCATCCTACGAGCAGCCCCTTGGCGTGGCCACACAGGTGCAGTTCTGGGCTCAGCCATTCTCTTGTTATGGGATCAAAAGGAAGTGACTCAACTCTCTGAGTCTCCTGTGTGTAGACTGGGAATAGGGAGACATGGGGTACGTGGAGAATCCAAGAATTCAAGTAGGTCCTGCTGATCCCCAGGAGGGGTTGCCTGTCCTGAGGGATACCTCTGTCCTTGTGATGTTCACTCTGTGGTGGGGATGCCCTTAGGGCCGAATCCCTAGTGCTCTGATCACTTCCTGGGAGCTCTTACACACTCATGTTACCGCACACCCACTGAGCCGTGTACTTCTCCATCCACCCCATGTGCTTGGTCACGTGCTTTGCCTTGGCCCTTAACGTGTGAGGGCACAGAATGAGCACCACACCCAAGCAAGGTCAATGAGTGTTCTCGTGCCATTTACACAGCCTCTTGGGATCCTGTCCTCTGATGTGAGGTGATAATGCCTCAGATGGGCGCTGCTGCTGCCCTGTTTCCTCTGATGAGCACCAAGTGAAGCAGACACGCACCCAGTCTCAGTCTAGGGCCAGGCTCACTGGGATCAAGCCAAGCCCAGCAGAGTCCCGCAGAGCCACAGATGACCTTGAATATGAGAATCAGTGTGTGTTGTCAGCACTGGGAGGGTGGGAATTTTTAATTATGCTTTATCTCTCACACACACACACACACCACACACACACACACAAACTGCCACTCATTCAGGGCACAAAATGTCTATCCAAGGCAGTGGACATATTAAAATGAGGCCATCAGAGGAGCAGCATCCATCGATGTGGCTGATTGCAATTCCTGTCTCAGTTCTCATAGATGGATACGAATAACAAACACCTCTGCCTTTAGCACTTTCCAATTCATAACCCAGCCACATCCCATTCATTATATCTAATCACAGCAGCCAGAAGCCTTAAATAAAATGGATAGATTGACATTTGGGGGCGAGGTAAAGAAGCGACGCTCTGTACATAATAATTCTCACAGTGATTTGGTTATAAATAACCCATGAAGACAATGAGCTTCGTCTGGAAGGACCTAATGGCAGGGGGTGTGGGGAAATTTATGGGTAGGTCCCTCAGTGCTCCAGAATTGGTCTACTGGTCTCAGAGTGGCCTGTTCTTTCACACAGTGCCATCGTGTCGAATAGTGCGTGTTGATTGTTTTCCCTGTGGCTGGAGCTAAGAGAAACAGGATCAAAATGGTGGGACTTACACTCAGATTTCAAAACGGCCTTAGGTAGGCTGCAGGGTCTGGAGAGAGGATAGAACAGCGGACCTGGGGGGACCACTGGTCCTTGATGGTACCTGTCATGAGTGGATGGTGGGATGCCTACTCTTAAAACAGTCGGAGCCAAACCTTCCAGGATTCCTGGAAAAAAGGAAGATAACAAAGAGATTTGCCCAGAGTAAAATAGCCAATAAGTAGCTGAACCAAAACTCCACCCTAGTCTTCTTTCCTTACGTCTAGCCACGAAACCACCCCATCTGCCTGGATTAAAGAACTCTTAGCCATGGCAGAGTCGTTTGTGAAACCATAACAAGAAAGTGAGGCACTAAATGAAGGGACTGAGTTAGCAATGTAAGTGGCCACTCCAAGACCAACGGACCAACCCTGGAATATTTGAGATTTGCTCACAAATTTCTCATGGACCAATAAAAAGATAATTCCAACTAACTGTTTTAATCTGATTCATTACAAATATTGCTACAAATCATCAATAAGAAATAAAACTGGTTGGGCTAGGGATAATAGCTCAGTTAGTAGAGTGCTTGCCTCACATGCACAAGGCCCTGGGTTCAATCCCCAGCACACACAAAAAAAAAAATGAAAGAAAACTGGCAATCATAAAATTAAATAGAAAATTGCTATAAAGAACTCTCTTCATGCACACACAAAATACAGTGGCAAAAGATGTCAATGAAATTTTATGTGGAGGGGGAAAATGATCAGTACACCAGATCTTCATTGTGGAGTTAGTTTGAAAAGGAAAAAAAAATTGATTCAATAAGAATAAGTATAGGAAGATAAAAGCAGAAAATGAAAAGTAGCCCAGAGAATGGCTTGATTACACCAAAGGGAAAAAACAATCGATAATCAATGCATTTAATTGACTCTGTGCCTTGTGCCCCAGAAGGTACTTGTTCGGGGAGATCTACCCACGTTGATATGCTCGCAGTTCAAGTGTTCTTTCCAGAGTCGGACTATCTTCACTGTCCAAACACCCCTCCGCCTGCTCAGATGCCCGTTCCTCTCAAGGTCTAGTCCACCTGTCACCATGGCGACAGGTTGTTTCTGAGGCCCCATCCAGATGGGAATGCGCCCTCCTTGAGCTTCCTACCTCGTGTCACCTCTTGTGGCACCAAGGACTTTCAGCCTTGATGACAGTTAACAGAATCAAGCAATTGCCCTTCACACTGGAGTCTACACAGCCGACCCACCTCTGCAGTCCCAGGGCCAGTGAAGAACCCCAGCACCTGAGAGCTACTCAGGGAACTACTGGGGAACACCAGGTGGATAGAGAGCCAGCACTGGTCACCGCACACCGGTGTGAATTTAAGTCCATGTGCCTTCCCTAAACCGTTCTGCCTCTTTGCATGGGATAAACTCCCTGAGCCCCTGTCGGATGATTCCTGGACCATGAGAACAGGTGCGGCAGATGTTGTTGGAGAGTGAGTTTCCATATCAGACGATGAAACGCTCACCCAGAGGTGATGCGTGTTCCACTGAGGCTTCTGGTCAACCTCGTTCATCTCTCTTCCCCTTCATGTCTTGCACCTGAATGAACCAGGCCCCTTGTGTCCATTAAAACCACAGAACGAGCTTTTTGGAGAAAGAGCAATGGAAATGGTCTGAGGAAATGCTTCAGAATGACAATGTTAAAGTCAGAAAGATGCTCTCAATCACCTTAAATGATTGCTGACCCTCACACGGACTTGAGAAGACATGGGACTTGACGTCTCTAAGATGGGATATTTGATGACCCTTTCTTGGCCCCCAGGACTCAGGCCTGAGGTGGCAGGAGCCATATGGCCACAAAAGGCAGGGTTTAGTGGGAAGTGTGAGTGCTGATCCTTCTGCTGGATCTGAGTCCCAAATCCACTGCACATACTGGGTGACCTTGGATCACACACCAAATCTATTGATGGATGTATCACCTGCAGGATGCTGACATTACTAGACGGTATTACCTACCTCCTGGATTTGTTGGGAATATTAGAGGAGCTAATAGTCATACAATGCTTAGTCAGAGCCTTTGCATGTAGCCAGCCCCCCATGTGTGCTCTTCAGGTCCCCCTGAGGTCTTGGGGAGAGACAGCGCGTAAGAATTCCCTCGGTTCATGCAGGGAAACAAGACCTGGGACTGGGGTCTGTTGGACGGGGTTAAGGCTGCAGACCTCCAATTGCTTTACAAACATATTTTCCTGAGGGCCCTTCAGCGTGGCCATCACAAAATGTTTATAGCTCTCAGGGAGAAAAATTTCTGACACATGCTAAGTCCAAAATAATTCAAATGAAGCAAAATCAAGTCACCAGAGAGAGTGGCAGCAGACTGAGTGGCTCAGACAGAGGAGCCACAGGGCCTAGAGGTGAGATTGACCCATGACTGACCAGCAGGGAAGCCCAGGATGGCGTCCAAGGAGCATCTTCCTTGAGGTTTCAGCTTTTGCTTCATGTGGTTGAGGAGTAAATTCCTTCACCATGCCATGCTGCAGGGACAGTGCCAGTTCTGTCACAGTGTCATTGTGAGGACTGAGTAGGCTAATACGTGGGGACCTTGGGCAGAGTGCCTGGCTCAATTTCAGCAGTCAGTGAGTGCTGGCCACTACCTGTGTTCCCCAACCCTGACCTCCACTCTGGTGCTTGCTGGGAGCCATCAGCCAAGTAGGTATGACAAATTCCTTGCCAGCTTACTCCCATGCTGTCTAGTGGAAGGACTTCTGAAAGGTGACCTTGCTCAAGGACCAGAGCAGGATCCGTGTTTAGGGTGTTCCCCCTTTAGAATAGGGCAGTTTAGCATAATAGGAGAGTAGGGTGTTTCCCCTTTAGAATAGGGCGGTTTAGTAATAGGAGATTAGGGTGTTCCTCTTTTGGAATAGGGCGTATCCTGCTGCTGAGTTCCTCTTGAGTGCTTAGGGTCAGACAGTATATTTTTGGGAGACAGAAGCCCATGCGGTGTGGATTTAGGCAGGAGTGGATTTGGGCGGATTGGATTTGGGCAGAGAACCTGGATTCCCCCAGAACGTGTTTGTAGACTGCCGGTGTGAGTTCGGGAATAAAGAATTGCTGTTTGAATCTACAAGCTGTGTGGAGACTCGTGATTTGTGCCCAGCCGAAAGACTGCGGCAGGTGCTCACCTCAGAAGCCCACCCGAGTGACCATGTGCTCCTTAAGCCTGAGACCAAAGCCAGAAAAGCATCAGGCCCCTCTGCGCTCCACCCTCAGGCCACTGAGGGCTCCACATACAGTGACATTGGGTCCATGGAAGTGAGGCTGATGCTGACCTGTCTTTAATTCTAGGTTCTAACACAAAAGCACACAGGGAACCATCAGTACCTTTTTGGAGTGTATGGGTTTTGTTTTTATATGTAAAACTTCCCCTGTGGGGTACTGTCCAGCTGGCTAGGTGTGGGTTTGAACCCTCCCTTTGTCACCTGTTAGCAGTGTGACCTTGAGTGGAGCTTGACCTCTGAAATTCAGCACCCTTAGTTTTCCAATGCGCATGAACAGAACCATTCAGGGGGCTGCTTCAAAGGCCCAAGGAGATCACTCTGTACAGGCCTAGTATGGTCCCTGGTGTGGAGTAAACTCTAGTGAGGTTTTTGTTTTTTTGTTTTTTGTTTTTTGCATTAATAATGACATTGCACTGTAAGCATGATATTTTCCAGTATTAGAAATGAATGTCCCAAACTCAGAAATCGTTTACTTAGAGTCACAGGCATGGGATCAAACATGAGCCCTCTGTTCCGCAGTCTGATGTTCGTTCTTTGTTGCCTGAAATGTGCAAATTATTTTACAGAGAAGAGGAGGACACAAAATTGCTTCAATTCCTGACTTCACCTTAACAGCCTCCACCCTGCAGGAAGCTCGCTGTAATAAAGGCCTAGTGTCTTGAGTTTGGTTTTGATCCATTTTTAAAATCCTCTTTCCCCCTTAGCTCTTCTTTGAAACTGGCTTCCTGCCACTTTGCACAGAAAAGCCTGCTTTCTCTCTCTCTCTCTTTCTGTCAGTGCAAAAAACAAACAAAGCACAGGCCTTTGAAATGCTGTTTTGGCCCCTTAAGAGCTAACATTTTCAGTTGTAATTATCACTCTCCAGGCCTTCTCCAGTCGAGAATTAATCAGGGTCCTCAAATCCCTGCACATCTGTAGCTGATCCACAAACAACTGTCCCACCAATGTTCCACCTTCACAGGGGATCACTGTGGGAGAAGCATAAATGCCACCTGCTTCTGCACTTGGAAGGAGCAATTCAGAATGAACTTCCTTTGCACTCATGGTCTCCTTTGGAAATGCATCCCAAGGACCAGGGGAGCTCCCCCCACCAAGGCTGCACAGAGCCACAGAAAAAGCAGGGACCTGGGAGTCCAGAGGCCCAGATTCAAGAACACACTCCTCTGTCGGGTACTCAGGCAAAACTTTTAACCTCTCTGGCCTCGTTTGTGCATCCTGCAATGAAAGGCTTGGAAAAGTGATCTCTTAAGTCTCCTTGGGAGTACACATGACTCCTAGAAGATAAGTCCTCCCTACCTGTGGGCCTGTGAGGCTGAGGAGACCCTCTGGCTTCATGCACCCCGCACACCCTGGCGAGGCGGGCACCGGGTAGCTGCCGTGTTCTTTGCCTTTTTTTCCCTCCCTAGATTTTTAACAAGTATTTTGATTTTTTTATTTCACCAATTCATTCATTCAACAACTATTTATTGGGTATTTACTATCTATTCCTCACTTTTTTTTTTTTTTTTTTTTTGCATTCCAATTTTACCAATAAGAAATCTGAGAATTTAGGCAAACTCTTAATGTCTGGGTTCACTGGACTGTCCCCTCTGAGTGAAAGGATCCCTGGGGCTCTCCATCCATAAGAAGTTCAAGCCTCATCAGCAGTGAGCTTTGAGTGGGTTTGGCTATTTAGCTCATCAAGTGAAAGAGTGATTCTTTGAAATCTTTAATGTGGCAGAGCATCTAAGAATAATTCAAGCCAATAAGAGGCCTAGAGTGTTGCTAGACATGGTCATTTCTAATAAGACCCTCCCACTGAAGCCAAAGCCCAGCTCCAGGCAGCGTGTTGGGATCAAGGCAGGTAGATCTGAAACGCACCTGATGATACTAAGGACCAGCTGTGTTTCTCGCGTGTGGCTACACAATGCAGCACATTTGAATTTTTGAAACACCAAAAGGTGTTTAAAAGGTTAAAAAGGAAGAGGCTTAGACCATATTCCTCAGAAATTATGACTCAGCTGATCTGGAGGGAGTCTCAGACATCAGTATCTTAGCCCTCAGATGGCCCCACGGGCATAGGGTTGGGGGCTACTGGTGGACCCAGAATGGCGGACACCTAGAAGTCATCATGGCACGCATGCTCGCCTCCAAAGCCCCCAACAGACATTACTGCTCAGCCAGTCCCTGGCTCCCACCTGGATGGCAGCCTATGAGTCTTCTCATCACTTGACCCCAGGCAAGCACTACAGTGAAGCCACATGGACACACAAGCTGGACATCCCTGTTGTTTCCAACAGCCCACTTTGGGTGTGATTTTCCTACTTCACTTTGGGCGTGATTTTCCTACTTCACTTTGGGTGTGATTTTCCTACTTTAGAAGTTGTCTAGGGTGTGCCAGGTAGGACGCCCCCATGCTGAGAAGACCTCACCTGGCAGAGACAAGTGAGGGCCCATGACCCGCGCGTTGTTAAAGGTCCAAGGGAGAGAGAACTCGCAGCCAGGTCTGGCAGTAGATGGCTTCAGAACCCCAGGGTGCTCAGCCAGGAAAGGGCCTGAGGGCCTCAGGTGTGCAAGAGTCCACCCAGGTCTCTCCAAGGAGTTTCTGCGGGGAAAGCTCTCTTCAAATCCCACGGCTGTCACTAGAAGAAGCAGGACCTTGCACAGAGGAGTACTGTACCCCGGAGCCTCTGCCCCTCAACACTTTTAGAATGAGGACAATGGTGCTTCCTTAACCTGGTGTTTGTATGAGAAGCCAGACAAACTCCACGCGGAGTCTGTGGCCAGCAAATGTTGGCTACCGTTCACCTTGATTCTATTGCTGTTGGAGTGCTGGTTGCAGTTCCCTGAGAGCTTTGAGGGTCTGGATGCTCCTAGAGGAGCATAGTAAATAGTGTTCTCAGTGTTTCCCCCTGGGCCCAGCATTGTGTCAATATCCTGCAGAGGGGACCCATGTGTCACCAGGCCCATACCAGGAATGTTAAAATTGTGTCTCATTAACAGGGTTAAAGCAGAGGTCCAATGACCCTGGCCCCTGCTTGTGAGTGGATGTACTCAGGGTCCTTTCATGTCCTTCCCCCCAAACCAGCACGGAGACCTCGCAGGGCCCACACGGGCTTGAGACTGCTCTCTTCACTGGGCCCACATGTCAGTCATTTCCTCATTATCAAGCTCACCACCTTCTCTGGTTTCCTGGGCAGCCATTCTACCCTCCTCCTAGATCTTGGCCCTGTGCTCTTGTCCCCCAGAGCTCCCTAAAATGAAGCACAGAACACTACACAGAACAAAGAGGTCCTGCCCTGTGCTCTTGGCTATTGAGGGCACAGTCACAGAGCTGAGGGCTTTAGAGCTACCATGAAGACGACATTGACTCCTCACTGTTGAGCGCTTCTTCTTATACATTCCACATGCACCACATCACCCGGCCCTGACAACACACTACACGGTGAGCAACTTAACATTTAAATGTGGGTGGGGAAAACCCAGGCAGGTAACAGCCTCTTTGATTTCTAGGGCTCGTGAACAGGAAGTCAGGGAGTCAGGGTTGAGCCAGGCAGAAGGTTGTACCACACGTCCCTGTGGGACTCGAACATGTCATTAGCTGGACCTAGAAATACACACAGGGGCTTCTGGGTTTGTATACACGCACATAGGAATCTTAGGAACCCGTGTGTGTATATACACAGGCATCCATTTCTCAGCTGTCTTTTGAGCAGGTTTAGCGATGTCCCAGAAGCAATGAAAACCTCAGAACCCAAATCTTGCTTTCTAAATACCTTTCTCTACTAAAAAGAAATAGGGCTCCTCAGAGAAATGGCTGGCTACAGGACTTAGGCAGAGAATATCCAAGATGTGCCTCAAATACCTTGTGTCAAAAAGTAGAAAAATGCTCAAGAATATTAACACATGTCTAAAACACACAGGACATGGATTTGAAAGGGTTCTCACTGGCCAATCTAGGACCTTGTGAACATCATAATAAATATAGAGAGTAAAGGATTATCACCTATTGGAAAAACGAGGAACCCGATAATCTACATTGATAAAAGCAAACACATAAATGTTCTTCTTCACAGGGGAAAACCAAGAATAAACTTAGAAAGTTTATTTATTTATTTATTTAGGAATTTCTTTTAATAAACATCCCTTGGCAGCCACAATAGTAATTTATTTAGAAAAGGATCGTTAATAGGTGCTAAAAGGGAAGGGTGAAAGTCTAAGGATGAATAGGGTATCTGAAGCCGTGTATTTCTCCAAAGGATACATACTCATTACTCAGGGCATTGATCAGGGACACCACAGTCACGCCCTGAGCAATGGGAGCACTGCTACTACTGGGCTAATTGACAGCACCGTCTCCTGTGATGGCACTGGAGAGGGACTTTCTAGCTTCCCGGAGGAGTTCCGCTCCACACGCGTGTCAGAATCCAACCAGGACCAAACACCAGACACCGAGCTTGAGGACAGCCTGCCGAGTGACTGGTGAGGTACCATTCACACTGTCAACGTCATGAAAGACAAAGAGGCAGCAACTGTTTCAGACTGAGGGGGGGAGGAAGCACGGTGACTTAACGCGCCCTCAGGCTTGGCTTGTCCTGCTGTGGGGGGATTAGCAGGAGAGCTGCTGGAGGCCTGTGGGTTAGACAGGGAGTGCCCTGGTTCCAGACAACCTGCGCCCAATGTCGGGGGAAATAGGTGTCACACTCTAGATGATGAGGAAGAGAGAAGTGAGATATTCATGTTGGAGGACTCTGGGTCAACGAGTTCCTTATACTATTTTGCAACCTTTCTCCAAGTCTGAGGTTATATCCAAATAAATGTTTTGAATGAGGCAGCATGAAGCATCTCCCTGGCCAATTCTTTGGTGCTTTTCCCATAGAGAGGTGAAGTCCAATCCGCTCCCCCTTGAACATGGTCTGGATGTGGTGACTCCCTTCTAAAGAGGGAGTGTGGCCAGGGAGGCCAGGTCACAAAAGGAGACCCAGCGTCCACCTGCTTCTCCTCTGCTGCACGCATCTGGAGCCCTGGGATATTGTGCAGGAAGTCCAGCCACCAAGAAGCCACCAGACTGGGAGACCTCCTCAAGGTGGACATGGCTGGGGAGCCTCTGCCATTCCTGGGAGACAATGGTCCCCCCCAAAAGCGGCCACATTTTGTCTCACCAACTGGCCTCAGAACTTTTTCAAAGTGGGGGACAGTTTGTTCCTGTCATCACATACACCAGGACTAGAGTCAGGCAAATAAGATGGAAAGGTGGTATATGTGACTGCATGGCCAATATGATTCTGCAACCTGTACACGCAGAAAAATGAGAAATTGTATCCCATCTGATTCAAATGCACAATATGTCAAGGTCATTACCGTCATGTGTAACTAATTAAAACAAAAAATAAAAATCTAAAAAAAAAAAAAAAAGAAGAAGAAGGAAAGGTGGTGGGAAGGTGCAGGAATGACAGGCAGGCACACTCAAATTCAGTCTGGTGTCTCTGGTTGGGTGACCTTGGGGCATCCCTGGGGCCCTCCCCACCTCAACTGACTCAACCAACCAGCAGGCAGGTTGCATGGCCTCACCCAGCATTTGAGCATCTGGGGATCCTGTGGAGGCCCCTCCCTGGTGGACCCCAGGCTCCACTGTGCTGCAGCTCATGGCACTTCCTTCCTGGGGAACCCTTAGCCCTGTACATCCTCCTGGTCCCAGATCAGTGCTGACCTAGACTGAGACTTGCTGAGCAAATCACCGAGATACTGCCTCATTACAGCACCCAGCACTGGGGGACATAGGGGCCACACATGTAGAGAGAGAGAAATAGCACTCACTGGGCACCGCCCTGTGTAGACACGGTTCCAAGCTGAGAAGGTGGTGCTGGGCAGGATAGATAGCTTAGCTAGGAGGCAGCTCTAGTTGGGCCAGGGGCCTCCAAGTCCTCAAGGCACAGAGCTCTCTACAAGAAGAGGATGGGATGACACCAACGTAACCTCCGCATTACCTGCGCCTCTGGTATCCATGTGCCCATCGCTCAGATATAGAAGTAGAAGCTCAGAGAGGTGCCCAAATCCAGACAACCAATAAATGGCAGAGCTCAAATTCCAACTCAGGGTGGGGAGCTGCAAAGTCCAGGTAGGGTGGGCTTGGGTGGGCGCTGGGACCTGGAGTCCCTCAGCCTGGGCTGAAGCCCCTGCACCATGACACTCTGTGCCTTTGGGTCTAGATGACTCTCTGTTGTAGGGCTGTCTGTGCACCATGGGATGCTTACAGCATCTCCAGACTCTGCCCACGAGAAGGCAGGAGTACCCTCACCCAATTGGGACAACCAAAATGTCTCCAGGCATAACCAGATGTCACCATGCGAGAGGGGGCAAATTCCCAATTGCCCCCAATTGAGAAACACTGGCCTAGATGTAAACACTGGCTCCACCACTTCTCTATGACCTTGAACAAGCAATGTAACCTTTCTGTGCCTCAGAGTCCCTGTCTGTAAAATGGAAAGATAATAAGAACATGTGAGGTTAATGTGAAGATCAGATAAGAGTCCAAGAAAGCACATGGCCCCTCCATGTCAGGCTTGCTCCATGGCTGTTCTGCCCACTACCCTCAGCTGCCTTCCCTTCAAGCCTGGATCAGGTGCACATGAAGGTCCGCTAGCACCTACGTAGGAATGAACCCATCAGCCAGTTAATGCAAGTGTGCAAACAGTCAGATGTTACAAAATGAGCATCAGAGCATCTGCTGATTAGGGAGGTCCTGGCAGCCTCTCTCATCATCAAAGGGCAGTTAGGATTTAAGAACCTAGGGCCCGGCTCCCTGGGCTCAGTCTAGCTCTGCCACTCACGAGTAGGGTGACCACCGGCCCATGATTAAGCATCCTCATCTGTAAAATGGGTAACAAAACTGCTGCATGGGGTCATGAGGGTCAGATAAATCAATGTATGTGTGGGGCCTGTGCAGAGTGAGTGTCCCTATTGCTGTCATTTCTGTTAGCCCAGCACACTCCCCTCTTCACCGCCACTCTGGTCACCCTCCTCTTCTCGGCTGTGCAAAACACAAGCCAGTTCCAGCGCTGGCACCGCCTTCCTCTCCTGCCTTGCTCTGCCTCCCAGACACCGCCAATGCCCAGCCCCGACTTTGTCCCAACTTCCTTCACCATTCCCTCCGCGAGGCCTCCCTGGCCATCCTTCACACAAAAGCAGCTGACCACCCTGCTGGCTCTATCTCCTGGTGCCTGATGCTGCGCACGGTGGTCAGCAGAGTGCAGTACAACACGCCCAGGATCCAGCAGCTTGGGTTCATTGGTGTGGCTCCCCACAAGTTCCCAGATGCAGAGAGGTTGACGAGAGGCCTGCCCAGCCTTCAAGGCAGTGCACGCATCCAGGAGATGTAAATAATTACAGGACGTGAGGATGATATTTACAGAGGGAATTCCAACGTCCTCACGTGGTGCATTCTCCCCAACACAGAACTTATTTAAACAGGAGCCTAGAATGGCATTTGCCCTGAAAGATTCTGTTCGTGACAATCTGTCCTGTAGAATAGAATGGCTGCATGTTAGACAATTCCAGACAGGTGTTTTTAAACTGTGTTCCCTGGAACTGCTGACTCCAGAGAAAGAGTGACAGAATTCTACCAAATGAGGATTCATAAAGTCAAAGACACTGGGAAACAAGGCAGAATCCTCCCGCATTTGGGGACTCGTAATGCTTAGGAAATGCTCTAAGGCCCCCTGTAAACAGGCTCTGAATATGAGTTTACTGGGTTTATTTTATTACAGACCCTGCCCATGAACATTAGCATCACAGAGCGTGGTGATCTCGTAAAGGCCTCCCTAGTGCACACAAAGTGAGGCCCAGAGAGCTTAGCAGACTCACTCAGGGTCACACAGTCATCTCCCAATCCTAAAGCATCGTTCTATTCACTGGCCCTGATGTTTTGCTTAGCTATTTGTTCATAAAATGTCAAAAAAACAGACTTCAGATTCCAATATCAGTTTTATGAAATCAAATATGAAAATGAATGTGCCAAATGGGATTTTGCTTTCCATCGCACTGTTCCAGAAATAGTTATTCATTCAACAAATATTTATTAAGCATTATGTGCCAGGCACTGCACATTCTGCAGTGAACAAGACACGGTGACACACAAGACCAACAACAAAATTATCCTTGAGGGGACCAGAACAGATCGAACTGCCCTTGACAAGGCTGCTTCAAAGCCGGGACTTGTGAGAAGCTACCCATTCCCATTCCATTTGCTCCCATCAGCAGTTTTTACATTTAGTCTAATGGCAATAACACGCCCCCCACTGCAGCGGGGCTGGAGTAAGAAGCCTTGGCTCTGCACATTGCAGGGGGAAGCGCAGAGATTGGTGTGAGTTGAGCTCTTTTACTGAGCAATTCAACCTGCAGATTTTCCAATTTCAAATTCATTCCAATGTCATCTCAGTTAAAATGCATCCTCTTATTTACTATCGTCTGCAAGTAAACGTGTCTATTTAACAGTGGGATTTCTTTTTCAAAGTGTATTGACTCACAACACTCAAAGCCCTTCAGAAAACAGTGTACCAAAAGCCACGTCATTTTAAAACACACCCTAGATTAGAGATGGAGGAAAATAGTGCTGTTATCCCGGATGACCTCTTCAGTGAACTGACAGCCACCATCTAGGAATCAGAAGAATCGTCTTATGTTCTTTTAAATAGAAAATGCCAAGTGAGAAAAAAAAATCAGAGCCCCAGGCTTAAGCAGTCCACGTATCTAATGCTGTAGCTATGAAACCAGCCTTCGATACATACTTGAAACGTGTTCATCTAACAAAAAGAAATCAGAAGCTCTTCAAGGTCCTTTGTCCTGTGTGTTCATTTAAGGTCAAAATAAATACACGCTTCTACACCCAGCAAACATTTCTGGTGCTTTTTAAGGGTGTACTCAAATCCCAATTCTGGGGAAGGAGGGCATGCCATAGCATCTCCAGGGGCAGTCCTGAAAACCAGCCTTGCCAAGCAACAGGATTCACCCCACCATACACATGCCTTGTGTTTATCAGACACCAGAAGCACTGAGGAAGAACTCCTCAGCCTCAGTAAAGACCCAGCAGAAGCCCAGGACCAGAGAAGCAAGACGCAGACACCCCACTGCACCCCAGCATCACCACTCACACCGTGAACATGGTGTTTAAAACTCAGCCAACCAAATAATCACTGAACAAGTTCTTTGTTTGAAAGGGGAAGGGAGAGTGTATCTTTAAAGGACCAAGCTCCCCATTTTCTTCTAGGACCACTGGTCCATCTGTGCTAGGCTGGATCTATTTGACCCAGATTATTCCCACTGCTTCTGCCAATGCTTTCAGATAAGAATCAATAGGGCGGAGCTTCTAAGCATGTGCACACAGAGACAGAACAGTGAAGAACCGAGCAGCGAGCAGCGCTGAGACTGTGAACATGGTGAGCAAGAGTGTATGCTCACAGAGGTCTGTGGGGTTTGTAGTCCCAGGAGGGCACTTCTTATGCAGTATCAGGCAGTCCATTTGGGGTGAAAGGTGTTATTTTGCCTAATGAAATCTCCCCCTCGCAGTCCAGGTCACAGACAGATTCAGCAGCAGGATCACCATCTGGGGGCGTCTGAAAGGTCCCGGATAAGTGATCTAAAGGGCCCTCCTCCTCCTTCTCCTCCTCCTCGTTGTCCACCTGCCTGTCTCCGGGCGCCACCGCGTTGGGAATCATATGGATATAGGGCCCTACTATCTCCTTGTGGAAGACCGTGTCTTGGTTGTAGGAGATGAGCTCATTGCTGATGTTCACCGTCTCCACACGCGTGCGGGAGCAGAGGTGACTGCACCCCAGCAGCTGTGCGAACACCTTCCGGAAGTCAGCGTTGAAGGCGTAGATAATAGGGTTGAGTGAGGAGTTGGCCCAGCCAAACCAGACAAAGACATCGAAGGTGGTCTCGCTGACGCAGGGGAAGCCGGCCTGCTGGTCCCCGTTGCAAAAGGGAACCATGCAGTTGAGGATGAAGAAGGGCAGCCAGCAGCACACGAACACCCCCATGATCACAGACAGGGTCTTGAGGACCTTGGTCTCCTTCTTGATGGAAGCCCGCAGGTTGGTGTCGGGTTCTCCTGGGGCTCTGCTCCTGCAGCTCTGCGCATGCTCCGCGGCCCTCTCCAAGGAGGAGATCCTGCGGATCTGCACCTGCGCGATACGGTAGATGCGCGTGTAGGTCACAATCATGATGGCCACAGGGATGTAGAAGCTGATGAGTGAGGAGGAGATGGCGTAGGTTCGGTTCAGGCTGGAGTCACAGTTCTCTGCCCTCGCATTGGGCTCCCCGGCTTCCTCCCAGGGCGTCCCATTGGCCAGGTTGGATGGAAGGTCCTCCTGGCCCCGGGAGCCCGACTTGTCTCTGTGCCAGTTGAACTGGACAGGAATGAAGGAGATGAGGATGGACAAGGTCCAAGCCAGACCCACCATGACTAAGGCCACAGTCTGGGTCATCTTGCGCTCATAGCGGAAGGGCCTGGAGATGGCCCAGTAGCGGTCCACACTGATGATGCACAAGTTCAGGATGGAGGCCGTAGAGCACATGATGTCAAAGGCCACCCAGACGTCACAGAATACCCCAAAAGGCCAGTAACCAGCCACCTCGGCGACTGCCTTCCAGGGCATGACCAGCAGTGCCACGAAGAGGTCGGACACTGCCAGAGACACGATGAAAACGTTGGTCATCTTCGCACGCAGGTGGCGACTGCGCACGATGGCGGCGCAGACCAGCACGTTGCCAAACAGGGTCCAGACAATCAGGAGTGTCAGGAGGCCGGCGGTGACCACCTGCACTGGCCCCAGGGGCGCGGCCCCAGCTGAGCCGCCCAAGGCGCCCCCCTGAACCAGTTGCTGCTGCAGCCTGAACCGAGCCCAGTACGCGGTGCCATTGCGCCCGGGAGGCAGCATGTCCGGCTTGGGGGCAGCGGCAAGCTAAGCGTGGTTACAACTTCAGCCCTGTGTCCCCCAGGAGGCCCCATCGGGCACCCCAAGGGGTGCCCCAGGACCCGCAGCCCAGAGACCCCTGAGCCCCGAGGAGCGCTCACCGTGCACTGCGCCGGGACCCGGAGCGGTGGACGCCTTGAGCCCTCCAGTCCCGAAGCTGGGGCAGCAAGCGTCTGGTGCCCGCGGGCGGCAAGAGCTGTTTCCAAGAGCCTACAGCGCGCCGGGTGGCGGTGGCAACAGCGGCCGTGTCTGGTTCGGAGCCGGGGAAGGGAAGAGCGTGCCGCCACCGAGGGGCGGGGGCCGGGAGCCGCGGGCGCAGGGAGAGCGCAGGAGCTCTGCCGCCCGCCGTCCCGCGCCGCTCTGGGTCCCGCGCTCCCGCCCTTCGCCGCGCGCTCCTTTCCCCTGCTCCCGCCCCACCTGGGCCCTGGCTTTCTAATTCTCTGCGCTCCGTCTGTCAGAGCCCAGGGGCAGCCCACACTCTAGAAGGTGCGCCAGTGCCAGACCCTCGCCCGAGCCAGGGAAGGTGCCTGGCCTGGCCCAGCCGTGCAGCCCCCGCCCTGGCCACGTTTGGGAGGCTGGGTGGGGGGGTGGGGAAGCTTTGTAGAGTGAAGAAGGCCTCCTTGGATTTCTCACTGACCTGAGCCCCAAATCCAGACTTATTCCTGGCTGCACGACCTTGAGCGCCCCATCTAACTTCACCTGGCCTTGGTTTCTTCATCAGCAAACGTGAGATAATTATTCCTACATCTCTGCACATGTCAGGACCCAGGGACACCACCCAGGAAAAGGCACAAGTACCTACAGCATCTCCTGGACCACCCTGCTCCTCCGAAACTGCTTCCCCTGACCCCTTGAAGGGAGGCCTTTCCCCACCACTTCCAACCTGTGAGCGATTTTTCCTTTAAAAAATGATTTTAACTGAACTCAGAAGAAAAGGGAGGGGAGGACCCTCCCCAAAGGCTGGAGCTGCCTCCTGAAGGCACTTTCACATTCTCTTCTTGTTTTAATCTTGGGAGGGATAGATAATAATAATAAAAAAAAATCTCAGCGTTTTTCAGGAGAGGAAACTGAGGCCTGGAAAGATGTTTCAAAGTCTAAGCAGGTTGGGGAAAGCAGGTGGAGGAAGAGTGAAGAGAGACAGCAGGCTTCCCAGCCCTTAGAGCACCTCCCAGAGGACAAGTCCCACTGGGAACCACTCCAGTCTGGCTGCTGGTGTGAGCTCAGCTGAGCTGCAGGGAGGGAGGTGGATGGGAGCAGCCTGCTCCTCGCTCCACCTGGGACACACACCTGCAGCATGTGAGGTCTGCAAGCAGGACTGGAGCTTCTCATCCCCTCCCTCCCACCACACCTGCGCTGCCCCCTCTGCCGCTGGACCAGCACCTGCAGGAGCCCCAGATTCTCAGCCTTGAACACCCCCCCCCCCAGTGCTTCCTGTGGCTGGACATGGCAAGACAGCTGTCAGGGTGACTGAACTGAAACTAGAGAGCCCTGCTTCCTCCGGTCTCTCCTCTCTAGCATTGCCGCCTGTGCAGGACTGGGTCTTCTGTGCCCTGTATTACAGTGACACCATCTTAGCCTCCAGCCCTGATTCTCTGACCACCCACCACTGAACCACAGGTAGAGTGCTGTTTCTAAAACCTGGCTGTGACCGTGTCCCTGAGAGTCCCAGCCCCGGCCAGGCATGCAAGATCTTTCCAACATCTTGCCCATGCCTTTCCCACCGCCCTTGCTTCTCTCCTGCCACTGCTCCACATGCAGCCTGCAGTGGAGACAGCACCAGCAGTAGAAGCAAAATTGATCACTCACTTGCACTTCCCCAAATGGGCTGGGTGGTCATTCCAGAACCCGAAATGACCTGCTTCCCCTCTGTCTTCCTGAACAACACTAACTTGTGGTGCAGGAGATGAACTGGGACTTTTAAGACAGGGGTTTGAAGTTTGGCTATTCATTCTTGCATTCAGCACATACTTATTGAGCACTTACTATGTTTCAGATGCCATTTACACACTGGGTATATACAGAGAGAGGTATAGATATGACTTTCCTTTCCTCTAGAAGTTTGCAATCTGATGCTAAAGATAGATGTTAACCTAAGGATCATCCAAGGAAACATACATTTTCAACTGAGATGCCTGCTATGGAGCAAGTTTAAAGTGTTAAAGAAGTACACACTAGGAGGGGGCCAGCCAAGACAAGATGTTTATTGAAAACCTCCCTGGAGAAGTTTCTCTTTGCATTTGAGTCACAGGTGAAGTAGGCAAAGAAGAAGAAAGAGAAGGAAAGACATGGCAGGCCGGAAGAACAGGTACTTCCCAGCTTTGGGGTCCTGGGAACACCATGTGGTCTCTCCTGGCCTGTTTTCTCGTCTGGAAATGGGGAATGGTGGTAGTTGAAGTGGTGAATGTGATGAGACCAAAAGACCTGATCACAGGTGTTCTGAGCTTCCCTCCTTCCCTGCTCGACACCTGTGCCACACCTTGCCCCCGGCTGCTCTCCAGGGAGGATTCTCCCCTGGCTTTTGTGCAGGCAAGTCCCAGAGTGGATGCTTTATTGGAGGCTGGAGGAGGAAAGAAGGGTCCCAGAAGGAAGAGACCCTGTGTATCTTCACAGTAGAGACAGTGAGGTGAGGAAAGGGTCCAAAAGTGGGACAGTGTCTTTCCAGGGAAGACTGTGAAAGAGGTGAGGCTATGGGAGCATGGGAGAGGTAGATAGGAGAGCAGGAGGGACCAGGAGCAGGACGCCCCACTGCACCGGCAGAAGCAAGCAAAGAGCTTGGGTTTGGAAATTACCTCTCGGCGCTGGACACGACACTGCTTGGAGACTGCCACAGGGATTGGGCTCTGCGTCCTCTGGGATTTATGGCAATCACCTCTTCTGGACCAAGCAGGAGTGCTGAGCAGGGGGCGGGGGCTGGCTCACGTGGCAGCTACGGTGACACTGTATCTGCATCTCACCACTCACTGCAGGGCTGCTGGCCCGCCAGGCACTTGGCTTCTTGAATCAAGAAACTGTCTCCATGTCTTGGTTCTTTGCTCCAATACAAAGATTGGGTGCCTGACAAATCTTCACTGGTAGATGAGCGGAAAAGGGGAATCTGCCCAGTGCTGTGAAATCAATGGACAGAGGATTTAATTAGCCAAGAAAGGTACACACATGCTCCATACACAGTTCTACATTTGACTTCAGATGCTTCTGGGAAATCCATCCCCTCGTTCATGCAACAAGCCCCATTGATGGGGGAGGGTACAGGATGACATGTCGTGGCCAGGGTAGGTTTGCAAAATGGTTACAGGAAAGTTCCAGCAGGAGGTGATAAAGTACACCGAGCAAGGGCTTTCTCTTCCAATTAGCACAACATTACAGTTGGAGCTAGGAACTGAGCTGTGACTCACAATCCCTGTCTAGACCTTGGAGATACAGGAGAATCCTGTAATGGAGGGAATGGTGCAAGCATTCGCTCAGAGACATGAAGCTGCATGGGGGGTAATACAAATTTCCAGAGCTGTGATCCAAAAGACCATGCTTCTCATCACTCTTGGAGACAGCGTTTTTCCTCTGCTGCTGAGACTGTGCTAAAGTGAGCTCCAGGGTCATGGGGCCATGGTTTCCCATCAGGACTGGCTGCACCGTCTCACCTGGGCTCTTTTCCACGTTGTCTAAAGAGCCTGGCAGAGGAAAAGCAGCTGGAAGCCAGGGCATCTCTCCAGCCAGCCTCAGGAGCCAGCCTCCTGGGCAGAATTCTAACCACCTAGAGGGTTAATAAGCCCCTCTTTATTTATCCCAGGCAGAGCCCGGATCTCAGGGGACACAGGTGGGAAATGGTCCTTCCACACATTGGTTTCTGCAAAATTGGACTAAGAGGATTTTTGTAGAATATTTTAGCACAAAGGCGGTTTTCCTACTCTGGTCAGCAAATAGTCTTCTGTCTGAACTCATTGATCTCCCTTTGTCTGAAGACATATTTTAAATGGGATTTGCTTCCCTGAGACAAATGATAAAATCAGTAGGAAAATGCCCAGGATTTCGCTGCTGCTGCTGCTGCTGCTGCTGCTGAGATCAAAAGACTCAACTCTGCTTTACAGCAGGAAAAGCTCCACTCCTTGGCTACAAGATGCCTCTGAGCCCCCAGACCCAGTCCTACCCATGCACCAGCTTCAAAGGATGGAAGCTGGGCAGAAATCTGCATTGCCTTGAGCCCAGACCCACTGTGGTGGTTCTGATACCCCCTCTTCAAATAACAAGGTCAGCCCCTGATCCTTCCTCTCCCCAACTCAGGAGCAACAAGGCTTCTGACAGTCAACATGTCCCTTCCAGAAGTTGGTTTATTCATGAGGTAGCACTGTGTAGATAGACGGGAGGGTAGGGTTCCAAGACAGTCCTGGATTCAAATCCTTCTCTGACATTTTAGCTGCGGAAACTTGACAGAGTTACTGAACTCTTAGAGCTTCAGTTGCCTGATCTGTAAAGCAGTATTGATACTGTTATTACACCATGCAGAGATAGAATAGAGAAATGAGAAGCTACACTTAAGAAATCCAAGTGTGGCCAGGCACAGTAGTGCACACCTGTAATCCCAGCAGCTCGGGAGGCTGAGGCAGGAAGATCACAAGTTCAAAGTGATCAGCAATTTAGCAAGGCCCTAAACAACTCAGCAAGATTCTGTCTCTAAAATATAAAAAGGACTAGGGATGTGGCACAGTAGTTGAGTGCCCCTGAATTCAATCCCTGGTAACAAAAAAAAAAAAAAAAAAAAAAGAAAAGAAAAAAGAAAGAAAAAGAAAAGAAAGAAAAAGAGAGAGAGAGGAGCGGGGAGGGGGAGGGAAAAGAAAAGAAATCCAAGTGGGTGTATTTGTTAGGTTTTGCTACAATGATGCTACCTAATAAACAGCCCCAGGATTTCAGCAGCCTAAAACAGCAAACAGCTATTTCTTGCTGACTACCACAGTGAGCTGGGAAGCTTTGCCTCAGCTGCAGGTCAGGCTCTGTTGGCTCCAAGTCTCTCTCATTCCCAGGCCAGCGCCCCCTGGAGTTGCTCTTCTCCTGGCACAGAAGAGAGCCAACAGGGCCACCCAACCGCAATTCACTCAGAGCCTCTGGTCAGGCGGGGCGGGGCGTGCAGGAACTCTGTTCCAGCCCTCAGACTTGTGGGTCACGTGAGTAAACAAGAACTCTCCTCTGTCCACAGGGAAGCCAGGCAATGTAGCGGGGGAGCCAGGAAGAACTGTGAGCTGATGATAGGGCCACGCAGTCCCCAACCAACAGAAGCCTTGATGTTCCATTACCCCGAGGTGGGTCCACAGCCACCCCTTCTGTCTGTCACCTCTGCCCCTCTCTAACTCAGATCCTCCCTGCTTTCTGCCTGCATGGCTGCCAGAGCTTCCAGCAGCTTCTGGAAGCTTCCAGTGCTGTCTTCCCCGGGCCCATCCAGCCAATGCTCTGCCCTTCGTGTTCCCAGGATTCATCCTGATCCACATTAATAATTATTAACCCAACCAACAGAACTAGACTCATTAACTCCAGATGCCTTAGTGTGGTCTTCACCACCTGGCCTCCACCTATGTGCCCCACCCACCTCTGGCCACCAGCCTTCCTGCCTCAGTAGAGCCCATCTCTACCACCTGGGGTCCTGTCTTCCCCCAGCCCAGCTCTTCCCGGCCCCGTGCCTGCGCATGCTCTCCTCCCTGTCTAAATGTCCTTCCCTCTCTTTCCTGGAGTCCCACTCACCTGTCAACCTGTACCAACGCACGGTCCTTCCCAGGACTCCAAGGAGGGGGCCACTCCCTTTGTGCTCCCACCACCCACTCGCCCCAGGCCCACCTGTGGTGTGAAATGTGCCCACGTGTGTCAGTGTCACACCCACGGTGACGTCATGAACAAAGGGAGAAACTGGAAGCTTATTCCTCAGGTCACACGAGGCAAGGACATGCCCTCACCACTTCTGTCGACAGAGTACAAGAGTCGTCCTCAGGAGCAGTTAGACAGGGGAAAGAGAGCCACTTGGAAAGCAAGAAATAAATCCCTTTTACCTGCAGGTGACGTGGTCATATGAGGAAGACCCCAGGGACTACACATACACACACACCCACACACACACACACACACACACACCCAGAAAGTCAAATCTAATAACTGAATTCATAAAATTTCAGGATATAAAATCAACATATAAAAATCTTTGACATTTCTATATACAAATAACTACCTAGACAAAAAAGAGAAATCAAACCCATGTATGATGGCATAAAAAGCTGATTAAATAGGAATAAATTAACAAAGAGGTGAAAGGCCTACACATTGAAAACCATAAAACATTGATGAAAAAATTAACATATTAATGGACCAAAAGAATTAATATTGTTCAAGTGTCCATATGACCCAAAGCAACATACAGACTCCACATAATCCCTATTGAATTCCCAATGACATTCTTCATAGAAACAAAAAACAAAATTCTAAAGCTTCTATACAATATCCCCACCACCTCCCACTCACACAACACACACACACACACACACACACACACATACAGCCAAAGCAGTTCAGTTCTGAGGGGAAATCCAAGGAGGAGGCGTCCTGCCTCCTGGGTGTGAGTTGCATTACGATGGCTGGGGCGCAGCGCAGTGGTAGAGCATGCGCTTAGCGGGTGCAAGGCCCTGGGTTCAATTCCCACCAACAAATGTGTGTGTGAGAGAGTGAGTGTGTAAACAACCCTTCCACAATGTCAAACCCATTCAGCCTCCAGAACCTGGCTGGCCAACCCTAGCCTGGCACCTTCGCATGCCTCCTCTGCACCCTCTCCAGCCGAGCGGGTCCAGCGCACGCGGCTGAGACCATCAGGCAGACCTGGCACACAGGGGCAGCTGCTGCTGTCAGAAAGGCAGCGCGAGTCCCCTTCCTCCACCGAGGAGGGGGCCATTGACTGCTGGCCCACCCCTGGGGAGAACAGAGCCCGCTGCTGAGCTCCTGTGGGCCTGTCCCGCTGTCCCCTCCCTTCCAGGTCTGAGAGCAGGAGGAGGGAGAAATTCAAGGTTCTGTGGGCCCCTCTTCAGGGCCAGGTTTAAAGCGCCCTCTTGTGCCTTGAAGGCGATCAGAGGGTACATGCCTGCCAAGGCCTCCCGAGCTGAAGGAAGGTGGCAGTCCTGAGTGCCACAGTGTCCCCAGCATCTTCTCCTGCTGTGAGGGCAGCCCACATGGTCATGCAACTGTTCAAGGCAGGCCCTGGGAGAGGAAGGCAAAGCTCCTCCCTCCCCTCCCCTCCTGGGGGCTAACCCTAACCCTAACCCCCCAGGTAAAGACAGAGGCAGAGGCCAGTCCAGGACTGGGAAAGGGCCAAGGGGAAGTGCAGCAACAGGGGTTCTGTTGGGTAGTGGTTAGGACTTCACTGCAGAGGGAGAAAGAGCTGATCCTAGCATGAGGCTGCCCATCCCAGAGAGGCACGTGCAAAGGTCCAGAGGGGCAGAGGTTGGGGGTATGGGAGGCAGAGAAGGGAGCTGCCTATGGCTGCAGCAGGGCGCAGAGAGGGTGCAGGGGAAGGGGCTGCAGGGGATGGGGGCCACATGAGATGAAGCACCATAGGCCAGGTGTGGAAAGGACTCACTGAGCCTGAGCAGGAGTTTGTACTGTCCTCTAAAAGCAGTGGAGGGCCATTGAAGGAGTCTCACTAGGTGGTTTGATTTGATTTACATTTTTTGAACAATTAGCATTATTGTCAAGGTGGTCCCTGTGCTATCAATGTCACTAAAGCAGAAAGCCACTTTTCAGATTAAAACACTGCACGGCCCCTCCTCCTTTCCCACCCCCATCCTCTCCTTAGGGTGTGCTCTTAGCGGGAGCTGATAGCCCTTTCACTCCCCAGGGGACCCGGCAGAAGGGGCCCCCCATCCGCAGCTGCCCCAGCCTCCTCCCTGACTCACTTCCACCCGTGCAGCCCATCACACCCCACGGGAACCTCCTGCAATCCCCGGAGCCTTCCAACGCCTCTTGACAGGGACAAGGATGCCCACAGGGAGTGACAAGCCTGTCCCCTAGAGGGAACATCCGTGGGGACCATCCAGGCTGCCCTTGGCTTCCCTAAGAGACCTGGAAATCCCCACCCCCATCCTTCACCTGGCAGTGGTGACAGGCATCTGTGATACATGCCACGGGGGTCCTAGAGAGCACGTGCAAGGGGGGCTCTTGCGCCCGCCCCTCATCTGTGACTCCCAAGGCTAGGGCCCACCCAGGCCCACCCACCTGCTCCTGGTCTTTGGTTTGGGCTCCAAGGTCGTGAGGCAGCGCGGCGGGAAGGGCACCGGCGCCCCCTGCTGCCCACGCCACCGCAAGGCTCCCGTCCCTGCGGGAGCACCAAACGCGCTGCGCAACTTTAAACCAAGTGTAGTATTTTGTAACTGGGGACAGTGTCAGCTGATTTTCCTGAACACCTACGCCCAAGAAACAGCTCTGAGGGGAGAGGGGGTGGTTAACTGTGCTGACTTTGTTGTTAAGATGATAAGGTTGATTGAAAGGTAAAGGGCCAGGTGCCTGACCATACCTGTGATCTCAGTGACTCAGAAGGTGGAGTCAGGAGGATCCCAAGTTCAAGGCCAGCCTGGGCAAATTAGCAGGAACCTCAGCAATTTAGTGAGACCCTGTCTCAAAAATAAAATAAATTTTTAAAGGACTGGGAATGTAGCTTGGTGGTAAATGACCCAAGTTCAATCCCCAGGGCCCCGGAGGAGGCTGGGGAGGGACAGCGTGAAGAAAAGGCAGCGGAGTTTTAAAATCTGGCAGAAGCATCTATTGCTGCAACTTACTAGCTATGTGGGCATGGCCCAAAGTTCCCCCGTGTCCTGCCTGAGTGGCCATGCCTACCTGACCAGGTCACTCAGCCAACTCAGCTGGGACTCATAGACATGGACAGCCATAGCTGTGGACATCAGAAGAGCTTTGAAGTGGGGAAGGTTGTGAAACCGAAGACAGCAGCTAGCGCAGTTCCAACTGGATCCTCTACCATCTGGGTGGCCAGACACAGGAGTCCCGATGCACACGTGGGCGGCTGGGAGGTTTGGCTCAGCAGTTTGGAGGCCATCCTGTGGCAGGGATGCCTTTCCTCGTGCGCACCAGCTACCACAGGAGCCAGCTGTTCCCTGGATGCCCAGCTGCACAGTCCCGCCCCTCCACTCGGCGGCTCCAAGAGCCCCGCACCAGGAACACGAGTCCAAATCCTGGTTTCAGAGCTCAGGCACACGTTGAAGCTGCCAGAGGTGCCCGCTCCCTCTGCCTCTGCATAAGGCCACAACAGAAGGCGTCGTCAACTCAGGCTGCTATGACAGAATGCCAGGAACTCAGCGGCCTGTCAACAGTGGGCATTATTTCTGGCAGTTGTGGGGGCTGGAATCTGAGATCAGGGCGTGAGCACAGGTGGGTTCTGTTGTGGGCCCTTCCCGTCGCAGATGGCAGAAGACAGCTCTGACTCTCGCTCTTCTTACAGGGCACTAATCCCGTTCCAGAGGTCCTCACCATGGTGACCTCCTACCTCCCAGGTCCAAACAACGTCACACTGGGATTAGGAGGGGTTTAACCTACAGATCTGAGGGAGGCTCAAGCAGTAAGAGAGGATAATTTGTGTGCCCCTAGGGAGAACTATGGGGACGGAACCAATGTCAAGTTCCCCGTGAGAATCGTCCCTGTGGAGCCAGGCAGCTGCTCTGAACAGCTAAGCACTGAGCTACTCAGGAATCTGCCCGCCTAGGAGCCCAGACGATGCTGGCTTGGACGCCCACTGTTCAGCCATGATGGGTGGACACGGGAAGTGACCGTCTCTGATGGCTCTAAGTTCATCTCCCTTATGGTGACTCTTTTTTCTTTCTTTCAAATTTTTTTTTACAAAATGTCTCCTGCATATGAAAATGTACCACGGAAAACCCAACAGACGCCTCCTTCATGTAGTCTCGGTGCTTCAGACAGAAGGCGCTTCAGATGCAGCCTGTGCTCCGCCCTTGGTCTCCATCCAGCCTGCCCTCCAGCTCTGCTGAGCCCGGAGCCCACTCCTTCCTCGCGTGTGGCTAAATTTGACTCCCTGTGGATGTCATTCCAATACCGGGGAGTGTTTTGCTGTTGACCTTGTCAGTTGACATTGTTTGGGGGATGGTCCACGTGGACACGTGGAGTTCTGCCTGTTTGTTTTCACTCCTGTGAAATCAATATTCCCCGTAGGAGCAGCCCCTACTCGGTCCAGACTCAGGCTGTTTCCCAGGCAGGAGCAGCGCAGCGGGAACTGCCCACACACCCGAGGGGGCCTCTGGGGATCGCGCTGGGGAACGGGGTTCCAGCCTTCAGGAAAGCCCAGGCTGCCCACTGCTCTCCCATCTTCTACCAGCTTTCTCTCTGGCCGTCCCTCACATTGCTACAGTTTGGTTGTAGTTGTCCCCAAGGGTACATTGTCTCAGAAGCCTGGTCCCCAGTGTGCCAGTGTCAAGAGGTGGTGGAACCTCCAAGAGGTGGAGCCCAGTGGGAGCAGGTAGGTCACTGGTCATGTTGACATTTGCTGTTCACATGGTTCCTGGGGGACCCTAAGTTAGTTCTCATGAGGGGGTTGTTATGAGAGGGAGACCCTGGCCGCTCTTTTCCTTTAACTTCCTATCTAGCCACGTGATCTCACCTGCACATGTTTCTGCCTTGGGACTTTCAGCAGATGTAAGCAAAGACAGCCTCCAAACTGTCAAAAACTGGTTTTTCAGCCTCCCAAACTATGAGCTAAACAAACCTTTTTTCTTCATAAACACTCAGATTCAGGTATTTTGTCATAGTAACAGAAAAGACTAACACATGCATCCTGCCACCTTTGCTAATCTGATGTGTAGGAAGTAGTATTAGTTATTGTGGTCATTTGTCTCCCCTTATTATAACCCTGAGATCCTAACACTTGTATACTACACACGCTGGCTCCTCTCCTGCATGTTGCTTTGGTGTGAAACAATCCATTTTCCCGGTTGCCTAAGCCAAAGTCAGGAACTTGTTGACTTGTGGGTGAAGCTGATGACTGAGGCCTCACCCCTCTGTCTGCTTGGACTGAGAGGCTCCAGTTTAAGGTCCACCCTCAGAAGCTCAGAGCCCAACAGGCTGTGCAGACTTGCCAAGCTCCGACAGGGCCGTGCGACCAGCCTGACACTGCCACAGCCCGAATCAGTTGTTCCCGGCACCTCTCCCTTCATCACCTCACCGTGGTGGCAAAGTCCCCAAACCAGAGGCTGAGGCCCCAGGGTGCTTAGAGCCCCGAGAGCATTCACGCCAACAAAGACGGAGACCAGAGTTCTCCTGCAGTGCCCGAGTCAGGGCAATCCCGCATTTTGTCCCTGTGGGCAAAGACTGCTAGGAGCTCACCATGGGGGCACTCGTAATAGCAACCCAAAGAGGGAAGCCACCTGAGTGTCCCCCCGCACAATCGGCTGAATGAAGAAACGTTCGCTCCTCCAAGAACGCATTGAGAGCCACCCAAAACCATGGGGCAGAAGAGCACCCCGGTCAAGGGAGCCTCTCAGGAGCCTTCCTGTGGGTCCTCAGACCCCCTGCAGCCCACGGGCCTCTGCCGACCGCTGCCTCTGAATGTCAGCGGGCGGACAAGGGTCCCGAGGGCTCCCAGAGGTTCCTGTGCACACTAACAGGGTGAGCTCGGCACCACAGGGCCCAGGAAACACTCAACAAGCTCACTGTGAGTTAAGAGGAAGAAAGCAGGTTACATGGCGATTCAGTGCATGAAAAAGTGATCCCGTGTGTGTGTGTGGTGTGTGTGTGTGTGTGTGTGTGTGTCCCGACAGGTGCCTAGGAACCCCGCTGACAGCAGTTACCTATGCAGTTACCTCCAGATGGTGATTTCTGAACCTCGGCTCCATCCCATCTAGGGCCTGGTGATTCTGGGGGGGCGGCTTTCCTGGTCACTGCAGGATGCTCAGCGCGTCCCTGGTCTCCTCCACTAGAGGCCAGTAGCACCTAGCAGTGATGGCAATCCACGGACACCTCCTGAGGGCCCCAGGCAGATGGGAACCAGCGCTCCAGATGGAAAGCATCACAGGGGGCCTTTCCCTGCTTTTAGGATGTGGGCCTGTTTTTATATTGTTTGTTGCTGGTTTTCACTAAAATGAATATAAAGTATTTACTCATATTAAAAATGTAAAAAAAAAAAAAAAAAAACTTGGTGTTTCTTAATGGTCCATGGCCTGTGCTGTCAAAAAATAAAAACACTCAGATAAGACATTCGTCTTGGTACGTACAGTAAGTAAGCCAATTTTATTAGCATTTTAAAATAGTTATGGAAAAACATAAAAGTCCTACCCAAATGTCAATGTCCTTTAGGAGACGTTAAAATATTTCTAACCTTTGGACAAGGCCTCTGGATTTGAGGCGTCCAGTTGTCCTTTGGTGTCCTCAGGGCTTGGTTCCAGGGCCCGTGTGGGTACCAAAGCCTGAGGATGCTCAGGCTCCGGTCCTGTGCACAAGTGGCCTGGTGTGACCTACATCCCGTGCACATCCTCCATACACTTTGCCGTCTCTGGATTACTTACAATGCCTGATAAGGTGTACGTGCTGGGTAAACAGTGGTAACACCGTGGTGTGCAGGCTAAGCACAGAGACACCTTTCCCTCAAATGTGGGTTACAAAATTGATCATCACCGAGCCGTATAACAATCAAAAGAATCCCCACATCCTCCTGATAAGAATAAATACATCCGGAGGTTAAAACATAACTGTTTAATTGGATAAAACCATCACAGGTGATTTTTTTCCCTAATATTCTGAAGTGTCCAACTTTGCTATAATAAATATGTACACATTTATAGTGAAATAAAGAAGAGTGAATTTTATTTTTAAAAATACATCAAAATGATCACAAAATTTCAGGTAAGGAATGTGTCTTTACATTAACCTATACACAAATTTCCATCCAGGTGATCAAAGTAATTTTGTTCAAAAATTAGACCTACTCAGAAACTAAAATATTAACCAAATGTGTCTGTAGCTACAGTCAATCAGCTCTGAGGACAAAACTGAAGTGCTTGCTCTGTGGATAGATGGTCAGTAATAAGGCTGTAAGTGGTCACTGATAAATTACAAACAGGAAGTACTTTTTATGAAAAACAAACTATGCATTTTGTTTTGACATTTTTTTCCCAGCCTAAGATCACATTTTTCTAAAATAGAGGGTTTCACTCAGAAGGAAATAAAATGATTTGGGTTTGATTAGAATCAACTAACCAAAGGACGGATCTGGGCCTCCTGGCAGGCTTTGATCTAATTGTTTGCCCACAGGACACACAATCACGCAGACAAAGGTGCCTCCTCAGGTTAGTCAGGCGATGTTTGCCCAGCCCGGCCATTCCCAGGTGGCCCCGGGCACTGCCCTGCCAGCTGACCCCAATCCTGTGTGGACCAGACTAGATCTTACAATAGACTTCAAAGAGAGAGGCAGCCGCGTGCATTCGATAGAAAATAGAAAACGGCATGGCCAGGTTGACCACAATTATCCAGGGTTCGAAGCCGAAGACAACTTCCTCCAGTCCGTTGTCGTACTCAGGGCGACAGCCAAAGGCGGGAGGTACCCAAAGCTGCAAAAGAAGAGGGAGTCTGTCAAGGTGAGCGGCTTCCCATCCTGGAGGAGGCCGCACTACCGCCATTCACCACAGGGGAGCGCTGCCCAGATCCAGGAGCCTGTGTCACTCCTGGCAGGATGCTGAGCCCCCCAGGTTCCTGTCTCCATGGAAACGCCCACCCACCAGCCTCCATCCTCACCCACAAGTCCTGGCAGTCAGTACCGTGGGCACCTGTCCCCTCCTCTCCTTCCCCACCAACCCACCCAGCCTCAGTTTCCTCATCTGTAACACAGGAAGTCTTAGCACCTCTGAGAGGCCCTAGGTGAGAATTCAGTTGGTAAAATGTACAGAAATGACCCGCACGCCGGCCCCACCCCCCTCAGTCTGGCCAGGCCCCTTCCCCTCCACCACTGTCAGTGCACCCTGCTGGGTCCGGGACTCTTGCTCCTACTGTATGCTTCTGGAGCGCCCTCCACTCCCACTCCCGGCAGCAGCCCCTAGCATGACCCCAGTGTCCCCAGCTCCTGGAGTCACGGCCTGTGCAGTTCCATCCCCTGGAGTGCAGGAGAGCCCACTGAGCACTCCTAACAGAACAGGGCAAAAGTCACCTCCAAAGTCAGATCTGCCATCTGCAAGAGAGCAGGCTGGGGTCCTAGACTGTCCCAGGCTGAGCCACCCTCTGGAGAGGCCTGGGGTTGGGTACAGAGAAGGTCTCAGGCCAGTAGCCAGCAAGGAACACAGGCCCTCAAATAGCCCCGAAGGAGCAGAATCCTGCCAGTAGCCATGGGATCGGGTCTGGAATGAGATCCCCAAATGAGGCCTTGGCAGGGACGCGGCCTGCCCACAGCCTGCAGCCTGGAAGGGCCCTGAGCAGACCCAGCTGAGCTGCACTTGGATTTGCAGAACTGAGACGCCATGAAGTGGTTAATGTTTGTGGTGCTGAGCTGCCAAGCTTGGGGTGGCTTCTTACTCAGCAGAGGTCACTGACACGTGTGGCCTCATAACATCCCCAACAACTCCCCCAGCCTGCTCCCGAGCCTCTGGGGGCCCTCCTGCCACTTCCGCTGGTCCTTTCCAGTCCCTTCCACCGGCTTCTCCTTTGCTCAACCTCTTATGGCCGTCAGGTCCCAGGCTCTTCTGGGCCCCTCCCTTCTTTGCATACGTGAGCCCCAGAGCTTTCCCCTGTCCCTGGTTGTGACTGCCACAGGCCACCAGGAAACTCCGGCTCTAGAGAAACCCCAGGAGCAGGCCGGCTTTTGTCCCTACCTCTTCTCTCCATGCCACCACTTCTGCCTTGGTTCACGCCCGTCCTGTCCTGCCTGGGCTGCTGCGGGCCTCCTCCCAGCCGCCGACCTGACCTCTGCCCCCTTCCTGCACATGGCTGCCTGGGCATCTTTCCAAGACGATGCCAGAGCGCCCCGTCCTGCCCTCAGCACCAAGGCTGAACCCCAGCCCAGGCAAGGAGGCCACTCACGCCAGAGCCCACCCAAGGGGACCTCCCCTCCTGTGTCCCACTCTGCCTCTCTGCTACACATGGATGTGGTCCATGCTCTGTGCTCCCAAAATATGCCACAGTGTCCACTGCCTCTGAGTCTTTGCACATTATAGGCCTCTGCCCAAAATGCTTTTCCCTGTCTTGGCCACTTGGTCCCAACCAGTCCCTGAGGCTGAGTCAAGCAACTTTATGTGAGTGACCACAGCTTCTCCATGATTGGCTTCAGTCACGGGGCTGGAAAGCAAACTCTCCATGCTTCCAGCATCTTTGCAGCAAGGGGTGGCCATGGGAGAGACACTGTGCAGCATTAACCTGTCCCTTCTGTTTCCCATCTTGAGCCCAAACCTGATGCCCAGTACTGCTGCAACCATCTTAACACCATGTGGCAGCAAGCACCATGCAGAGTATGGCTGAGAGGAAAGGTGGAGTTCCATGGCATGATTCAGCTTCAGACCCAACCCAAGCAGAAGATCCTCAGCGTCCTGTGAGATTGGTAAAAGTCACTGAGACATAAGCCCATCATCTGCAACCAAAGTAATGCTGATACTGACAGGATCCACCCTCCTATTGCACATGGCAACCTGCTCGACCTTCCCAAGGGAAGAGCTGGCGTCCTCTCACCTACCCTCTGCGTGCCCTGAGCTCTAGCAGGATTCCCAGGACTCAGTCCCCTTTTAACCTCACATTCACTCTCGTACCACCCACCCCCACCCCTGATTTGGAAAAGGTGAGGAAAACAGATTAGCTGATTGGCAGGCCACCCCAGGAGCTTGGAGAGATTACCGAGATGTTGCAGAGGAACAGGAAGACGGCCACATTCCTCAGGACGCTCCTCCTGGTGCTGCCCTGCAGGACACGAGGCTCGCGAGGCCAGCGGCCCCGCTCCTCTTCCTCTTTGCCACAACCGGGCTGCAGACTCCCGTTGACTGCCCCGGCCGCCGCTCCCCTCCGGGGGCCCGAAGAGGCCAGGGAGGAGGTGCCGCCGCTGCAGACGGCGACCACGCGGAGCGTGCGGATGTCCTCGCGGAGCGGCTGGGGCTCGCGGTGGACCGACTCGATGATGAAGAGGTTCTGGATGTACTTCTCGGCGATCACCAGGGCGGAGTAGGGCAGGTTGAACCAGGTGTAGCGCGGGCGGGTGGTGGCGCAGAGCATGGCCAGGATGGAGCCCCAGGAGATGAGCCAGGAGCCCGAGGCCGTGCCCACCAGGAGGTCCGCGTCCAGCTTGCGGGCCGGGTTTTTGGACTCATCCAGCGACTGCTCGTCCATCCTGCAGATCCAGATTCCCAGCAGCCCCGCGGCGCCCATGAGGGTCAGCAGGCTGGTGGCCGACAGGTAGAAGAGCACCAGCGCCCACTCGCTCTGGGTCCTGGAGCGCCCGATGTGGACCAGGTACACGGCCACCACCCCGATGGTGGCCGCCAGCACGCCCAGGCCCAGCGCCGCGCCTGCCATCCCCCGGCGGAACCGGAACCGCATCTCGGGGCGCGCGGGGCTGTCCACCCGGCGGCCCACGTTCTTCCACAGGACGTAGAGCATGGTGGAGGCCAGGATCTGGTACTCGATGTTGAAGGGGTACAGGTAGTAGATGACGCGCGACACGGCCGGGCACAGCGCGGGCGGCGTGCAGTTGCACTGCGGCGTGTGGTCGTCCAGGACTGGGGGGACAGGAGAGCCGGCCGTCAGCACAGAGCCGCCACCCTGGACGCCAGGTGGCCTCCCACCCAGCAAGCCGCGGACCCCAGCCGGCCGGCCGGGCAGGGAGTGCGGTGGCCCTGTCCCTCCGCGCGGAGAGCACGGGCAGCTGTAGGACCGGCCACCCCCAGTGCCCCCAGTGCGCTCACCGGCTGCTCTGAACTGAAACAGGGCCCCAAGAGGAGACCCTGCCTCCACCTTCGAGAGATAGAGACTCGGCTGACACCTCCGCAGGCTGGTGGCCCACAGCTAGAAGAGCACCAGCGCCCACTCGCTCTGGGTCCTGGGGCGCCCGATGTGGACACGAGCCAGAGGGGAGCCGTGGGCACAAAAATCCCGCAAAAGGGAAGGGATTTCTGTTTCCCTCTGCGTTGGCTTTTCTGTATTACTGAATTTTCTCGTGAATATGACTGATGTGTGTGGTTTTAAAAATTAGTTTTTAAATGCTCTGTAGGTAGCAAAGGCTTTCCCTGAAGACACAGCCCTGGGCAGAGTGGCAAGGGATGGGCACACGCAGACACCGGTGCCGGCGGCAGAAATTGGCACCAGCGCTAGAAGACAAGGGAGCCACAGAACAAAGGGCCACTTGACCCAGCTATCCCACTCCTCAGCATGTACCCCAAGGACTTCAAACCAGCATGCTATAGTGACCTGGCCACATCAATGTTTACAGCAGCTCAATTCACAATAGCAAAACTAGGGAACCAACTGAGGTGCCCTTCCACAGATGAATGGAAGGAGAAAATGGGGCATATATACATAATGGAATATTACTCAGCCTTCAAGTAGAATGAAATCATGACCTTTGCCAGTAAATGGATGGATCTGGAGACTGTCATGCTAAGTGAAATAGGCCAGCCCCAAATAAAACAAAGGCCAAATGTTCTATCTGATATGTGGATGCCAACACACGGGGGAGGGAAGAATAGAAGTTCAGTGGGTCAGACAAAGGGGAAGGAAGGGAAGGGAGGGGAGGTGGGAATAGGAAGGACAGTGGAATTAATCGACATCACCTTCCTATGCTCATATGTGAATACATGACCATTGAAACCCCACATCTTGTGCACCCACAGGAATGGGATCCTAATTGCAGTGAGTTATTCTCCAATATGTATAATATGTCAAAGCACACTCTACTGTCATGTGTATCTAAAAAGAGCAAAAAAGAGAAACCTGCTGAAAAATGAATTTAAAAAATCCATGCCAAAAAAAACTTTACAATATTCATTTAAGACTTAGAGTTAATTAAAATAATGGCCATAATCATAAAAAAACAATAAAGTCAGGCACAGAGGTGCAGGCCTATAATCCCAACAACCTGGGAGGCTGAGGCGGGAGGACCACCGTTCAAAACCAGCTCCAGCAAACTAGCTAGGCCTTAAAGATAAAAAATAAAAAAGACCTGGGGAGGAGGCTCAGTGGTTACCACCTCTGGGTTCAATCCTTGATATCAAAAATAAAATAAATAAAAATTAAAGCAAAGATTCTTTACAAGTGTGTTTTAATGAGACTGGAAAATAATCATCTTACAAGGAAGAAAAATTGTATAGCCAGCATTTTCTAAGTGCTGAGTAAGCCAATATCAGATTGTGAAGCCTACTGAGAGGGTAGCAGCCAATATTTTTGTGGACCAAATGAATTATAATGGAATAGAATAGAGATGGAGAGAACAGAGTAGAGTCAAATGTGCTGGAAACTTGAGTGTTTCAGCAGAATGAGAGGAAGCCTTACTGCTGCTGTGATACCAAGGGGGAGTGAGCCCCGAGAGACAGGAGGGCTTCCCAGGAGTGAATTTGTCACCCTCACTCCCAGTGGGGAGCAGGCTCCAAGCAGCTCTCAGGACTGGCCTGGGGTTGCAAAGCTAGACCTGCAGCTCACTAAGCAGGAAGGAGACTTTGAAAGTACACGGTCCTCCGATTTAAAAGAGAAAAGGTGGGCTCAGAGAGGTCACATGGCTTCCCAGGGCCACACAGCTAGGGCCAGGTGAGGGCAGAACCAAAGCTCCCAGGACATTGCAGTCTCAGGTGTCCCAGGATGTCCCAGGACAGAGGTGATGGGTCACAAAACCTTATGAAAGGAAACAAGAAGACTAATACTGTAGGTTCTCAAGTAGAAATGGGAGGGTATCCATGGGCCCGGAGCACTGGGCAAGCCCAGCTCAATGAACACTTCCTGCCCACAACGCCACCAAGCCCAGCCTGCCATTACACTCCCAGGGTCCCTAAGCCATGACTTTAGTAGAAAGACCTCACCCCAGAGGTTTAACCAAGAACCCCAATGGCAGCCGCCGCCCATCTCCCCAGTGGAAAACAGAGTGTCCATCCCCAGGCCGCACCCCGCCAGGAGCAAAGGCAGCCGCTGATGGCCCTGGGCTCCAGCCCTGGGTCACAGAGGCCTTCCTTACGCTCAGCGACCCACCTAGAGAGGCAGGGACGGCGGGGCTTCCTGCCAGTGAGGAGCTGGTGGAGCCCACTCGGCCACCCTAGCCACCTGGGCCACCTCTGCCACCTGGGCCACCCTGGTCACTCTGGCCCTGTGGCGAGGGCCCCGCTCACCTAAGGTTATGTTCCCGAAGCCCAGAGTGAGGAGCCGCTCCTTGTGCTCGTTCAGCTGGTGCTTGGACTCGTTCAGGACGCTGTTGGCCCAGAGGAGCAGGTTGGTGACCACAGAGTGGATCACCCCGAACCTGGGGAAGGACACGGGGCTCGGCTCTTGAGTGGCCCTGGGACAGATCCAGGCCCCCTGGGGTGAGAGGGGTGCACACGCACACACGTGCACACATGTGCGCTCACACGTGCGCACACCTGCTTCTCCCCTCTCACCCCCCACCCCCCGGGCTCTGGGTGGCTCTGTCTGGCTGGGCGAGGCAGTTCCCGGGACCTTCCAAAACCACAGAGTTTTCGCATTCTGCCTTCATCTTGAACTCCCTGGACTCAACTCATTGTCTAGGGGACATCAGAGAACTGTCTTGGAAGCTGGCCTCTGGGGAAGAGACTTCAGGATGAGAAGACACCCCACCCATAGCCCAGGCCTGTCCTCCAGAGGAAGAGGAGGGGAGAACAATGAGAGGAAGAGATGGAAGGGCTACTCTGGATACCTGGAGTGTGGGTACAGCTGCCCTGCTGACTGGCCACCCAGCTACCATCACCCAGCCTCCTGCCTTCCCACCTACCTTCCCACACACAACACAAGCCAGAGCCTTGCTGTCTGGCTCCTCTTGCAACCAGACTTAGCCATTCTGGTCACTGGGATGTGAGGCTCAGTCTATGGGGCACTACTTAAAAGCTTTTGCATTTTTTGATGAAAGAGGTAAGAATGAGAGAGGTCTAGCTCCCTCTTATGACATTCTTAAGTGTAGACATGAAGGCTGGAGTTGTGGCAGCCATATTATGACCATGAAGCAACCAGGATGCGATGAAGTACCAACTTGCTGAGAATAGCAGAGCAGAAACCTAGAAAGATCCTGCTCAGTGATAATATCGTTGAGCTTCTGGAGTCCCACTGAGGTTCAGGACTTAACCTATAGTCACACATAGAGTAAATAGCCACTCTGGCTGGACTTGTCACCAAACACTCCACCAGCAAGGCTGAGGCAGTGTGAGGTCCCTGTCCCACTCAGGTGGCAAATCCTGGAGACAGACGCCTGAAGCATGGCCCAGAGTAGTGCTGCCCAGTGAAAAGACGATGCAGGACCACATGAGAGCCACACAGGACGCTCCAGAGCACCTGTGGCCATACTTCAGAAACAGTAAAAAGGGGCAACTCAAACAGTTGTCATAAAACTTCATTAAACCCAGCACACCTGAGGCCACATCATGGTGACATACAATCAAACCCCGAAATCCTACTGAGGCGCTTTCCGCCCTGTTTCGTTCTAGACTCTGACATCTGCAGTGTATTCCACACACACAGCACGTGTCCATCTGGAGGGGCCACCGTTCACGGGCTGGTCGCCCCCAGTGGCTGTGGGCTGCTGCGCTGCCCAGCCCAGACCTGAAGGCAGGGCTGAGTTGGCCTCTGCTGGAGGGACAGGGTCAGGGCCGCAGTGTCCTGGGGCCACAGTCAACAGTGGCTGGAGTGAGGAAAAGCACTGCTCCCGCAGCCCCTAGGGCCACCACCCACCTGTGACAGAGTCAGCCGGGCTCAGCCAATGCCCAGGTCCAGGGGGGTGGAGGTGGGGCTTCCGGGGCTAATAAAACCGAGGTCAAAATTCACTGCCAAGGCCACCACAGGGACCACTGCTGCCCAGGGCCACTGAAGAGCGCCTTTCACAACAGCCAAGGATGCCCTGTGCCTCCTGGCTTTTCCCATGGCACACAGGAAGCCCCAAGGTGCCCACACACCTGATGTCCACCCTGTTCTGCACAGTGAGGTGGGCAAAACCTATTTCTATTCAACGGCCTGTCGAAGCAGCTTATCCAGTGGTCACCCGCAAATCAGTGTTTTAATATCAGCCGTCACCTGATGCCACCAAACCGTGGTGAGGGGGCTTCCCTTCCTCGGGGAGAGTCTGTAGGCAGGAGGTCATTCAACCAAGCAAATACTGGTCACCTGAAGCACCCGCGTGGGCCCGGGGCCTCCTGGAGATGGAGTCCTCCGACCTCACAGTCAGCAGAGCCAGGCGGGCCGTTCAGAACAGACCCTGCACTTGCCAAGCCACTAGTCCGTGTCCACTGCCTCACTCTGTCTCCAGGGAAGGCCACCGAGTCGTCCCCATTGCACAGATGAGGAAACGGAGGGCCATGAAAGGGAACTGGTGCAGATGGCCAAGTCAAAACTAAACCCTGCTCTACCTCCAGGGCCGTCCCAGGAAGGGGCTGAAGCCGGGGTCCACCAAGAGGGCTCCGCTGTCCAGCCCTGAGCAGACAGGGGGTCCCTGAGTTCACCACCCAGCAAGAGGCAGCTGTGAGGCTTGCTCCTTCTAAAAGAACCCCAAATTCAACACGCGCGGCAGCCCCCCAGGTTTTACCTTTCCAGAGTTTTGAAAGACTGGATGATATCCTTGGCATGTCCCCAGAGAAAATACACCTAGGCCGAAAGGAAGAGGAAGTGACATCAGTGGGACAAGTGTCCTTGGATTTGCACACTTGGGGAGTTTTAAAACCTGAAGAAAAGGTCCAAGAAAACGCTGGGGACATGAATGACCTCCCACCCCAAGAAAGGCAAGTGGCTTTCCTCTCTCAGGTGCAGCATCTTGGCCCCATGGGGACAGTGGGCTGGGAGCACTGGGGAGAGCAGGTGGGGCCTCGCGGGTCTCGGGGGAGGGGTGCTGTGGTTGACTTGTGCTGTCTTCTTTGGATGGAGTTCTGCAGTCGACTGGAGATGTCTGCTGTGGGGCAGGGGTGGGAACGGAAGTGGCCTGGCAGGAAAGCACCTGAAGTCTGATGACAGCACATTTGTCAGGCTTTAGCCAAGAAATATCCATTGAACAGAGCCAGCGCCCAGAAATTAAATGTTGAGCACTTTGAATGAAGAACAGGGTCCTGTTCCCCTGTGCTATCCAGCCCCGGCCACAGCCCCCAGCAGCAGCATAGGGCAGGGTGCCACAGCTCTGTGGCTGGCCCAGGTTGGTCCTCTCTTATCTGAAATGCTCCGGACCAGCAGTGTTTCAGATTCCAGGTGCCAGATTTTATTTCTAATTCTTTCAGACTTTGCAGTACTTGCATATATGCCATGAGAAATCTTGGGGATGGGACCCAAGTCTAAACCCAGAATTCATTCTCTCTGTTACGCCTCATATGCATGCCATATGTTACATGATTTTGTGCACAAAATTCAGGGTTGAATTTTCTGCTTGCAGCAACCTGTCAGTGCTCAAAGTTTCAGATTAGGGATGTTCAATCTGTATCAGACCCGAGTCCCTCTTTGCCTGGCCGCAAAACCTTGGGCTAGCCTGGGGGACCTTTCTAACTGCTTGCCACCTGCAAAATGAAGATAAGGAACTTGCCCTGGAGGCACTGTGAGCCATTAACTGAGAGAATCCATTCTGATCACTTAAAACCGGCTCCTGGAATGTGAACATGTTCAGCAAATATCCTCCTGTGCCCGCTCACTCACTCGTTGACATTGATTGAGTGCCTCCTGTATACCAGCGTTATAGGCACTTTTAAAACATCTAAGGCCTGATTTTAGAAACAAACACATATTGAGCACCTACTCCATGCCAAACACTGCTGAGCCCTTTATATATCTCCCTCATTTTCTCTTCGGCTTCCACACGTGAAGGAGCACACAGGAGCCTCTGTGCCTGGCTCACCCACTTAACATAATGTCCTCCAGGCCCATCCCCATTGCTGCCTGCCCAGGATTTCATTCTCTTTAAGGCTGGATGATTTCCGCTGCACACATGTGCCATATCTTCTTCATCCATCCATCCACCAACGGACGCCGAGGTGGTTCCATACCTTGGCTGCTGTGCAGAGCCCACACCTGCTGTTGAAGGTAGCTGGAGGGATCGCACACAGAGATGGGGAAAGCACTTGGCATATTCGAAAACTTGGGTCTGCAGCAGCTCTGGCTGCTCCCACTTGCCACGTGTCTCTATGGCCAGGGACTTCACACACCTAGGGACGCGCTTGATGACACTTGACAACAATAGATGACGTCGTTAGTATTGGTGGATTACCTGCAGCAGAGTGTGCACCGCGTGTGTGACAGGGAAAACGCCTTCCATGGCCGAGAGACACTCGGAAAATCCAATGAAGTAGCCAACTTTGAAGCACCCCAGGATGACGGTGATGATGGCAAACAGTGAGATGCTTCCTACGCGGGCAGGGTAGAAACATGCGTGCGTATGTGTTAATGTGCACTGTGTCATTTCAAAACCAACCATAGTACGCCATCAGATGTGGGTCAAGGATTTCTGCCAAGGGTGCCAAGACCACTCCACGTGCAGGGACAGTACTGTCAACACCTGGTGCTGGGAGAACTGGATAGCCACATGGAAGGGAATGAAGGACCCCAACCTATGCTGCACGCCCAAGTTAGCTCACAGTGACTCAAAGACCTAAATCAAGGCTGGAAGTGCAAAACTATCAGAAGACAGCGCAGGGGAACGCTTCGCAATATTATGGACTATACGGTAGTTTCTTGGTCCTGACAGCAAAAACAGACAACGGACAGATGGATAAACTGAGCTACCTGAAAGTGAAGAGGGTTTGTGCATCACAGAAAATACAGTGAAGAGGTGACCCAAAGAACAGGTAGAAATACTTGCACATTATGTACAGATGATGCCATTAATATCCACAATATATAAAGACACCTAAAGTTCAACAACACCCACAACTTCCATAGGCAAAGGATGTGCATGAACATTTCTCCTAAAAGGATATGAAAACAGCCGACAAGTTCATGAAAGGATGATCAACATCACCAATTATCTGGAAATGCAAACCTAAACCAGGAGATGCCACCTCACCTCTGTTAGGATAGCTACTAAATAACAACCACAAGGCATGGTGGTAGGATACGGAGAAGCTGGAATCTCTGTGCACATGGATGGGAGTGCAAAATGGTGCAGCCACCATGGGCACCAGTGTGGCACTTCCTCAAAAATTAAAACTGCAGCTCCTGGGTGACCCAGCAATGCCACTTCGGAGCATATACCCAAGAGAACCAGAAGCAACAATACAGTGGACAGCGGACACCTACACTCGTACCTTAGCAGCACCGTGTGCAACAGCCAACAGGTGGGAGCTGACCGGGTCCGCACTGTGGGTAACTGAGTAAAGAAAGAAAGGTCTGTACACACAACACAGAGCCACCCACCGTCGGAAAGGAAGGGAATCCTACACACATGACACACGGGCAAGTCTCGAGGACATCATGGGAACACACAAGTCACAAGGGACAAGTGCCGCAGAACTGCACTCACCTCAGCCACCTAGAGCAGGCGAATCCATAGCGAGCATGTGGATAGGGGCGCCAGGGGCTGGAGAGGGCCCCGACAGGCAGGGTAGGAAGGAAACAGGCAATGCCAATGTACTTGACCTACTGAACCGCACTCTTGGAAAGGATTCAGTCAGTCAATGTCAGTTGATTATTTATATATATTATTTATATTATATATAATATATATATATATATATATATATATATATATGTATATGTATATGTATAATCATAAATAAAAGACATATATTAGTAAAATAAATTCTACTCTTGGACAGATGAACCTAGAATGTAGGGATTGTCCCGCTCATCACTGTGCCCACCCTATGAGTTTCCCAGAGCCTGACAAATGATAGGTACAGTGGACCCCCCACACAGCCTGGTTCCCAGACCCCAACAAACCCAACGCTGAGGACCCTGAGTGCCCTGTGCTCAGTGGCAGAGCACTTTCCAACAACCTACGCCCATCTCCCAGGCACGCGCCGTCTCTAGGTCACTCTGACACCGGAGACGACGTGAATCCGTGCAGATCATCCGTGAGCTGCATGATTAGGAGCAATGGCTGGGGGTCTGTGAGTGTCCAGGGCAGACGCAGGGTGTTTTCCAACATCTTCAGTGCCTGGCTGGCTGAACCCATGGACGTGGAGTCCACAGATAAGGACTCAACGAGTGACGGTGGACTGCGCCAACGGAAGGCCTGGAAGCTTCTCTAAAGAGATCTAAGAGCGCGGCTGCCCAGCTGTAGCATCTCCATGCTCTGGTCCTAAGGTCCTGAAGGAGGTGCAGGGCGGTGGGCACGCGGGGACGCAGGGCCTATGCAGCTCTCTGTGTGTCGATAGCTTTCCTAAGGTAGAAAGTCTACTCCAGAAGCTCCAGGTAAGGGGCCTGCAGCAGCCACCTGGGAGGGGCCCACAGGTTAAGACCAAGAGGTGAAAACACAGGAGTCTGCCTGTGGGAACAGACGGAAAGGAACCCAGGACATCAGGGAGAAGAGCAGGACAGAGGCACCTGCGCAGTGTGGAAGCTCCTCGTCCTCCTGGGCCAGCGCTGACCCCATCACAACTCTGTCCCATGCACAGGGGAACCTGGATGTGGGCTGTGCGCAAGGGCACCATGGAGCAGCCAGCGGGAAGGAGCAGGCAGTGAGCGATGAGGTTACACACACACACACCCCGCCCGTGACAAGTCCTGCAAGCGCCTGGCTCCTTTCTACTGCCCAAAGCCACCAAAACAACTCCAGCTCACCTTTTCTTAAACTATAGAAAAGCCAGAAACTCTGAGTGCAGATTGGATCCCAGGGCTTTGAAATGTCTTGACAAATGCCAGGCTCGTTTACATTACAAAAAAGAAACAAGAACACAGCTGGGGCGGGGGCTGGGGCCAGGACTGGGGCAGGGGCCAGCCAGGCTCAGCGGCAGAGTGCTTGCCTCGCACATATGAGGCCCTGGGTTCCATCCTTAGTACCACATAAAAATAACAAAATAAAGATATTGTGCCCATGTATGACTAAAATATATTTAAAAAGAAAAGAAACAAGAACAGAGGAAGCCGAGGCAGGCAGCTGGCCTGGCGCAGGGCCCAGTCCTGCAGCTCTGGCCCCAGCGCTAGTCCTGGAGGGCATGGAGTTCCACAGCCACATCCCTGCCCCCAACTTCAGTTTCTCCCGCTATGATATGAGTCACATCGCTGAGCTGCACCCCCAGTCCCTGACCCTCAATCTGCACACGTATCTAGTTCCAGGCAGGGCTAATGGGGTTGGCCTGGGACCCGCTTTGAGAAGCAGAGGTCTAGAACACCCCTGTAGCTGGCGGGCCAAGCATTCTGTGAGATGCCTCATATTCCTTCAGTAGTCTCCAGGCCCTCCCTTCCATGGATCCACTTACCACAAGTATTTGGAGGGCTCCTCCATATGGTCTGAACGTGGTTTGAGTGTGTCACACAAAGTTTCATGTGTGAGAAGCTTGGTGCTCAGTGGGGGTGATGTTGAGAGGGGTGGGACCTTTAAGGGGTGGGGCCTAAGGGGAGGTGGTTAGGTTAGGTCCTGGGAAGCACCTGGCGGGGCTGGTGCAGTTCTCTCAGACCTGCTTAGCTGGTTCTCAAGGGAGCAGGTTGTGTGCTTCGCCTCTCCTCCACATGGTAGGTTCCCATTCCACTTCTCTGCCATGACTCGATGCAGCTAGGTACCCTCACCAAGATGCCAGCACCAAGCTCCTTGGACCCTCCAGCCAATAGAATTATGAGCCAAATCAACCTCTTTATTTATAAAGTTCCCAGCCTTAGGTGTTTGGTTATAGCTGCACAGGATGAACTGAGACACCTTGTGTGCATGAGGCATTGTGCCGGGGGCTGAATGACAGAAACACAATGCTGGAGAACCAAAAATACACAAGCACAGCACTGCTTAAATCAGGTGTACACAAAATATAGAGGGATGAGCTGGCACCAGAGATATCATGTGCAGCCCTGGAGAGCAGAAGACAGTGGAAGGTTGCAATGGTCCCCTGCAAGGAAAGGGTGCCAGCCCAGGGCTCTGTTCACAGTGAAGATGTCACACCCCCACCCCTATCAGGGCAGTAGAAGAAAGATATTTGAAGATATGCAAAGTGTACTTATCAGCAATTATTTTCTGAGCATCAACTCTTGAGCCAGTTGCTGTCCCAGGCACCAGGATACAAAAAAACAATAAAATAGGGGATCTTCCTTTAGGAGTTTAAAATTCCAGTGGGAGAGACAGGAAATAAACAGGTGAACAATAGACATAAAAAGAATGTCAGGAGGTGCTAAGTGCATGAAGGAACATGATCAGGAAAGGGCACTGAGGCTGAGGGTGTTTGGTCAGGAGAGGACTCTCTGAGGCGGATAGCTGAACAGAGAGTAGAGAGGGAGAGAAAAAGATCATCCGCATAACTCATCTGCAACACCAAGCCAGTGAGCTAGGAGAGTCCTCAAAATAGGGAGAGATGAAAAGGAGAGGAAGCCACTTTGCAAAAGAATGGAGGAGTGCACGGAGTGGGTGGGTGGGTGGATGGATGGATGGATGGATGGTTGGACTGGATGGATGGTTGGATTGGATGGATAGGTGGATGAATAGATGGATAAGTGGATGGATGGATGGATGGATGGATGGATGGATTAATGGATGGATAAATGGATAGGTAAATAAGTGGGTGGATGGATGAATAAGTGGATGGATGGGTGGATGGACGAACAGTTGGAAGGGATGGATGGATGGATGGATAGATGGATAAGTGAGTAGATGGATAGATGGATAAAAGATGGACGGATGGATGGGAAAATGGATAAATAAATTGATAGGCAAGAAAAGAAGATAAGTTAATCCAAATGAATGAAGACAAAATGCCTGGGAGTGTACAATTTGCATGCTACATAAAGACAATACAGAATAAACATTCTAAGGGCAAATTCTATCAAGAATTGAACTATATCTTCACAACCTACAGATTGGAGATGGACTGGGTGGGGAACCGAGAGAGAAAGCCTTTTAAGGTCTCAGGCTAAGAAAATGAAAAGAGATGGGGAAGTAGGGAGAGGAAATAGGGAAGAAGGTCTCCTAAAGGTCTTTCTCAAGGGTGGAGAGGAAGCGGGAGGAGCAGAGCATCTCAGGTGGGAAGCAAGGTGATGGACAGGGGCAAAATGTTTGTTTGTTGTTTTTTTTCTTAAATAAGAATGGAGTGATAGGCACCTGATCATGGGAAGGGAAGATGGTCATTAACAGAATAGAGAGGCACAATAATATCTTCAAAGGCCATCATGCAGAAAGGGAAAATGAGAGAAATGGTAAAATATATCATGATGATCTCCATAAAGGAAAAATGGAAACAACACAGTCAGGATACAAATCATTATAACTGGAAGGATCTAATCTTCCCATCCATTAGTAAGCAAGGGCAGGAGGATCCAGTTCAAAGTAAAATGCAAATACATTCCCTGTATGTGACCACCTATTAACTAAGGATGAAGATTAAGAATTAAGGATGGCCCACTCCTCTGAACTGGGCCTCGGCTGCCATGGGTAACATCGCTGTTATGGATGAGATGGAAAGAGTGGTTGCTGCCAAGAACGACATCGTTGTCAAGGATGAGATGAAAAGAATGAGCGATACACTGGAGCCATTGGCATCGAGTGGGACTATTTTGATCCTCAGCAAGGAGCAGGTGGAGAAGCTGGAGGAGCACTTCCTGAAGGACCTCTTTCCATCCCACAGTACCCTGGTGGCCCTGGACTCCCGCCTCGGCCTAGAGGAGCAACACGTGCAGGATTGGTTTAGTGTGCAACGTAAGATAAAGCATAAACGAGGCTATCATCTGTATGCACGAGGCTATCATCCATATGCAGGACACTTCCATCGGCCCTCACACTCCTCCTGCGCCCACTCATCCTGGTCAAAATTCTGTTGTATATGCCCATCCTGCAAAGATAACCACCCTCCCAGCTCCAGGAGACCCAGAAGGTTCTCTATTCAGGTCCAGGCCTGTGAGAAACTCCGGGGTGGTTCCCAGCAGAGTTCCTGGCCCCTGAGGGGAGTGGAAAAGGAACTAGAAGCCACCTTGAAGAGACTCTCCACTGCAGAGCCTGAGGAAGGTGACCTTGAAGACACAGACAAATCAGGTCCAGGAGATTTCTGAGTGGATGGGGGTCCTCCACCTGCCCCATTCCACAGGTCCCTCAGGTCCTCTCTCTGGCTATTATTCATCACCTGTCATTTGAGTCACCTGGGAGTGTCTGGGTCTCCAGTCTGGGAGTGGAATGGGTGTTCCTGGGTGCACTTCCTTCCCTTGATGCTGCCCCTGGCCAATGTTATCACTATCTTTCCTGGTTTATGGGGGTCTTGGTCTGCAGCCCAGTGCAGCGGTTGCCTGCATCTCCAGGAATGAAGGACCTCTGCTCTCCCACAAGGATTTCCCCACAGTCTCTGCTGAGCCACACCCACATCAGATCCCCACCCCCAGCTGCGTCTTTTAGAGTCCATATCCAATCCAATTCCATCATTTTGAAATAGTTTGGAGCTTTGTCTTAATTTAGGTATTTTTTCCTTCTTATTTCCTTTGTCTTTGCTTTGTTACTTGTTTGAGGTTATTTTTCTGCTGATTTTCCTCGATTTTCAATAAAGTTTCTTTTGCTTCAGTGAAAAAAAAAAAAAAAAAAGAATTAAGGATGGACAAAGAGGAACCAGCAATGCGCATGAAATGAGAGTGTGAGTGGCAAAGTGAACACAGGCCAGGAGGGATTTAAAGCTATCAATCAACAGGATGAAGAGCTCTTTTCTTTTTATCAATTCATATCATAAAAAAATAAGGAAATAGAGCAGTCACACACATACCAAAGTAAAATCGTTTCTGCTTTATCTATTTAACTGCTCTTAATGAAAAAAAAAAGTGGAAACTTTCAGAACTAGGAAGATCAAAAAGATAAAGTTGAATTCCACAATCCGTGAATTTGATTTTCTCTCTGCAGAATGCCTTAAGGACAGAGTACACCCTGTGGATGTCCATGGAGCACGGATGAGCATCAGAGATACTACAACACAGCAGGAAGCAGAGTGGTAAAGGTGGCCGGCCAACACCATGTCCTGCTTTCTGCCACTTGCTGACTGATGACCAGGGGCATTACTTGGCTTCCCTGTGCCTCAGTTTCCTCATCTGTAAAGTGTGGGTAATGACAATGACACCTATCTCCTGGGGAGTCCTTGTACAGTGGTCACATGGCATGTGTGCTATCTGGAAAGTTCTGTAAAAGGGAATATTACTACCAACATTGCAGCATCATTGGGCCACAGAGAAAAGCTTAGTGAATTAGGACCCACAGGAAGTTAGCCGGCGCATTGGGATCCAGGATATTGTCCCGCAGGATCTTAGGGGCGGAGGTCTCCACAAAGCTAGACCATATCTCCATCCCATGCAGGGATGCTTCCCAAGGCATCGCCTGGCCTCCACGGGGACACGCAGGCCGGGCGGCTCCAAGTGCACCTTCCATCACCGGCTGGTGCTTACATCCAAAAGTTCTGCCTCATATTGAAGAGCTGTTGGCCTCCCAGAGCAGTCACCCTCTCCCCTGGAGCTTCTGGTGTTTTCCATTCACACATTCATCCGTCCATCCAACCCATCCGTGGTTCAATGACTCAGCAGATACCAGTGGGCACCTGTGTCACATGAGGCACGATGCCAGGCACTCAGGATGCCACGGGGAGCACATGCAGTCAGTGGCGTCTCTGCCTTCAGGAGCTCCCAGTCCTGTTAGACCAGGAAACAGCTGCTGGAGAGTACCTCCCCTGCCGCCCAGGGCTGGGGACACCAAGAGCAGCTTCTGGGAGGACCTGCAGCTGGGGAGCTGCACCTGGCCTGGTGTCAGGAGAGGCTCCTGGGGAGAGGGGGCTCTCATTTTCCAAAAGCCCAAGGATGACCTGGAACTGACGAACACCAACTTGCAGCATGGTCCACCCTGCAGCCTCATCCTTCTGTCCTCTGGACCACTGTCCTACAGGTGCCCACGAGACACTGGGGAGACAGGACCCTCCACATGCGCGCTGGCTCCCCTCCCAGGGAATGGAGGACCTGCATCTGCGTTTTCCCAGCCACGCTCTCTTGTTGCTGTTGAAATCCTAACCTTACATTGATATTTTCTGATAGACCAGAAACCCCATCAAAAAAAAAAAAAAATGTATAAGAAAATGCATGCAGTCTGGTGGCACTCTCACAGAGATGCCAGGACCGGTGCTGGGGACAAGGCCACCTTCCTGAGGACCTGCCCTCTGCAGCCTGATCTGCTCCTGAATGTCCCACTGTCGCTTCAGCTCAGCTCTCTGTATCCAGTGTGTTCATCAGTTTAAAACACAGAGCAGCTTCCCCGGAGCTTAGGTGTTCTAGTTCCTCTTGGCTCCTAACTGACCTCCGGCCTTTTTTCTTACCCCTCTCAAACCCAGGTCCCACCTGCAGGCAGAGTGATTGCTCTGAAGTACAAATACGGTCACATCGTTCCCTTTCTAAAGCCTTCGATGCCTCCCTATGACCCACTGGGTGAAGTCCAAGTCCAGTGCCTGCCACATAGAGTTCTACACAACGCGGATCTTGCTGGCCTCTCTGAACTACCTCCAAACACCACCAGAGATGGAAAGTTCTTCTCTGGGGGCCTTTCCCTAAGCCGCCAAATCCCCATCTCCAGGCTCCTCATCTGTCTCCCAACCCGTGTGTCACAAAACTCATTTATTTGTGATAATAGCGTGTTCCTCTTATTATGTGCCAGAAGCTGTCCTCAGCACTGCACAGGAGGTAATGCCCCAGTTCCCACGGTCCCCCTATGTGATAGGTGGCAGCAGCATCCCCATTTTACAAATGAGGGAACTGAGGCAGACAAGGGGCACTCTGTGCCTTGTCAAGGCCACAGGCTCAGCCACATGCTCTGACCCCTTGGTGTCCCACCTCCCCTTCCTGTCTGTGCTGGGCCATGCCAGAGCCTCCTTCCACCCCCAGAGCCCAGCAGTGCCCAGCAGGCAGAGTGGGCACCCAGTCCAGGCTGCTGAACAGAAGCGAACCTAAGGGCGCCCAGCAACAGTGCCCTCTGTGCAGGGCTTGGCTCTCTGCTGCCCTCTGCAGGTGTCAAAGGCCCTCCCGCTCAAGGGAGAAGACAGAGGCAAAGTGGAACTGCACCCCTTGCCCCTTGGCCCTGTCTGTCACCAGCCGATGGCACACATCTGCTCCCAAGCAAGGAGCTTATCCCTCCTCTGTTTCTCACCCCACCTCCACCTGAATATTTCCAGTAAGGGGGAGTCGGCCCTCCTCCGGAAGCCGCTTCTGCTGCCTCACCAAGTAGATGGAATGAGCGCGCCCCCTCCAGCCCTGCCAACCTCGAAAACACGGTGATTGAGGGAAAAGGCCACACGAAGGCCACACGTTGTGCCACTGCATTCGTAGGAAGAGACCAGAACAGGCCCCTCTGTGGGCCAGGAAGTGGACCAGCAGTTGCCCAAGGCGAGTGGAGAGCAGGGGTCAACGGCTATGGTACAGGGAGGTCCTTGGCAGTGGGAGGGCGTTCTCACCATGGCTCTGGGTGGACACATCCACGCACGTCCTAAAAACCCTGGCTTTAGGGCTGGACTGGAGCTCAGTGGCAGAGGCCCTAGGTTTGATCCTCAGCAGCACCACAGAAAAATAAAACGAGTATTCTGTCCACCTACATCAAAAATTGAAAACAAACAAAACAACACTGGCTTTGAATGGGTGAATTGCAAAGCGTGCAAACTCTGTCTCCATCAACTGTGATCAGGGACAGCACAGAAGCCCAAAGAAGTGAGGCACACGTCTGGGAGGCTGTGCCCACAGAAGCAGGGAGCTGCATAGTTGGGGAGGGGTACGTTCCCAGGAGAAAAAGCCAGGCGAAGCCCGGCCGTCGAGTCCAAGCTCACCCATGGGGAGCCCCCCACCCCACCTCCTCAAGTCTTCACGCCCTACCACAGGACCCACACGGGCTCTGCAACCCCCACACCAGCCCTGGCTGTGAGCTCCCTGAATGGAGGGCTGCAGGAACCTTCCCTCTCCTCTGCTCTAGTGTCCTCTCCCCCTCCTCCTCTGCTCTTGACCACCATCCCTGAGGGTGCCCAGCCCTACACACACACACACACACACACACACACACACACACGTGCTTGGACCCAGCCCTTTCATCAACCTTCACTTTCTTACCAGGTGACAACCTCCTCCCCCCAAAATGACCACTGCACCCCCACTTGGACCGGATCTCCACAGCTCGCCTGCCACAGCTCACAGCTGTCCCCTGTCTGCTAAGCCAAGGGACCAGGACCAAAGTGCTCTGAGCAACCACTTCCAGGTGGCCTGTGGCTGGCACACTGGACAAAGGTGAGATGAGTCACAGACATGGGCCGGCCTCACTCTGAGGCTAAATGAGGATCTGAGCTCATGAAAGGAACAAATCTGAGGGTGACGACTCACACGCACAGCAGAAGCACTTACTAGTAACCAGAGGGTGCTTGTAATGAGCACAGCCTTCCAAACCTCTCAGCAGCTGTGGCTAGGGCTCCTCCCACCACTGTTCTCACCACTTTCCTTAAAACACTTCTCTGGTCTTTGGACAAGGGGAACATGGCCTCACTGTGCCAACCTTACATAGAAACCAAGAGAAACAGGACCCTGGCCGCTACTGGGGCAAAGTGGTCTTTCGTTAGGTGGCACCAGGTGTCATGGCAGGCACCAGGTGTCAGCTGCCATCGCTCTGGATGAAACCAGTCCCTTCGTTTAGCAAGCGGAGAAGCTGGGCGAATAAGCCACTCTGCTGCCATTCTTCAGGTTGGTCAATACTCTCTGTTCCAAAGAAAGTCTTCCCTTTCCCACACCCACCTGCTGGACCAGAGTCCTCCCTGCCCTGAGGGATGCCTGGCAGCCACCCAAGCCCAGAATCTCTCTAGAGAACCTCAGGGCCTGGACTTTCACGGGTGGCTCTTTCTCAGAGATTCACACACGTAGAAGATTCTGGCACCAGGACAGGAGACAGCTGAGTTCCCAGGCCGACCCTCTCTTTCCAGCTATGAATCCAGCAAAACCTCAGCTCCTACTGGATGGAGAGTGCCTCCTCTTGGCACCCAGTCCCCTGGCGTTCGTAACTGCTTCGTGTTTTCTTGATGAACACTCAGATCATCCATGGGAATGGAGAACTGCTTTCCCTCGGCACCCCCAGCTCCTCCCTAGAGGCAGCAGCTGCAATTCTTCTTCTTTTTTAACTGTATTTGTTCATTTTTTTAATGTGGTGCTGAGAATTGAACCCAGTGCCTCACACATGCCAGGCCAGTGCTCCACAACTGGGCCCCAGCCCAGCCCAACAGCTTACTGGTGGGAACTCAGAGGTGCTGGGGATGGGACAGAGGCCCCAAGTCAAGACTTCCAAGGCCAACCCCTTTCCAAGGTCCCTGTGCCTCGCCTGGATGGATGTCCTGAGGGGCGACCTGCTGAGTGGACAACAGCCACCCCTTACTGGACGCCCACTCTGTGCTCTCCCAATCTTGCCTCATTTATTCCATCTCTACTTGAGGTCACAAAGACGTGCCCCATAGAGCAGGGCCACCAGGAAACGCAGTTCTCTCCCATCGTTTCCTCTGGCTGCCCACGCCTGGAACAGCACAGCCACTTCTGCCTGGACTAGGGCCCATGCCCTAAGTAAGCCCAGAGGAGAGGGAGGGGGTGGGGCAGAGGTGGGGAGAGAGGAGGAACAGGGAGAGAGGAAGGAAGGATGAGGCCCGGGAGGGAGAAAGGAAGGAAGAGAGGAGGAATGGAGGAGGAGAGGGAAGAGAGGATGTGGGGAAGAAATGGGTGTGGAGGGATGTGGAGGGAAGGAGGGATGATGGAAGAAATGGGGGAGAAAGAGAGCAAGAGAAGGACAAAGACAGCTGCTTCCCTGCCGGAGAGTGCAGGCACACCCTGGGGCTTTCTTGTTTAAGTTATGTGGATGGATATCCTAAAACACCGTCCCAGGTCCTGCTGGGTGTGTCTGTCGTGTGTGGCAATGGACTCCCTGTCACTCAGAGTCCTAAAACCACGAACTATCCTAAAACAGCCATTTTCAGAGAGGAGTTTGGGCCACCTGGAATCGACTCCAGTTTCCCCAAAGACTAGACGTGGTCCCTGTTAGTCACAACACGAGGCAGAAACTGATGAGGGACAAAAGAGCCCCACAAAGAGCACCTTGTGGCCACGGGAGGGAAGAGCCCCTCCTGCCAGGCACAGCGGGGGATGGTGGCACTGGGGCCAGACCAGGGGGAAGGACCCTGGGAAGGAGAGCTGACAGTACTGGTGCCCACTCTGTGCCAGCAACCTCAGCCCATCCAGGGTGAGAGCTCCGCTGTGCAGGGGCGGAGGCTGGGGCCCCCAGTGGGCGAGGCCACCAAGTCACCTGCCCACTCTCATGGAGATTTAAATTCCCATCCAGCCTGAGAATCTGAGTAGAGGTGTGTGGTGTGTCCAGACCTCTTGGTGTGCAGGGCACTGTCCGCTCCTGGAGGCTCTCTCTCACAGCCACTCCCACGGCCCCCTGTGGCCCTTGGCAGGTCTGTCTCCTTCACCTGGCACCAGGGCTAGGAGCGGCAGCTCCAGGAGGCAGGGCTCCCACTTTACAGTGTCAGCGAGTGTGTCCTGAGCAGTAGCCAGTGCTTCTCTGCAGGCAGAGTGGCTCCTGGGTACCGGGCCCCTTCCACAGCCTCACTTCCTTAGCACCTGTTCCACCCCAGGCCCCGAGGGGGCTCTAGTGCTAAGGAAAGAGTGTCACCGGGCTTCCCGGGAGTGGTGGAGGAACAGAGGCTTCAAGAACAGTGACCCTCCCCCAGGCCAGAGCCAGGAGTGGAGGGCATGGTCGGAACCACAAAGTGGGGTGTTGGAAAAACTCCCCTGGGAAGAATAGGGGAGGCCAGAGCCCCGGCTGGGAAAGCAGCAGGGGACAGGGCAGGGGGAAGGCATTCCCGCAGGAGGGAGCAGCTGGCGTGAGGCAAGTGACACTGAGCCTGGAACCGAGTCCGGACAGTGCTCCGGAGGGCAGGAGAGGAAAGGCGCCATCCGTGCCAGATCTCAGAGTCCTCCGGTGCCAGGAAGGGGGTGCCAGGAAGGGGAGCGTGGCAGGCACCCTGGGGTCAGTGACACCACTGCAGGGCTGTACTCAGGGAAAGCTGTGAGCACTGTGTGAAACTGTGACTTTCATGATGTAAGGCAAGAGCTGAAGACAGAGGGGACCCAGGTTTGAAGCAGAGACGAACCTCGGGAAGGGAGAGCCAGAAAAGAGGCCCAGAAAGAGGGAAGGAGCGCTGGAGGGGAGGGCGCGCGCGCTGCACTCACCGCGGAGCCACCGCGCCCCGGCGTGCGCGTCCTTGGGGCGGATGAGGCGGCGCTGCGCGTAGCTGCGGCCCACGTACCACAGCATCCAGAGCAGCTGCAGCAGCATGAGCGCCGTGAGGAAGCAGAGCAGGTCCCGCTTGCCCACGCCCGCGGCGTGCACCGCCCAGGCCAGCAGGAGCAGCAGCCCCGCCACGAACACGTTCAGCCCGTACTGGCTGCTCAGCGTCTCCGCCAGCTTTTGCGGAACGCTGGCGCGGACCGCGGTCTGTCGAGGGGCCGGGGATTCCGGGGACTCCCGAGTCAGGAGCGGGGAGGGCGGGCAGTCTGGGGGCCCCGATGAGCCCCGGTCCGAGGCGCTCGCTGGTGCTCCCGGCGAGGCGGATGTCCCGGGGCCCGCGGGCATCTTCAAGAGATCTGGCCTGGTCTCGCCTGGAGGCGTGTGAGGCCGTCCCAGCCTGTTGCTCCTGGCTTCTGTCCTTGCCTGGAGCCCTCTGTCAATCAGCCCCCTCACCTGCTGCCACTCTGATCCCTGCCCTACCCTCTTCTGCCCCGATGCCTGGTGCCCTCTGCCAAGGCACTCCGGTCCCCTCACCTCCCGCCCCCTGCCCCAGGTGTCTACGCGCTCCGGATTTCAACTGTCCGCGTCCCCTCTCAGCAGCCGCGACCCCTGGGGTCCTCCCAGGACTCTCCAGGCTTCTGATCCCGCGCTCCCAGGCCAGCCCTGCCCGACACCCGCCCACAGCCACCCCCGCGCGCCCGGGAAACGCAGAGCAGCGAGAGTTGCCTCTCGCCCACTGGTAGAGTTGGTAGTGTAGGGACAGGGGACACAGAGGGTCGCCCTGTTGTAACCCTAGGGAGTGAGCTGGGGGTGTGGCTGCGGTGGAGCTGAAGTCACAGCTGCAGGGCCGCCAGTGCAACCGGCAGCTGGACTCCCAGAGCTGGGGCGAGCCTGCGGGTGTGCGTGCGTCGGTGCGTCTGTCCTGATCCCTGCGGATTTCTGCTGTCTGTGGTCTCTGTGTGGGTCGCTCCTGTGTCTGACCCGGGTGGGGAAGAGGAGGAGGGGCGTCCTTTTGTGGGTCTCTTATTTGTCGGGCTGGTATGCCTGTATGTTGGGGGCAATATGATCAGACGCGGAACAGGACCCGAGCCACTTCCTAGGAAGAGATCATCCCTCGCCCTCCAAGGAAGTGGGGACTGTCTCAGCCTCAGGACGGAGCTGGGACAAGGAACGCTGCCCAAATCCCTCGACCCTCAGTCCCTCAGTCCCGGGGCTGCCCTTCCAAAGCCCTCAGTGCGCACCTGGAACAGACCCCTCCCAGAAGCAGGCTTTGTTCCCTAAGGACTCCACCCTGGTGCCACTAAGAGGAAATCCAGGCAGGTTTCTGAAAAAACATAAAATAAACCACGTCCTAAGGTTGAAGGTGACTAAGATGAGAGGCAGGGACCTCAAGGGCAGGAGAAAGAGGAATGTAGAACCTGGGTATCTGAACCCCCAGAAAAGGCAGGAGGAGCCTGGCTTGTAAGCACCTTGTGCAGTACCCAGGGTGGACTCTCATATGACCCCTGCCCTGTGGACTTGTAGGGACAGACGAGGCAAGGCACTGAAGATAGCAGGAAACAGTTTTATTTGGCTGCAGACAGGTTCAGAGGGCACAGCTTTTGCTGTAATCAATTAATCCCCTGAACCCCGAGTTCAGGGCGTTTCAGAGTTTTATACCCAGCGTGTAAGGGGAGGGACTCAGAAGTTCACAGTCTGCAGAAGTTCCCATAAAAGCAGCTTTTTCTTTCACTGTTCTGGGCAAGTTAATTCTTCAAGGACAACCCCTGAGAAGGGGAGAGCTTCATCTCCCCTTTCTTTCCTCCCCCTGCCAGCTGTTACCATGGAGCCCATTTGTAACTTATCTTAAAAATGTAGACATCTCTGTGAAGCTCAGCTCAAGGCCAGAGGCCTTGTTTGCACATTTCTACAAAGTACTATACTGGATATGTTTGTGAAAAACTAGTGAGGGGGTGTCCAGCACCTGGAGTGCTGGTATCTTCCTGGCCAGTGGCCAAGTAAACAGGGCGACTCGAAAATAGGAAGTTTATCTACATTGGACTCTTTTGCAGAGACTCTTTTGCTGACAGTCCTAAAATCAGCAATGATGAAGAGGGCTTTTCTGTGGAGAAAAGAGGTGCCACTTCAGTCTAACACTTCTCTTGCTGTCTTGAAATTCTTTATTTTTAAACCAGGGGCCCTTTTCCAGTTCGTATTGGGTCCATCAAGACACAATAACCTGTCCTGACTGCTACAGGGGGACCTGAAGCCCTGGGCCCCCGCAGAGAATCAGCCTGGAGACCTGCCTTACCTGCCCCCCCACACCTGCCTTTGATCTACACACTTCTCCACAGTGAGGTTCCGTTCCAGGCACTCGGGATTCAGCAATGAGGGATGCTGGTGTGGAGCTGCTGTGCAGATGGAGATGGGCTCCAGGGACACCTGACTTCTTAGCACTGGCTGGTGAGCTGAGGCTTAGCTCTCCCCTTCAAGGAACCCAGGTCTCAGAGGGGGAGACAGAGGAGACTGCTAGGAGGGGAGGTTGGAAGGAGGGTTGAGGTTCCCTGTCTGCCAGGAAGGCCCAGAGGTCAGAGAGGAGAATACACCTGCACAGGCTTTATATCCAGGAATAATGGGTCAGGTGGAGCCAGGAAGGGCACTTGGAAAGATGCCCCAGCATGTGGAGAGACAGGAGCGTGACACACAGCCTGGACTCAGGCCGTTTCCGCCGGAAGCCCTGTGTCCTCAGTTGTGCCCAGAGCCCAGCCAGCATACACACTCAGCAAGTAAACCAGTGGCTTCAAGACTGAACCACTGCAGGGGTGCAGGAGCAAGCATAGGATGCCTGGGTCTCCTCGCCGACCACAGAGGGTGTGGGACCGACCCCAGGAGAGGCAGCTTGCCCACCACACCATGCCGTGCCCACATACCTGGCCCGCCTTCTCACCAAGCGCTCCTGCCACACAGACACCTGTGGCCTCTCTCCCACTAGAACAAAGGCTCTGTGGGAAGGACTTGGGCTTGGTCACTTCCATGTCTCCAGCACATAAGACAGTGGTGCCCAGCACATAGTAGGTACTCAGTGAAGATGTGTGGGATGGGTGGGTGGATGGTAGCTGAAATAAAAGGTTCTTTACTCGGCCTGCTCTCCTGTGTTCCCTGTGGACTCGCCCCCCTCTCCATCACATTTATTTCTCACCAATCACAGTAACTGTCTGTATTTTAACTCTTTCTGACTCTGAGCTTCCTAAAGACAGAAAATGTCTGGTTTTGCTCTTGGACACCTAGCATGTGCTTTCTGTGATCCATGGAGAAAGGTGCTGAGCACCTGCTGTGTGCGAGGTCCTGTGCCAGGCCTGGGGACAGCAATGAGAAATTCACAGTTTGTGCCATGTGCCATGAGAACCCAGGAGAGGGAGAACCTGGTGCCTAGCAGGGGACTGGGACCCCAAACCTAAGCCAAACTGATTTTATTTCACCTCATAGTTTAACAAAGCACTTTCCCATCCATTATGTCTCTTGTAAATTGGCTTGGTTTAACATGACTTTGTAGGGAAGGAAATATTAAGAAGTGATTATATAGGGGAGTTCTTAAGTCAGGCTTTGGGATGTGGATTGGATTCCATCACTTACTCCTGTGTGACCCTGAACAAATAATAAGCCTTTCTGAGTCTCGGTCTCTACATCTATAAAATGAGGTTCTTAAAAATGACTATGCCTAATGTTTCTATAAGAATAAAATGAGTTGCTACATCAAAAGCACTTGGGAAGTTACCTGAGATTTTCAGTGTACCAAGACAGTTTGGACTGAGCATTCCAGGTGTCAGACACTGAGCTGAGGCTGTGGCAGAGGCAGCCAGTGTCCATCAAGTGCTGCTTTTCTATCTTGTAGTTTCTGGGAAATGACAATCCAGTGGGGGACTCTGCTTCCCATACCCCTGGCATCTAGAATGACCAAGTGGCTAAGTTCTGAACAGTGGCATATGATCAGAAGTGATGTGCACACTCCTGGCCCAAACCAGGAAAACCTCCTCCATGATCCTCCATGTTCTGTCCTCCCCTCCCACCAGCTGGATGTCGACACCAACACCTAGAGCCACCTTGCAGCCATGCTGAAGATGGCAGAGCCTGTCAGCAGAGTTCCTGCTGAAGCTGGAGCTTACACAAGTGAGAAAGAATGTTGGTTAAATGATAGTTTGAGTTAGACAGGATGGTAAATTCAAGAGATCTACTATACAACACAGTGACCTAATTAATAGCAAAGTATACAATTCTTGAAAATTGCTGAAAGTAGGTTTTAATGTTCCCACCACAAAACAAGGGTAAATATGTGGAGTAGTGTGTTAATTAGCTCAATTTAGCATTCCATAATGTGTACATATTTCAAAACATGATATGAGGTGGGGGGAATAGAGGTATTTTGGACTAGATAGAGGGGAGTGAAGGGAGGGAAGGGGGTTTGAGGGTAGGAAGGATAGTAGAATGTGCATATATGATTATATGACCTGTGTAATTCTATATCATGTACAACCAGACAAATGAGAAGTCATACTTCATTTATGTGTGATGTGTCAAAATGCATTCTACTGTTATGTATAACTAATTAGAACCAAAAAACATGACCTACATGATGAGCAGATACAATGTTTTGTGTATATATAAAAAGTGCACAAATCAGGGCCAGGACTGTGGCTCAGCGGTAGAGCACTTGACTAGCGTACGTAAAGCACTGGGTTTGATCCCCAGCATCACATTAAAAAAATCAAAAACAAATAAAACAAAGATATTGTGTCCATCTACAACTAAAAATATATTTTTTTAAAGTGCACAAATTTTACAATTAAAGAAATAAAATGTTAGCTAAAATATTATTTGTCTATATAATGGGAACTCTCCAGGTATGGTAAACAGAAGCTTGACTGGAGCCATTTGAGGGATAGCCAAAGCTCTCACAGTTGGTGGGCTTACCCAAGTCCCCTGTGATGGGGGGCTGGTCTGTTAAAACTCTGTGACGTGCTACATTTGCATCATGTGGACCTTCCTCCAGGCCTTCCCAAATGCAGCTACAGCATCCTCCCGCAGTGCCCACTCCCTGGCGAAGGTCAGCACTAGGTCTTTTTTCTTTTGAAATCATGCTCTTCCTGTAGTAGAATTGCAGAGCTAATGTGGGCATTGCTTCTGACCTTGTGCCCAGCTTCCCTAACCTCTCACACCAAGGTGAACGTGTCCAAACTAGGAAGTCAACCTTGAAACACTACTATTAACTAAACCCATACTTGACTACATTTAGCTACTTTTTCTACCCATGTCATTTTTTTGTTTCTACCCAAGCCTTCTGGAAGACACTAGACATGGGCTCTGATGCTACAGTCCTCTCTCCTGCTAGGAAATAGACTTTTTCATCAGAAGCAAGGTTGTGTGGAATCTCATGACCTTGATAAGACACCCCATAATTGTGCAGATGGGGAAGTCACAGAAGCATGACCGGAAAAAAAGCAAATGCAATTTCAGAACATGCATCCAACGCAGGGAGGACAAATCCTCACCTCTCCATGGTGGAAGGGGTCAAGTATGAGCAAACTGGCAGCAGGCAGGTCTCCCAGGGTAAGAAGCCCTGTCAGTGGCTCTGCACCACTTTTTGCTGCTGCTTCCTGCTCTGTGGCCAGGCACTTCCCAACTTAGTGACCCCTGACAGTCACCATTTCATCATACTCAGGGCTGTCACGGTCGGGACTCCAACTTTGCTTTTCCTTTGCTCCACGATGCCTAGCACTTTGTAGGAAGGCTTTCTAGGAAGGCTCAATACTGTGGACAGACTATTCCTCCAAATTCACCTGTTGGAACCTAACCCCAGGGTGATGGTATTGGGAGGTGGGGCCTTGAGGAGTCTTCTGTCACGTGAACTTACAGAGAAAAGATGGCCAACCATGGAGACCAGACCCTCACCAGACATCATATCTGCTGACGTCTTATCTTGGGCTTCACAGTCACCAGAACTGTGAAAAATAAATATCTGTTGTCTATATGCCACCCAGCCCATGATATTTTGTTATAGCATCCCAGACATACTTAAACACTTGAATAGCCCAGGGTGACCCAAATGGCTAGGCCAGAGCCATCAGAAAGCCCCTTGACCCACATTCCTGCTTGGAATAAGACACCCAAAGGTTAAGCCCAGCTGGAACTATGGACCAGAGCACCTACACAAGGCCCCTTGTGTGGCTTGATACTCTCACAGCCTTGCGCCTGGGCTTTGAGAGCAGCCCAGGGGAGACTGTATGCCAGGAGAACTTCACAACCTAGTCTTAGAAGCCACCGAGCTTCACCTTTAACATGCCGTCTTGGTGAGACACAGCCACAAGTCCACTCAGATCCAAAGAAAGAAGAAAGCACCCTCACTCAAAGGGAGGAGTCTCCAAACATTCAGGGCTTCTTTTGAAGTCATTGTAGCAGGATTCTGCACTCAGTGCTAGTGGTGACCAGGGGACCTCTGTTCCCGAGCCCATGCATAGCCTCCGTTCCTGCCACCCTGTACCTGGGGAAGGAGGCTGGACTGCAGATGTCCACAGGACCTGCCGTTTGACTGAGAATGGCCTCAGCAACAGCCAGCTAGGAAATAGTAATGTCCTGCAGTTGGAAAGGTCTGGATTCTGCCAACCTGATGGCAAGGAAATGACTCTCCTAGAGCCCCAGAAAGGGACATAGCCTGGCTGGGCATAGCAGTGCATGCTTGTAATCCCAGTGGCTCGGGAAGCTGAGACAGGGGGATGGTGAGTTCAAAGCCAGCCTCAGCAATGGCTAGATGCTAAGCAACTCAGTGAGACCCTGTCTCTAAATAAAATACAAAATAGGGCTGGGGATGTGGTTCAGTGGTCAAGCGCCCTGAGTTCAATCCCTGGTGCCCCCCCCCCCCAAAAAGAACACAGCCTTCCAACATGTTGACTTCAGCCCAGTAAGGCCCATACCAGACTCGTAACATATAACGCCCTAAAATAATCCAGTTCTATTGCCTTAAGCTGTTGTTTGTGGTACTTTCTTTCAACAACAAGCAGCTAATGTGAATCTTCACTCCTAGATCCCAGCTACTCTGCCATGAACCCAAGCTGCCCCACTGAGAGGTCCATGCAGAGGGACGTGGACAGCTGGTCCTGACTCACCAACCTCAGGAGAACCATCTGGGAATGGATCGGCCAGCCTCAGGTTGAGGCAAATCCCTCTGGAGAGGAAATAAGCAGCTCCCACCAACCACTGCTCAAATCTCACATTTTTGAGCAGGCAAAAAAACAGTGACCATTTCTTAAGCCATTTATATTTGGGTGTGGTTTGCCATGCAGCAACTGGCATCTGGAACATGCAGGTGCAAGTGGGCATCGGAGGTGACCTGGGAGGCTTTCTGTACTGACCACCATCGGCAGGTTCACAGGTCCTGACGGGCCCGAAGATATCATGGGAACCAGGTTGTATTTATAAGAGAAAGGGAAGCTGTGAGTGTATGGCTCATGCTGGACCTTGGAGTCTACCCTTCACTCCTGCCACTGGGCAGGGACAAAGCCCCAAGGGGCCCTGTGGACTCCTCTCCACCATCCATGTCCATGACAGAACACTAAGTCCACTTTCCGTCTCTATATGTTATAATGAAAGGGTTTAATGAGAAGCAGAGTTAGAGATAGTGAGCACAGAGAGCTCTGTGGTGAAGTTTTGCCACAAAGGGGAACAAAGAAATGGGTGACAGCTGGAGAATCATCAGGGAAACTGATTTCGTTTTGATTTGTTTGGAGAAGGGAAATATTCGAACGTATCTATATGGTGATAGGAATGATCCACCTTGAGAGATAAAGAGTATGCACCAAGTGAGAAGGGAAAAGATTCGTCAAAGCTGCAGCTGCACCTAAAATGCGTTGCCCAGGTGGCCTTGGCAATGGGTCATCAGCTGCGCATCCCATGAGGCAAGAATGGGAGAGGCCACTCTTTGGCCTCAGAACCGAATCCAGGAGATGTAGGTGAGAACTCGAGTCCGTTTCAGGAATGATTTACTCTTCTGTTCAACTCTTCCCTTCAATCCTCAATCTTCTTCGATCAAAAACCTTCATTCTGCTTCTCTAAAATTATTTGTTAGCATATACAAAACACTCTGGCTTGCTATTTCTATAGTATTTCTAAAAAATCTGTGTAGACAGCTACCAGAATCCATAAATGAACAAGTCAGCGTCCTCAAAAATAACTTTTTAAATTGAAGAGCATTTATCCTAATGGTGAGCACTGAAGAGGCTCTCTGATAACTTTTAGGAACCAGACCTTGAGCCCCTCCTACTACTGCCCCCTACACCTTGTCCTTCAGTGCTCCCCTGGATTCCTTCCCAATGTATTTCTCTTTTGCTCAAGTATAACCAGAGAATGGTTTTTGTTGCATAAAACAAAGACAGGAACTTTAAGTCCAATTTCAATCTCTCTATAAAGACCACTGCCTCCCAAGCTAGGTCCCAATCACCAACTTGGCGGAACTCCAATTGGGTTTCTACCCTAATGAACTAAGTTAGATTCCATTGTCCTTAGGTTCCTGGCTTCTACAGAGATGTCTCCATCCAAACTGAGTGGAGAGGAGGGTAGTTTTCCAACCAGGCTGCACACTGGAATTTTCTAAGGGGTTCTTTAAACAAGATGACAGTCTCACCCACAAGAAGAATCAGAACTTGTGCACTGGGCAGCTTGTCACCAACTGTCAAGTCGGAGCACATGCGAACTTCCTCCATACTGCTGACGTGGATGATAGGTTTACAGCTGCTGATTGGTCATCCATCACTCTTCTAAGGGGTACTCCCCCCAACCAGCTTATTCAGGGGCAGGGGGATGACTTGACACAATTTTTAATAGTTATAAGAAAAAGTAAAAACGGCTCATAAATAATATTCATAAGCTATTTAATGGGAGCAAGGGCCAGGCAGAAGTGTATTAAATATCTTTTTAAGTTGACAGAGGCATCTCCATACCACTCTAGTTAACTACAGTATCAGCCCTTAGCTAACTGGGTTTTAACAAATTGTATTAAACTTAAAATCCCAGTCTTAGATTTCTATCCAAATAGTAAAACTACCTTTAAGGGGAGAGAAAAAAAAAAAAAAAAGATAGCACTTGGATCTGGAATGCCCTCCAAAGGCCCATGTGTTGAAGACTTAGTCCCAGCTGGTGGCACCACTGGGAGGTGGTGGGAACTTCAGGAGGCATAGCCTTGTTGGAGGAAGTAGCTCAAGGGACGGGGTGGTGTTGAAGGGTTTATTTCTCTTTCCCTGCTTCCTGGCTGCCATGAACAGCTCTGCTCCACCCCTCCCCACCATAATGTTCTGCCTCACCACATCCTAGAAACAAGAGAGCCAAGTGAGCATGGACTGAAACCTCTGAAAGCATGAACCAAAATAAGCCTCTTCTCCTTTGTTTTCCTTGAGTATTTTGTCACAGCAATGGAAAGGTCACTAACATAGGAAACTCATACCAGGAACTGGGCTGTTGCTGTGACTGTACCTGACAATATGGTTCAGAAGCCTATGGAACTAATACCTGGGAGGAGTTTGGAAAGGTTTGGAGATGAGGATGAAGAAGGCCTAAAATGTCTAAGCAGCGCTTAATGCATGATTTTGATGTGAACTGGGAAGGTCAGAACACCAATAGGAATGTGAAAACCATCCTCACGAGGTTTCAGATGGGAATGACGACTCCACTGGGAACTGGATAGAAGCCATTGGGGTTACATTCTAGTAAAGAACTTGTTCACACTTTGCCAATGTCTTGAGACTTTCAGTGAGGCTGAGTTTAAGGATAATGAACTAATCGGTGTGATGGAAGAAATTTAAGGCGGCACAGCATTTAGGAGATAGAATGGGTATTGCTGCTGATTTATTTTTTAAAATATTGTTTTTATGTTTTTAGTTATAGGTGGACACAATACCTTTATTTTTTACGTGGTGTTGAGGATCGAACCCATTGCCTCCTGCAGGCAAGGCAAGCACTCTACCACTAAAGCAACAACCCCAGCCCTTGCCGGTGTTTTTTTTGTTTTAAATATTTATTTTTTAGTTATAGGTGGACACAATATCTTTTATTTTTATGTGGTGCTGAGGATCGAACCCAGTGCCTCACGCATGCTAAGCATGCCCTCTACCACTGAGCCACAACCCCAGCCCCCTTGCTGGTGGTTTTTAACCAGATTTATTATAAGAATCAGGAAGAAAAGGGAGAGTAGGAAAATTTGAAAACTTTGCAGTGTGGCCAGAAAAGTGTCCCGTGTGAAATTGGGGCCGAGGAAGGCGCGGTTGCTGGAGAGATTAGAATCATTATAAAGAAACCAAGTGCTTCATCCTGGGATAGTAGGAAAGATGCCTTGGAGGAATTTCAGGAATTGGGCAGACTCCACCCAGTGCAGGCTCTTGGGCATAAAAGTGTAAACTTCTTTGAAAGACTTTGCTTTGAGAAGAAAGTCCGCGGGCAAACTGCATACACACGGCCATATAGGAAGTTGTTCCCAGGAATCATTTCAACATGTTCAAATGTCTAGGCACTCAGAGGCCTCTGCAGCCATGGTGTAAGTGGGCCCAATTACTGTTCCCCCTGGCATCAGGCCTTGGCATTGTCCACGTGGTGCTGTTTTGCAGGTATGCAGAATACAAGAGCAACTGGGTAATGGAGGCTTCCACTGAGGTTTAAAAGGAAGGCCTGGGAAGTCAGACATTGTGTGACAGGGCTGGAATTCTTCCAGGCAGCCCTGAGAGGGCAAGCTGTGAAGCTGTGAAAGTGAAATTGAAGCTGCAATGGAAACCCTGGAATGCCAGGAGTGTAACATCTGCTAAGGGAAGCTGAATGCAGCAAACAGAACCAGCCCAAGACTGGCCATGTGGGCTGCTACCAGCCAGGCCACAGGGGCAAGGCTGCTCAGCCCCTTAGAGCTCACATCATGCACTACATGGCCCAGGTGCCTGACCAGGGAGCTATAGGATTTGATGTTTGTCCTGCTGAGCTTTGGTCTTGCTTTCTTGGTATTCTTTTGTTCTACCCTTTTGGAACCAGAATGTTTACCCTGTGCCATTGTATGCTGGAGGCATACAGCTTGTTTTTGTTCTGGAATTCTTTTTTTTTTTTTTAAAAATAGAGGTTCATGGCTAACAGTTTGCTTTCAGACTCAAGAGACTTTGGGATTTTGCACGATGCTAGAACCATTACAACTATGGGAACTCCCAGAGGTGGATTGAATCAATTTTGAATTGTGAGATGGATGAGCCTCTGGGGGACAGGGGCAGGATGTTATAGTTAGAATCTAGAATGTCCTCCAAAGGTTCATGTATTGAAGGTTTGGTCCCCAGCTGGTGGTGCTGCTTTGGGAGGTGAGGTCTAGTTAAAGAAGTAGCTCCTGAGGGAGTAGAGAGGAAGGCCTTCAAAGGGTTTATTATCCCCAGGCCCTTCCTTTCTCTTTTCTCTACTTCCTGGCTGCCACTGTAAAGGGACAAATAAATGAGAATGGTGGGGACTGAGGTTAAGAAAATAATTCTATAAAATGAGCCCACTAAATTGACTCCCCACATGCTTTCTTTGCTGAAAAGTAATCTGCCTGCAGGCCCACCAGGCCTGAGAGGATAGGAAATGTCACATTCCTCAACAAACTGAGGCAGGGGGCAGAAGGCCCAGCAGTCAGTATAGGTAGTGAATGATGGGGGTTGAGAAGATGAGGGCTGGTATCAAAGACAAGCAAGGGGTTGCTAACAGCTAATGTAGGATCACACCTCCAGGGATCACACTTCCAACACAACACTTTCAACACTTCCGGGCTGCTCCTTCCTATCCTTAGGCATATAGGGAGGGGAAATGGGGTAGATTTTGGGGGTCTGTTAAAAAAAAAAAAAGCAAGACACAACCACTCCCATAGCTACTAGCTCTGAGCCCCACTTCTTTCCAGAGAAGTCTATCTCGGTTCCTCTTAAATAAAACTTATTTTCTACGCTTGCCTCAGTGTTTCTCAGTGTTCCCCTTCCAGGGGAACAAGGACCAGATCCTGGCCTCTGAGACCAGTATCACCAAGAGGCGAACTGCTTGACTCTACCTCATACTCACCACCGCGATGTTCTGTCTCACCACAGCTGAGAAGCAATGGAGCCAAGTGACCATGAACTGACACCTCTGAAACTGTGAGCCAAAATCAATCCACCTTCTCTGAGTTTTTCAGGTATTTTATCACAGCACTGGAAAGCTAATACAGTCACTGTCCTGAGGCCCCACCAAGTCCCCTCAGTGGGTCTGAGCCAGATGCTCTAGCTCACAAGGTCTGCAACCTCAGGTTTGACCGCCCCTCACATCACTGACAACTTGGTGATCTAGGCCTTTGCTGATCTTGCCATTTGAAATGACACCTTTCTACACACCTTTACATATGTGTGCACAGGCTAGGTTGGATTCTGTTTACAAGCCACAACTGACTTGTCCCTCAGCAGACATCACCATTCAAGGTGATATTCCTGCTCCTGGCTTGCACCTTCTCTTACTTTCCTCTCCATCACCAGTTATTAAGTGAGTACCTACTGTGTGCCAGGTACTGTAATTGGGGCTTTACAATATATTTCTATTATCTACAAGTCGGTCTGCAAAACATGTTATTCTCAGTTCATGATATCTGTCTCGCAGAGTCATGGAAAATGAATAATTACAACTGAAGGTCTTGTAGCCAGTAAGTGGCAGGGTGTAGCCCACCCCAAACACAAGTGACAACTAGATCAGTCACTTTATAGGAAACAGTATCAATGTGCTACATGCTTATGATTTATGGCCACACCAGCAGGAAGTCAAAAGCTCCCAAACATTTAACCTAAGCACATCTGTACTGAAAAGTATAAATTATCTTCATGGGGTCATTTAATAGCAGAGTAGCCTTCTCTGATGACCAGCCTTCCATAGCTAACTCAAAGTGCTAACAGCTAGTTACAGAAGCTATTTCAAAGTATGTATTAACAAAATGCACACAAAAAAAGTTATAAAAATATTTTATTTAAGTGGTAGAGGAAAAATTATACATACTTAAAAATAATTAAAAATTCATGTAAAAAAAAACGCTAAAACCCCCCAATAATTTATACAATGATAAAATCCAAAGTGATGGGAAAACACAAAATACTTCCATCTGTTCCTGCCACCCAATAAAATTATTATAAAAATGAATTATATGGTAATTACTAGAGTTGGCTTAAAGGCACGTGACAAGATAATTCTAGTCACTTGATACAATGAACTGCTGTCCCTTAAATGCAGGAGAGTTTATTTAAAATACTGGGAATATATTAAAGAAATTACTTTTGCCAAAGAGTCAAACAGATTAACATTGCAAAATAGTTATTTTCCAATAACACAGATTTGTGAAAAATCCAGTCACAACTAGAATTGGATAATATGCAAGTGAAAAGGTGATTTATTCTGATTTCAACAACAGATCTACCAAGTTACAGCTTTTCCCAGCAGCCCACCTGTTTGGCAGGAACGAGGACACACTGCAGCCTTCCCATCATCCGCCGGCAAGGCTTCCAACAAGCTGGACATTTAACTATTCACTTCAAATTTCCATGTCCTAAATCTGAAAGAAAACCAGCATTTAGTCCCAATAAAACAACTAAGTTCATGAATTTAACATTAAAAGCGCAATTCAAATCTATATGCCTGCAACAGCCCTGGGTCTCCATGGTCAATCACAAACCACATCTGTAGGAAGTTAAAAGTTCCCCAGCATCTGGAGAACTCAAAATCAAACAGCCACTGAAGACCTGCAGGCTGCAGAGGGTGGGAGTTGGGTCAGAGGAAAGGATGCACTGTGGTGTGAGAATGACTCAGAAGCCCTGAGCTGCTTGAGGTAAGGCCTATGACTGGTCCCTCCCTCGATGAGGCACCCACTGGTCCCATGACACAGCACATCTGGGAGACACTATTTACCTCACTAGTCAAGTGGCACTGGCAATATTTTCAGACTGGCAACAAGGAGATTATTCCATTTCTTCTTTATAAAATTTCTTCAATATAAAATGGTGTGACATGTAAACTAATTTATTTTGGAAGATGCAAATACTATCTTTATGAAGTCTTTGAAAAGCAGGTGCCTTCTCTAAAAGCCATCACTTAGACCTAAATTTTACAAAAGCAAAGAAGACTCGGTCCCTTTCATCTCAGAGAACAGTGGGGAAAAACTCTGGCACACACATGACTGGAGTCACTCTCAAGTAGTCTACTACAGCAGAGTCCACTGAAAACTGTCTTGAGAGACATGTTCACAAGTTCATGATTAAAAACAAGATATTCCAGCTAGCTTACCTTCTGAAGTCATCCAAGGAGTGAGATGAACATTACAACCCCCATGAACTGGGTAAATAATAAAAATGGAGTGAAAAATGACCATACATTCCATAAAGCAATGTTGAAGCTGAAAGGGATCAAAAAATAGTTAAAAACCATAATTATCATCTATACAAACATCTTTTACCCAAGAATTGGGAGTTAAAGAGCTCAGCCTGAGGGCACTCATCCAGCCAGCAACTTTCCACACTCTTCACATCTCCACATCCACGAATGGGCCAGGGCTGGAAAGGGAAACCCTACACACGCTTACAGAGCAGCACGAGGCCTTGGAGAAGTACTCAGACCTAGAATCTAAAGGCCTCCAGTGGTAGCTGGCACAGCTCCTCAGAGACTTAACGTCCCTTAAGGCTGGTGTCTGCAAGAGACCATGAATTAAACTGGCTGTGGCCTGCTTTATGATCTCACACACTACCAAACGATCAGAGCAAAAAAGACAAAAGTACTTTCTCTTAAAAGCAGAATGAAAAAAGTAACCATTTATAAGAGGCTATCAAATCTTCATTGAGAAAAACACTATTCCTGTCACCAAAGAAAAAATGAAACATTTTCTAAGTGTAACTGAATTTATAAGAGCAAAAGCTAATAAGGTGGGCTGGGGATGTAGCTCAAGCGGTAGCGCGCTTGCCTGGCATGCGTGCGGCCCCGGGTTCGATCCTCAGCACCACATACAAACAAAGATGTTGTGTCTGCCAAAAACTAAAAAAATAAATATTAAAAAAAAAAAATTCTCTCTGTCTCTCTCTCTCTCTCTCACCTCTCTCTTTAAAAAAAAAAAGTAGTTCAAATGAAGTTTAAAAAAAAACCCTAATAAGGAAAACTATATACAAATCAACGAGTTTTTCAGAGTTACTGGTTTTATTATTAAATATTTTGATAATTATGAATTTTAAATAACCATACTCCCACTGGCCTAAAAAGTAATTTAACATTTTTTGGGATGCTCTTAGCTATAAGATAAAAAGTAAAAAAACACCCTGGAATGCCCACATAACCTAAGGGTTAATAACTGCCACACCACAAAGCCAAAGAGTCTTAAACTGCAACTGAAATCAAGCCATAGAAATAAGACTTAAACTGAATATGTACAAAGGTGTTTGACTTTTCCAAAATCAGAATTCAATTAATATATAGAGGAAAACTGAAGAACTCTAAAACACACATGAAGAGCAGTTTTCTCCCTGACTGGCAGGATTATGGAATATATTTCATTATGGTTTTCTGTAATTTCTAGATTTTTTCTTCAGGGGTCAAATATTCCTTTTTTAAACAGGGGGTGGGGGTGGGGAAACCTGCTTTTCACTAGTACCTATTAACTGATAAAGAAGGATATTCTCTGTGGAGTTGAAAATAAAAATAACTAAGTGCAACAGTAGTGACCATTAAGGAGAGGCTTTTTGACCATATTGTGGAAACCACATAATCAGGTAAAACAATTCAACGTACCTATGTGTATCACTATGGAAGAAATACAAACTGTGTGATGTCTGCTAGTAGGGAAAAAAGTTTAGTTGTTCCTCAGTTATCTGTAGAGAATTTGTTGAAGACCTCCTATACTATATTAAATCGTATAGTATTCACATACAATCAAACACAACCTCTCAAATACCTTAGATCATATCTCAGAATATCTAACATGATGTAAATGATATATACATAGTTATTATATTTTTGTTTAGGGAATAATGACAAGAAAAGAACTCTGTACATATTCAGTAGATAACACTGTTTTCCAGTTTGAAGTAGGTTGAAGATGTAGATTCGGAACCTACAGAACAGAGGGTGATTGTACATCACTTTGGAAAACAGTTTGGCACTTTTCACTAAAGTTGGAAGAATATATACCCTATGGCCCAACAATTTCACCTGTGTGTGTGTGTGTACACATATATATAACCTATGCACATGTGCCCCAAGAAAAACAGACAAGAATGCTGCTCACAGCATCCTTCATAACCACCACAAATTGGAAACAATCCCAACGCTGTCAACATGGAATAAATCAACTAGGATTTGATTATACAATAGAACATTGCACAGCAATAAAAATTAACTACTGTTATCAGTGACAGTAAGTATGAAATATATATATATATATATAATGCTGCACATATGTAGTCAAATGTAAAAAAGTACATACTATACGAATTCATTTATATAAATTTTAAAAACTTGAGTATTTAAGCCAGACATTGTAGTATACACCTGTAATCCCAGTTACTTGAGATTAAAAGAGGAAGGTTGTAAGTTCAAGGTCAGTCTCCAACTTATCAAGACCCTGTTTTAAAATTTTTTAAAAGAGCTAGAGATGTGGCTCAGTGCCTGAGCGCTTGTACAGCATGTGCAAAGCCCTGGGTTCAATCCCCTGCATCTGCAAAGGTGTGCAAAAATAAGTGATCGCCATGAAGGCCGGGAGAGCGCTCATCTGTGGCAGGAAGATGCAGTGACTGGGAGGGGCAGGAAGCAGTGGCCAGGAAGTGGGCTGGGTTCTCTTTCTTCATCTGGGTGTGGCAGACAGCAGTGCTGTTGTGTGATTAATTTGTTCAGCTGTATGTCTGTTTTTTCTACTTTTTTAATGTATTGTACCTCACAATGGATAAGATTAAAAAACAAAATGGAGAATGTGTACATAACGTCACCATTTCTGTTTGAAATAACTAGGTACATAAAGAAGGAAAGAGATGCTAAAGACAAGGGAGCCTGAAGCACAGGAATGACCAAGGGACTATTTTCTATTAAACCCTGGTTCTTCTTTTCAGTTTTGGACCACACACATCGTTATCCAATCAAAAGAAACTGTTTTTCACTTATATTCATCATTTCAAAGTTCACTTACCAAATTCCTGCTGCAATAAAACTCACAGTTGTAACAGGTATCAACGATGGATACTTGACATCATACTCTTCAATTCCACGGTACCACTCCAGGTAGACTATGCAGTAAAATGCAATCGACAAGCTGACAAGCAACAAGGTCCCACCAGAGAGAAACCAGCTGGAGGAGAAAAACAAGGCAAGGGCTGCCGACACTCAGCCAATCAGCAGGCGTCTTAACAGCTTCGCTAATAGTCTAAATGTCGGTTTCTAGAAGATCAACCAGAGAAGGGTGCAGAGAGGTCTTCCATTCCACAATCTCAGCATTTGAACATCTCAAGCCACTGGGAGATGGGGCGAGAAATGAGACACATGACTCATGGAAGGGTTAAAGAGTGAAGCTTCACACATATGCATTCATATGTATGAGGTAGAGGGATCATAATTTGAGGCCACCCTGGGCAATTTAGCAAGACCATCTCCTCAAAATAAAAAAAAGGGCTGGGGATGTAGCTTAGTGGTAGAACACCTGGGTTCAATCACCAGTACTAGGGGAAAAAAAGGCTTTCTGCAATGAATAGTTTGGGCATGGTCTGAGTGTGTCCCCAAAGGGTCATGTGCTAGAATCTTGGTCACTCTCTTAGGAGGTGGCTGAGTCATGACTGTCCAGGGATTAATGATTTTCTTGCAAAAGTAAGTTCTTGCCCTCAGGACGAGACAGGTTACCTCCAGAGCATGTTGCTCTAAAGCCTGGCACCTCTTATTGGTTCATCTCTTATACTCAATCTTTTGCAGACACCCACTTCCCCTTCAACTTCTCCAACATGCTGTGACACAGTCATGGGGTGCGATGCTACCTGGAGTCTCCAGTGCCCAGAATTGTCAGCCAAATAAACTTCTTTTCTGTATACATCATGCAGCCTCAGGTATTTTGTTATAGCCACACAAAACAGACTAAGACACCTATCTCAGAATAACTTCTATTCTCTCCCAAGGGAGTGTAGTTTTGCTTCCTGTCAATTCCACCTAAGACCTGACAGCCTGTGTGAGGCAGCCTTGACAGCCCTTCCTTCCAGTCCCTGGTCATAAGAGGAGGCCAGATTTAGAGAAAGAAATCCCTTTCTCAACCTCCCAGTTCAATCCAAACCCCCACTATGCTTTGCCTGTGTATGTGGAAGACTGGCAAGCCATGTTGACAAGGGAGAGCAGACAGCTACAGTGGTTCAAGTACAAAGGCACTGGGTAGGCTCCCACAATGGCAAGCTTCCAGGCTCCATCAAGGCCTTTCATGATGGCCCATTTCTGGGATTCAGAATCTGCACTGGCAGTCCAGTGCAGGGGTTCTGAGTACACTTTGAAATCTGCCTGTCTGGGTTTGAATCAGATCCAGCATGACGAGCGTGTGACTCAGGCCAAAACTACTATCCTCAGTGAGCTGCAGGTATACAGACCACACTTAACTCATAAAGCTGCCGAGAGTTAAAGACAGACTCCTTGCACACCTAACCCCCAGTGGTGATTATTATTATTCCCCTCTTCTTGTCTGTGAGAAAAACATTTCCATGTTCCCCTTCAGGGTCCTTGAAGACGTCTCTCCTGCTGAAGTGTACATCTCAAAGGATGATACCACCACAGTGAAGAAATCTGATCCGACTATATAACGAAGCAGAGCTACACATACAGCACATAAATAACTATCACTTTATCTGTGTACTGAAACTTCACAGGGTAGAGGTACAATCAGAGAAAATATCTTGAAAAGTCTCCACATGGGGCAACGACACAAGAAGGGCTAGGGAGCTCCAGGCTTGGTGGTCATCTCCTTGCTTCCTCAGAGTCCTTTATCTGTTTCACAGCCACTCCTCGAGTGGCTGCTCTCTCCAGATATGGCTAAAAAAATAAGGAGATTTTTAAAACTTCCTAAACAAAATCTAATACTGCAAGCCAGTGGTCCTAATTCTGGGCTGTACATCAGTTACCTCTGCATTCTAAAAGAAGTGGTCTTGTCCCCAGTTTCCAAAATTCTGGGTCTGAGTAAAGTCCAGAATATCTGGGATTTTAGTTTTAGTCAGGTTTTCTTCTAACTCCACAGCTGATTTTGACAAACATAAGCATGGTTTAAAAAAAAAAAACAATTTCCAAAGCATTGTGATAATTTGTTTGGTTTGATATCCCATCTCTCTCAAGTTTAAACATACAATCTTCCAGCCCTATGCAAACCCAAAGAATTCTAATGCCTCGATCTGAACTAAGGCTGGAGCAGGGGGAAAAGAGGTCAGCTCAGGTGTCAAGGAACCCGCCACTGAGGAAAAGCAGAACTCCACTGTACTGCCCCAGGTTCGCCTTTCATTCCATGGCTGCTTGACCCCACCCAAATCCCTACCAAGACCCAATGCTATGCAAAATCCTCAGCCTCCAGGTGTGCATTTATGTTTCTTTCCCCTAAGATGATGGGAACCTGAAGTCTGATGGTAAGGTGAGGACAGGTGGATGACCTCAACTTCCCTCCATCCCCCACAGCCCTGATGCCCACATCCATGTCCTGGCTCTGCCACATAATAGCTGTGGTCCAGGGTACTCTACTAATGGCTGCAGTTGCACCCAAATATTTTATGGGTATTGTCATTTCTCACCCTGCCGTTTCCTTTTTTTTTTTTAAAAAAAAATTGGTTTTCCAGTTGTCATTTTATTTATTTACTTTTATGTGGTGCTGAGGATTAAACCCAGGGCCTCACACATGCTAGGCACGCACTCTACCACTAAGTCACATCCCAGCTCATCACCCTGCCATCTCTTTAGAGAACTGAGAACACCTAATCTAAGAATGCAAACAAAGAAGTTCTCCCACGTCTCCTCAATCCTCAAAAAGTCTGCCTCCTGAGGTCAGGCCAGCTAGGCCCCTCCTAGGCATCCTGTGTATCCTGTGCACACTTACACAACACGCACACAGGCCTGTTCATCTGTCCACTGCTGCCTGGAATGGGTGGCTGGAGGGCCAGAAGTATAGTTCATCACTGGCACCCACACCCAAATGCACCTCTGGCTTCTCTCAAGTGTCTGCTGAGTGAAGGAGCAGCTGCCACTGGTGGCGTTTGAAGTACCCATCCCTATATTCCCAGCCTAAGTTGTAAACCAACCGAGAGGAAGGACTCAAGTTGATGAAGATCAAAATGTCATCTTTACTACTGATGAAGCTGCAGGAAGGACACTTTGGTAAGCTGTGACAAAGCCTTTCCTGATAATGAAACAGTGACAGACAGTCTTAGCCACAGTGGAAACTTAGGAACCTCTTCCTGCACTGCTGCCTCCATAAAACCATAGCCCAGAAAAGAAGACCAAAGCCTGTGCTTCTGGAGCAGCCAACTCCCAAAAGGAGGAAAGTGCTTTACTACATTCATCCACTCTTTATTTCAAACCCAAATGGGCAAGTCACACACTGCACAGGAAGTTGAATTCATACATTTAATAAGCTCCTAGTCTCTGTTGAGCATCATGTTGGAAGTGCTAATGATACAAAGGAATGAAAGGGCAGGAAGATGGTAGTGTTTAGGGAAAGTTCCTACTCATGGAAATATGGAGAGAGAGGAGCAAGGTCTCGCCTTCTAAGAATTTTATGAGTCCCCTGTGCCTACCTCCCCCTCACTACTTGCTCCCTCTCTCCCTTCCTCCTCCTCCAGCAGTCACTGGTCCTCTTAAGGAGACCGCGTCCTACCATGACTGCTTCTTTCCAGCCCTTTAGTACTTCCAAATAATTGATCTTCACCTCCTGAGCAAGCCAGCCCTCCAATGCCAGCTCTGATGCTCAGTGGTACCACTCCCCTGCCTGTCATCTGGGGGCCTCCACATCATTCGCCAGTGTTCAGAAGGACCCCGGGACGTGATTTCACAACCTTCCACTCCATGTCAATTCCTGATATTACACTAAGGGATCTAGTTCCTGGCCTGGCCACAAAACTCCTGACTTCTCCCACTGGTGACCTCTGCCATAGCTCTAACCCCGTCACACCTTCCACTTAACTACTCCCTGACACACCCTGAGATGGGTTTCCGCTCGTTCCTTCCAGTTCTCCTGCACTTTGCACTCACAAAGACAGTCAGACCTTCTTTCTACCTCCTTTCTTCTCCAAATGGGTTTAAAGCCTTAAATTCACACTACCTTCCTCATCCTACAACACATCAGAGCTAAGAAGGCACACTGAAGTCATTTCCAGTTTTCATCCACTCTGCTGTGCGTGCATCTCCGGAGCAACTACCCTCTTATTTTGTTTTTTCTTTTTCTTTTTTTTAATATTTATTTTTTAGTTGGACACAATATCTTTATTTATTTATTTTTATGTGGTGCTGAGGATGGGACCCAGGGCTTCACATGTGCTAGGTGAGTTCTCTACCACTGAGCCACAATCCCAGCCCCCTTATTTTGTTTTTTCTTTTCAGTTTTTTCCCTGACATAAAACCAACAAATTTAAAATTTGGGGGCAGGGGGCTGAGGGGTACTGAATTGAACTCATAGGCACTCTATCACTGAGCTACATCCTCAGCCCTTTTTTTTTTTTTTTTTTTTTTTACTTTGAGACAGCATCTCACTAAGTTGCCAAGGCTGGTCTTGAACCTGCAATCCTCATGTCTCAACCTCCTGACTAGCTGGGATTTAAAGTGCAACTGACCCAGCTGACAAATTTAAATTATATATATTCAAAGTATACAACACAATTTAATGTGTGTATGTGTATGAAATGATTACTACAATCAAGTTAGTTGACACACCATCACCTCACAGTTACCAGGGTGTATATGCATGTGCTAGAGATACTTAAGATCTACTCTCTCAGCAAATTTCAATTATAAAACACACTATGATTAACCACGGTCACTATGCTGTGCTAAATCCCCTGACTTAACCTGTTCACTTTATAACAGAAAATTTGTACCCTTTGACCAACATCTCTTATTCTTCTTTGTATCATTAGCACTTCCAACATGATGCTCAACAGAGACTAGGAGCTTATTAAATGTATGAATTCAACTGCCAAAATGAAACAGGAAAATTTAGAAAAGACTGTTGTTATGGTTTAGATATGAGGTATCCCCCAATGACACAATGCAAGAATTTTCAGGGGTGAAATGATCATAGATTATGAGAGCTGGAACCTAATCAGTAGATTAACTCACTAATGTGGCTTAACTGGGAAGTAACTGTAGGAAGGTAGAGAGTGGCTGGAGGGTCACTGGGGTTTATATTTTGTCTATGGTGAGCTGAACTCAGTCTCTACTTCCTGGCTGCCCTGAGCTGACAGCGTTCCTCTGCCACAACCTTCCACCATGATGTTCTGCCTCACCTCAGCCCAGAGCTAAGGAGTCAGTCAACCATGGACTAAACCTTTGAAACCATAAGCCAAAAAAAACTTTTTTCCTTCTTTAAGTTGTTCTTCCCAGGTCTTTTAGTCACAGAGATAAAAAGCTGACTAAGACAGATGTTTAACTTGTGAATGATAAAAAGTTTTCTTACCTACTAGTGTGAAAGTTTTCTTTAAGGGTTTTAAAGAAATCAACATAATAGGTCACAACAATGGATGCCAAAATCCAGAATCCAGAATGAATATTAAGTCTTGGAAGAGGTTTCTCCTTTTTCTCAACAGTTGTAGAAGATCCTGCAAATAAGGGAGATTCCAATTTAAGTCACTATAGTTTTTTTTTTTTTTTTTTGAGTTGCAGTTGGACACAATATCTTTATTTATTTTTATGTGGTGCTGAGGATTGAACCCAGCGCTTCACACATGCTAGGCGAGCACTCTACCACTGAGCCACAGCTCCACCCCATAAGTACTATAGTTTTTATGAGGAAAAAGGTGACTATTGTAAACCAAATAAATCATTTCCTAGAGCCTTCTAATAACCATAATCAGTCCAATTACAGCACTGAATCCTTCTGTAAAATCAAGATATATTTGTGTTTGCAAAAATAATTAATAAGTCACTATGTGTTCAAAATAGCCAGTTATTTTGTATAAATGAATTTTAAAATCAAATTAACACTCTCATTAACACTCTCTCAGATGTAACAATGCCATCCAGAAGCATAGGAATTTTAACACTGTGTTCCCATTTCCTCTAGAAAAGTATCAGCCCCATTAATTAGGAAAAATGCCAAATGTAAATATCACGTACAAAATGGACTTCTGATTTTTCAAGACAATTGTTTATAACGAAAAGTGTTGCATTTTAAACCACCACCACCTTTTGAGGCAGCTCAACCATGAAAAAGATTACACCAGAGCTCTAGTCCCAGCACATCACTGTCCCAACAGGTGAAAGACAAGCGACTTCTCCCATCTTGGAACCAAACCCAAGGGTGACTCTAACACCAAGCTTTGTGACATGAAGTTCTCGTGAGGCCGCTGTGGGTGAGGCTGCGGGCAGTCCTGGGCAGGGGGACTGGTCATGAATACAGACCCTCAAAACTTTTAAGTCATGCCTGGGCACGATGGGGGTCTGCGCTCGTTTCCAGAAGCTAACGAGCGGGCAGCTCTACAATCCAGAGGATGACCAGGTCCACACGACCTCGGCCTCCCACCCTCACCCCCGGCCTGGCCACACCACCACCACGCACTCCTCCTACTGCACTCCTCCGCGTCCTCACAGGCGCCACAGGTGGCCCGTTTTGTACCAACTGGTGGCACACCGGCGCTTCCCCTGGCATGTCATCCACCGGGTACCGATGCTACGGCCACGGGCCACCGAGGACATTCCCTCCGCCGCCTGCGACGAGCAGCCACGAGGGGAACCGCTAGCACACGCGGCCCTGTGTACCGGACCAGGACGACTCCCTGGTGAATTCCTAAGACTAAGACGGAACCTGAGGGTGATTTTAATTTTAACGGTATTTCCGGAAAGGGTTCTAGGGCAGCCTGCCGCGCAGTTAGGGGAGGACGCCCGGGGACCACCGGACGCCGCGGAGCGTCCACGACTCTAACTCCGCGAGCACGAGTGAGGTGGGGCGCGGAGCTCACCCCCCGCCGCGTCGCCTTCGCAGTCCAGCCGGGTCTCGGCGTCCCGCGGTACCAGGTAACGCCGCCGCAGCTGCTCGCGGACCTGCGCGACGTCCATGTTGGCGCCCGAACGCGGCGGAAGTGGCGTCAAGCACTTCCGGCGCTCACGCCTGTGGCGAGGTTTCCCGAAGTCGGGCGTGGAGGCTGTGCTGTTGCAGTTTTCGCTGGTTGGAGGCTAAGGTGAAGTTGGCATTCTCGCGTCTGCGCCCAAATCCGCCGGCGTGGTTTGAATTTTAAATCAGTACTGCTCTTTTCTGGTGTCTAAACGACTAGTTTCCCGGGGTTGCGTGGATCAACGGAAACCCCATAGGATCAACCTTACCGCTGCCGCGGGTACGCGAGGCAGGTGTGGCACCCTCCCTGACCCGCCAGTACCCAGACTCTCAATGTCCCCCCCACCGCGCCCCCAACACACACACACACTCTCTCTCTCTCCCCCTCTCCCCCCCCCTTTCCTCTCCTCCTCTCCAGGAATCTCCCTGAGAGGGTTGAGGGCAGCCCCAGGAGAAGGAAAGGACCCTGGACTGCACGCTGAGGAGTCAGGAAGCGGCTGTCCCCCGCCAGGGGCCTGCTAAACCAGGGTGCAGACTGAACCGTTCAGCCCCAGGACAAAGTTGTTCTAACGAAGAACAACTCCTCAAAGTTGTTTTTCAGAAGTCATGTTCCTCAGGCTACCCTAAGGAGTATGGGTCAGTGACCAAGAGGCTAGCTTTACTTCGTTTCAATATTAGAATCTCCACCCGGAAGAACTAAAGCCTCATTTGCATAACATGGAAAGTGCTGCTAGATGCCTGCCCAGGATCTTCCTGCAGGTGCAGGCCAGGGTGCCTCTGCCCCTCCTGCGCTCGCATTCCCTGCCCAAACAAACTGCACCCGGCTGGCCTGGCCTCTGGGCGATTCCCCACGGTCTCCTTATTTGCTGCAAATAAGTTTTCCTCTGTGTGACGGCCATGTTTGGTGTTCTGTTCCAATTTGATTCCCACTAAGAGGTGGACCCATTGAATCTGGTGACATTCTGACCAGTTCAATGACCTTGGGCAAGCAGTGAGCATCTCTACCTGTTTCCTCTTCTGCTCCATGGGGATTACACTTGCCTGTGGAATCATTGTGGGGTTTGGAGCACCAGTCTTTGGTGCCTCTTAGCTCCCTTCTTCCTGCTTGAGAAAAAATTTTTCCATCCTTACTGTGGAATTAAATAATTTTTCCCAGAAAACTGCCCTTTCCCACCACTCAACACCCATAAACCATGTTGTTAGTTCACAACTTTTTCTTAACCAATAATCCTGTTCATTATTCTCCCACCCTTTTCCTCTGAGTTGTATGCTGAGAATTTTTATGCTTAACCATTCAAACTTTTACTGAGCACCTGCCTGCAAAGTAAAATTTGAATTAGTGGGCATTCTTTAATATCTTCTGTATGTTGTATTTCTAAAAAGAAAAGAAGTTTCTATCAATTTATTTTTGTTATTTCTTCAGTCTTTCCTTACTCTTTGGAGCAAGGATTTAATAGCTCGGAAGATCATACAGCTTTTCTAAACAATACCTTTTTTTTTCCTGTTTTTTTTTTTTTCCTCTCTTTAAATTCCAAACTCCTAAAGAACTAGATTCATCTCTTCTTCGCCTTTCCTTCTTTCTTTCTCTTGTTCAAGGTTAGAAGTCTTGTTAACAGGAAATAAATTCTTTCCATCAAATACAGCCTTCAGTTGATTGTCTCCTCAAAAAAAAAAAAAAAAAAAAAAAAGGTCAGCGCTGGGTCTCACTTGTAATCAAGTAGTCCCAGGAGCATCTCAGCAATTCCAGGGTTTCCATACATAATATGCTCGGGTCAGATTAGGTTTCCTGTTTGGTGGTTTCAGGGCCTTTCTATTTGGATCTGAAATCCTTCCTGTGTTTCCCCACCTGATATTTTAAATGGCATTATTTGCACACCATATTCATGGTACTTAAAAGCCGATTGGAAAAAATCCAATTGTTAATGCCCACATCTTCTTTGTTGGGGTCCATTAAGTCAGTTCTTCAGTGTATGTATTGTGGCACCTTAATTATAGCCATGTGATATCAGATTGCTACCAATGAAGAAATTTTCATTTTTTAATGTGGATTATTTGTGGGGGAAAATGAATTTGTGAACTTTGCTGACCTTGCCTTAGCAACATGGGTAAATCCAAGGTGTTTATAGACCATTGAATCCTCTCTTTATCCCCATGGGTTCTTGGGCAGCTTATTTCATTGTTCTAAGCATTCGTTTCCTCATCTGTGAAGTGGCAGATACCAGCATGAGATTGTTCTGTGCCTGGTGTGGAGTGTGCCTCCATTCACAGCTCTTTCACTTGCTTTCCAGGCCTCCAAGATCTGGAACCCACTTGTTTCCTAATAGGTATTCCCTTGTCCCTGGACTCAAGCTGCTCTGTTCATGCACTCATCCAGAAATTATCAAGCCTTATTGTCATTTTCCTTTGGTAGGAAAATATCCTACTGTCCTATTGTCCTCTCCCAGTTGACTGTGTTAAGATGCCCCCAGTGCCTTGCAAACACTGGCACATCAGAGGAACTGCACTCCCTGCTTCCCCCTTGGCCCTCCATGAAGGCTAGCTAGTGTTTATTATGGATATGCATGTGTCCACCCAATATTCCTTCCCCCGAGAAGCCACTTTTCCTCCTCTATGCTCAGTTCTCTGTCTTATAGGAGGGCACATAACCCAAACCTGAACTCTCATTCCCTGAGACTTTGGCTGGTTACCAATACAACCTTCTCTGCTGCTTTGGTCTGGTGGACCATGAGGGCCACTCTGGACACAGGTGGGGAGCCCACCTATGCAGGGAGCTCTGAGAAGCCAGTGACAGGGTCTTGGTGACACTGTTCCCACTCCTGCATCACACTCAGCCCTACTCAGCCAGGTAAGAGCATGAGCTCTGTGTCCCTTGCTGGGCTGCATGTTCCTGGTCCTGTCGTTACTGTCTGTTCCAGACCTGTGCTCTCTTTCGCCTTAGCTTCCTCACCAGCATCATGGGGCTTGGAACATACCTTCCTCAGAGGATTGGGTAAAGGTTAAAAGCAGTACATACAAAGTGCTTAGGCCAATGCCAGCCCTGGAAAACTCTCAGGAAATATCTGCTGAAAGTTCATAGATTTTTATAACATCCCTCCTCCTCCCAAACAAATGTTAAGTTATTTTCTGTTACTTGCCACCCTGAGACCAAATTAATACAGCCCTGTTCTTTCGTGGTGCTGCATAGCTGCCACAGTGATCCCCAGCTGGATTGCAAGCAACCCCAGGAATGAGTTCAGACATGAAAAGCTCAGAAAAATGTGGCATGAAAAGTGCTCAGTAAATGCTAATGTATATCACTTGGTATACTGTCCTTCACACCAGAGATAGACAGTTTTAAAAAACTCAATTGCATAAAAATGAAATGAAACAGGTGACTCTCTTTGTGCATAGCTTAAATTATTTATCGAATAAAAAGCTACAGATTTGGAATTACAAGTTCAAAGATGTGAACTTTATAAAGGTTTTTGATCAGTATTTTCAGACAAGCTCCAGAAACGGTATACTTCATATTCCTACCAGCAGGGGACAGAAGAAGCCATCTTTGGCATTCGTACCAAAAATAGACTGTTAGGCAGAAATCTGATTTTAATGTTTTGTTGTTACTGTTAACAGAATTTTCACATATTGGCTACATATATTTTTCCTTTTGGGATTTTTCATCTTTCCTTAGTTTTAAAGATCAGGGATGTTTTTGAATATCAGAAAAATGCAACTATATATTTTTTCAGCTTGTTGTTTTAATCTGATCATCTTCTTATTTAAGTTTTGTTTTGCTCTTCACTTCTGAAGAGGGTTTGAATGGCTTACTGATTCAGTAGGAATGAGGTAGAAAAGCGTGGTGTCCTAAGACTACTTAGAAAGCATTAGTAGACAGCAGTTCACCTTAATCTCTGGCTTTACTTTTGGGGATTTTACTTACCTATGGTCAATCATCCAAAAATATTAATGGAAAATTATAAAAATAAAAAATTCAGAAATTGTACATTGTAGCATCATCTAGAATCACCTTCCTCTTTCCCAAAATATGAATCATCCCTTTGCGCAGCGTATCCACACTGTATGCACTACCCACTCTGTGGCTGGAGAGAGAGCAGCCACAGCCACATAACTTTGGTTATAATATATTGTTATAATTGTTCCATTGTTAGCTATTGATAATCCCTTACTGTGCATAATTTACAAACTAAACTATCATAGGTATGTATGCACAGTAAAAACTTAGTGTGTGTGTGTATATATATATATATATATATATATATATATATATATATATATTGCAGTTCCTGAAGGTCTTGGAGCATATCCTTGGCAGATAAGGGGAGACTGCCATAGGTCACTTAGGACATGTACTGCATAGCAGGTATCACTTGAACCCTCTTCAAGTGAACCTAGTTATTCCCAGCACATTTATTATCAGTTAGCTGTACTGGGAGAGGTTATTTGTACCACAACTGAAACCAACTTTGACCAGTATAAGCAAAATAACAACAATAATAGTGACAACCATATTATCATTGCTATGATAATTATGTTATAATAATGATAATTATCATTATAATTATAAAATACATGTACAATTTGTTTCAAAAGGAAAATTTGTTAGGGTCCCTCTGAAGTATTCATAAGATGGAAAGAAAGATAGGATTTCAGTCAGGCCTGAGCAAGAGCAACAGTCGGGCCTGCGCAGGAACAGACTGGATCACCTTGAGAGCATTGAGCGTCTGTCACAGATGGCGGCCCGTTCTCCCTTGGCCTGCTCATCTCGGGACCTGCCAGTCCTAGTTCTGGCCTGGGGTCTTTCTGGGAGCACTCTATCTAAGCTGTGAGGTGCAGAGAGTTCTCACAGAAGGGAAGGCAGCGTGAGCCTGACAGACATCTAGAGCATCTGCAGAGAACGGCCCACATGGAGCCCTGAGGGGGCTGGTGTGCTGTCTCTGGAGTCAGATGTTGGGATGAGAATGGGTGGCTCTTCTGGCTGCCGGCATGTCAGGAAGACAGCAGGGGCTGTCTCAACTGAAAGATGGGCTGGGGAAAGGACCACTCCTGAGGCCAGAGAGGAAAGGGGGAGGTAGGTAGGAGGGAACTGGCCTAAGCTTGGAGGCCAGGTGGGCCAGAACCCTTGACTATTTAAGTGTCCCCAAGCATTCCTGAGATTGGCTGTGTGGTCAATCTGGGAGCCACATTTGGGTCTACTGAGTTCTGTGGGAGGACAATTTCTTTTGCTAAATTGCTACTGTTAGAGTTATGAGCTGCTCTGGGGCTGGCAAACTTGAAGGAGATTGGGGGTGTGCCCAGGCTGTCTGCCTTCCCCAGATGCCCAGAGTCCCGGCTGTTAATGCTAGTTTTGTCACTGGCATGACGTAATTATTCAGTGCCTAGAGCTTGGCTTGTCAATGGTGTACATGGGATAAAAAAAAAAAAAAATCTCATTTTTTTCCCCTTTAGATAAAACCCAATTTTTTGTGGGATTGAACCCAGGGGTATTTTACCACTGAGACACATCCTTGGCCCCTTTCATTTTTTATTCAGAGACAGTCTTGCTAAGTTGCTGAGGCTGGCCTTGAACTTATAATCCTCCTGTCTCAGCCTCCCAAGTTGCTGGGGTTATAGGATTGAGCCACCCCACCTGGCTATATATAACCCCATTTTTTTTTTTTTTTTTAAAGAGAGAGAGAATTTTTTTAATGTTTATTTTTTAGTTTTCGACGGACACAACATCTTTGTATGTGGTGCTGAGGATCGAACCCAGGCCGCACACATGCCAGGCGAGCGCGCTACCGCTTGAGCCACATCCCCAGCCCAATAACCCCATATTTTTGAAGGTGCAAAAATAAAAACAAAATGCGTCAGAGCTGTAGTCCAGTGTTAGGGAGCATGCTTAGCACATATGTACAAGGCCCTGGGTTCAATCCCCAACACACACACACACAGGAAGCAAGTGGGGAGCTTTCTGATCAATAAGACCCATTATAGAAACCACCTGGAAATCCCTGGCCAGGAATTTTTTTTTTTAAGCAGTATCTTTTAAATTAGAATTTAAGTCATCCATACTAAGAAAGGCAAGCGGGAACAAGGAAGGGAGTTCTGACCTAAGGAAAATTCTGGCCAGGACAAAAATTGTAAGATACCAAAGAGACACCTGAGTTCAAACCAGTTTTGATTCTGCTACTTACTGTGTGACCTGGGCAGGTCTCTTGAGCTCTCCGCAGCTCCTCACAAAATGGGTCCCATTACATACCCCTTAGGAAAAGCTTAGCACCCTGCGGCATGCAGGAGGCGCTCCAGGGCAGGCAGTGACTATTTTCTACTAAGGTGGAATCTGGGCCAGGGGGAGAAGCAGACTAAGAGAGTGCAAGGTCGAAGCCATGTCCCCAGCAGCAGATGGCAGCAAGGTGACCTCAAAGGCCTGAGGCTAGCAACAGAGCCAGAAAGAGGAGGTCAGAAAACGGTGGAGGGAGAATGATGAAAACCATGGCCCCCGCTTACCACGCACCTTGCAGGTTCAATTCCCATTTTATACATAAGGAAGCAGAGGCACAAGCTTTTTGTTATGGGATCTCAGTGATGAAATTGCCTCTTCGGTGGTCTAGTTGGAATTACTGAGTAAACACAGAGCTTGTGAATTTAAAGGTTTTTGCACCACAGTCTCCCAGCTGGTAAAGTGGGGGAGCTGGGATTTGAGCCCAGCTCCTAGCCACCATGCTAGCTGCCTCTCCTGACTCCACGGATCACAGGACAAGGGGTACTGGGAAGTCAGAGAGCTGGGGCCATCCTGCTGGATGCCGGCTCCATGGTGCTGGGCTACCTCCATTTGATTAGAAGCCACAAAGGGAATATACCTTTCCTCCAGTGTTCCCTAGAGATTGTTCCAGGACCCTTCCCCTGTACCCAACTCAGAAGCTTGAGTTGCTGGTATAAAATGGCATAGTATTTGCATACACATCCTCCCCTCCCATGTGCTATGGTCATCTTTCAATTATTCCTAACAACTAACACAATGTCAGTGCTGTGTGCCCCACTTCCATGTTGTATAGGGCACCATGACAAGAGAAGTGTGTATGTATCTGAACATTGTACATTTTTTTGTAATAGTCTTGATCCCTACTCGGCCTGATCTCCTGGCAAGGAAGCTGCAGTAGGCAGAGAGCTGTTTTTAACGACCTGTGGCCCTTCTCACTAGACCCACGGCAGAGGCTGCACATCACTCCCAGCGTTTCTTTCCTATGAGTCAGGTTAGGGCTTCAAAATCCTGAAGAGCACTAGAAAATCAGTACCAACTGACCCGCATTGACAGGTTCTTGCTGGCAGTGGGCTTGGGATGGCAGAGAGCAAAACGGAAGTGCAGTGTTGGGTCTCAGCAGGTTCACTCTCGTGCTGTTGAGAGTCTGTGCGCTTTCCCTTAGGAGACTCAGCACCTTGCCATCAAGGCATATTGGGAATTGTGAGAGTGAGCGCGTGCGCGCGCGCGCACACACACACACACACGTTGAAGATTCCTAAGGAATCCATGTCAACCTTAGAAAAATCCAAGTGGTACAGATTGGCACTGAGGGCGAGTTCCCCTGCCACACATGGGTCAATTGGACTGTGTACCCCACTTTGGGCATCACCCCAATTTTACTGTCCTAGCCCAAGGATACTGCTGGCCTTCAAATTAAAGGAAAACAAAACAAGGGGGAGAAAACACCAGTCTGTCAAGATGGGCAGTAGTGAGCAGAGTGACTGTGAGGCAAGGACGACAGTCCCCTGAACCCCAGCACCAGCACCACGGTGCAAATGGATGGAGGCGGAGGCCCTGGACAGAGGCAGATCGAGGCTTGGGGACCAACATGGTGCCCAGCACAGAGAGCTCTCAAGGTACAGTGACTGCTATCACTGCCTTTTTTTAAAAATTTTTTTTAAATCTTTCTTTTTAGACCACTGCCCCACAATTATCTAACTCAAACAGCAGCATGCCAAGTGCTTTTGTGAAATATGGATACATCCAGCAGAAACACCAGCAAGTGCTCTGCAAGCCTGCTCCGCCTCTCCTAGCATCTTGAACAGATGAGGAGAGGAGCAGCATGTGCTGAGAGGCTTAGGAAATTTTATGCAGGTACACCTTAAGATTGAGAAACTTTTATGAGCATATTATCTTCTGAAACCTGCAAGAGAGACTGACGATTCACACTGAGCTGTATAAAACTTCCCTTTCTGTGCAGTACCAGCCGGAGTGGGGCTATCCTGTGACACTGTTGTTAGTCTCCCGATTCAAACTTAATGCCAAAACTGCTCAAAACTGCCCGGCAGGGCTGGATCTCTACCTCCCTTTGATCTGCAATGAAGAAATCTAATATATGGCCTACTGTAGGCTTCCAGAAGTCGGACGGAGGTCACCAGGAAGCGGGAAGGGAACGTTTCAGTAGCTCACAATCGCTGCTCTGTGCCCCAACAAAGGCCTGACCTCCTGAGCCATGCCTGACCTTTAAACTCCCACAAACATATGTATTTACTCAGCAATTACAATCTACGCTACCAAAGGGCAGTTTAATCACTCCTATTAAAGGGAAGAAATTAAAGCTTGCCAGGATCCCATTACAAAAAAGCCAAAGTAGCATTTACACTCAGAAGAAAACAGAGAAGCCTCTTTTCACCAGTGTGTACGCTTTTTTCTCAGAGACCCTCCTTGTTCTGTAAAGTGAGGGACAGGTCTAAGCCAGGCCCAGCCCTAAATTGCAGAAGCTGAAAAGTCCAGTGATCAAGTCTTGAACTTCTCTCATGTGAACAGCATGGTGGTAGCCTGGCTAAGTGTGTTCTATGTGATCGGGCCTGCAGTGATCTTGTTTTTAGCATCACTCAAGACTGAACTCTGCTGGGAGAACTTGAAAATACCATTTGCATCCATTTTATAATCTAATGGTCATCCTGAGCAATGGCACTTGACTACTCTGAATACCACAGCTATTTTGAGAAGGTGGATACAGAGATGGATAAGAAACATTTAGATTTGGGGGTAAAGTCCCTGCCTTATCTGGGAGTGACATGGCAAACTGGTAGAAAACACCAAATTTGATAAAGCTGGAATGTACCCTGCGACTCTGGGGTGCCACTCCTGGGCATGCACAGTAGCAATGGAAAGTACGTGCTCCAGGTGTACCAAGACGTGGATTCCATCAGAAATGCAGCCACCTTGTCAAAAGCTGAGCATTTCATCAGCGGAATGGATCACTACCACACAGCAATGCAGCAAACATGGGGCCAGGCTGGTGGCACACTACTATGTCCCAGCTACTCAGGAGGCTGAGGCAGGAGGACAGCAAGTTTGACACCAGTCTGAGCAGCTTAGAGAGACCTGTCTAAACAAATAAGCAAACAGAGCTGGGGATGCAGGCCATTGGCTTGTAGGATACAGAGCTCAGCTTGGCCTTGTGTCAGGCAGGCATATGGTCCCATTCAGGGCCCATCACCTCATCCTGCCCCCCACACGGGGGGAGATGAAGGGACACAATATGGAAAAGATTCCATCCTACACCATGGAGGCAGTGAATAGCCCCTTATCTTTCCAGAATCACTCTAGTGGGCTCGCATGCAGCACCATCCATCCCCACCCTGACAGATTTACCAACAGTCCCCCTCTGCCCACAGTAGGAGCAATAGGACTTTCCCTTTTGACTTGATGCTTGTCTCCCCTTCCCAGAGACCTGTGTACCCCAGGACTTGGCACAGAGCCTGGCCTAGGGTAACCATCCAGAATGATTTGATTAGTCCTGTGACTTAGAATGGCTCTGATGACAAAGGGCTTCCCCTTGGGAACCAGAGGCTTCAGGAGTCAACCTGTGTGGTGAGGAAAAGCCCAGCTCAGCACACACGAGAGGACAGGGCCTCTTTGTGACGTCCCCCCACACACCTGTGACCAGTGTCCCTCTTTCAAACTGACAGGGCGAGTGTTCTCATGTGTACCTGCTCTTTTGCCAAAATCCAGTTTACTGGACCGAGAACAGGGATTAACTACATGAATAATCTCTGGCCCACGTGTAATTTAGGAATCACTATAAAATAACACTTTCTAATAAATAAATACAATATGCTCACCCTGCTTAGCAAGTTGAGAATTTAGAAGGCCTATTTTAGCCACTTCTTGAAAGCTTAATGGGAAGGAGGGATAAAGGCTGAATATATTCTGAGAACCAAGTGGTCACAAGGCATGGATAGACAGAGAATGTGCTTTCCTATCGTAGACCAGGACAAGGAGTGATCTCCAATGTCCTTCCTCAAGGAAGGAATCTTGAGTGCTGTCGTGTCATGGCTCTGAATTCAGCTAAAAAAAAAAACCACCACTATCAACTTCATGCTGAAGCCCAGGTTCATATCGAGACTAAAAGAATAAAACCAGTGAGGAGGATCAGTTTTCAATGGAGAAATAAAGAACAGAGATACACTATCAACATCCTTAACTGATGGAGACAATCGGATGGCAGAGGTCTCTTAAGACTTTCCTTATTCAACTGCAAGTATTGTCTCTGAGACACTTAAAAAAAAAAAAAAAAAAACCCTAGAAATCTGTTTTGGAAGAGGCAATCAGAAGCCAGTGAGATTATAAGAGGAAATCATTTAAGACTACCTGTCAACTCAAGTTTTCACTTTAAAAGGAACATGTGATGCTCCAAGGATAATATGAGAGCTTTTCAAAGGTATTCAGGAAAACCTGCGGATCTGCAAAAATGCTATTCATTTTGACTTTATTAAGTTTGTTCTCACAACTGCCCTGAAGTGGGTCTAACCAGAGAACCAGGGCTGGAGTTCTGGAGAAGCCACAGTTCCTCAGAGGAGTCAACTTACTCCACTAAGAAAGCTTGAGTGACTTTTGCAACTCCCAAGGCGTTCCCATAAAATGCCCCTCTGCCCTAACAGTTCAGAGGCTGGCTGCTGCTGCAGGGTGCAGAGGAAGGGCAGTCTGGCTTCCTCTCCCCAGGCTCCTGCTCACAAGTGTTTTCTCACCAGAATGCCTCATGTGGCCTAAGAAGCACCAGCATGCAAATCACAAACCTCCATTCTTTTGGAGGCTGATAAAGCCCGTGTGCTCACAAATCCTGCTGGGGAAGCAGATTCATGGAAAATGGCCAGCATACACAGTAGACAAATGTCAGGAATAAGGGGGTAAATAAGAGCTGTCAAGATAAGACTACGGTGTCAAAATGTGTTCCTAGTAGGTTTGGGATACCTGAGTGCCCACTCATCAGATTAGCCCAAGGACAGGCAGAAATGGGAGCATCTGACTAGATATTCAACTGAGACTCAAGAGAGCTGGGAAGCCTAACATCAGTTGTTTCTAAAGCCCTTGGAGCTTCAAGGTCATGTATGTTAAATTCAAGTCATACAGACAATTGCCAAAAATTGAAGAGGGTGAGCTCTGTTGCAAGGACCTTGTTGATGACCCGTGGATCATGCAGTACAGTCAGACCCCAGTCAGCCCTTCCTGCCACCAAATACAGTGTCCAATCAAGACACACTTCATGACATGGACTGGCAGAATCACCATCGCTATCCTGAGGCTTCAAGGGATCTGAGGGGCACCCCCTCCAGGCTCCCTGGAGAGTTGCTCTGCCTAGGGACCTGCTCTAGAGCCTGGGTAACCGCTAAAAAAGATGACAGAATAGAGGATTTGACCAGAGTTAAATACACATTTTAATTTTGTCACATTCTCCAAACTTTGCCTTAAAGCCACCACAGTGAAACTGACAAATTTTGACAGAAAAATAGAAATCCATCTACATTTGGAAATGCCTTGGTGACTGAGCAGCACTGTGATCCTCTGGGGCCAGGTTGCTCTGCACCTGTCCGTCATGCTGCAAGGACAGAAGGCACACTTCTGCACCTGGGCACTAGAACAGGGGATGTCCAGGCTGGTCTTGGCAGTAGCTGTGTTCAGTGTCTGTCCCAAGTTAGGCATGTGGTCTGGGCCACCTTCTCTTCCTACTTCTCCCTTTGCTTTCCAGTCGTCTGCAGATATCATGGCTCAACCGTGGTTCCCAGGAACAGCAATGATGGCAACACTGAATGGGTTTTAGGTTTGCTGTATATTCATTCATTCACTCCCAATCCAAGGAACCTCTACATCCTCTTGTCCAGATGAGGAAAGTGAGGTTTAGCAAGGCTGGCCAGGAAAGGACAAAGAGAACCCGGCTCTAGGCCTGATTCTGCAGTCTACGTCCTTTTCAGACGAGAGCCCTGGGTCACCCCTGCACAACAGCACAGCCCTGCTGAGAACCAGCTCCGCTGGCAGACAAGCTGGCTCCCCGGGCTTATCTTGAAGGCTCAAATGGAGTCACCCTGCACCAATATCTTCTCCCTCCTGTGGCACTCGCCCCAGTCTTCACTGTCACCTGCAGGATGAGTACCGACAATACTGGCTAAAGGAGTACCTCTTAAAGCATCTTACCAGACGCACCAGTTTTATAAAGGACTTGTGGGCAAAACCTACTCCATATCAAAAAGAGGTGACATACACTGCTCCCCTCCAGCCCAGTGAGCCACACCTCAGATCGATCTCGCTTCTGCAGCAGTTCAGCTGAGGGGGCACTGGAGCAGTGGTCAGCTCAGCCGCGTGCTCTGTCTTCAATGGCTATTTCCCTGCACTTCCACTCCTGGCCACAGGCCACACCCCTGAGTGCGAGTCCATGGCCATCTGTCCTTGGCCAAAGGCAGCCTGGCCACAGTGTATATGGCCTACACTGCTACAGACCAGCCTCCTCTGAGGAGTAAACTTTTGGCTAAATAAGGATCACCACAGATAAAAGACCACTGTCACAACCATCCACGGATCAAATACTGCCATTGACAGGCACATTGTTACAACACAGACAATCAAATGCACAAAAGCCCTGGTGGGAAATGAACAGAAATGATGTGGTTGAAATGAATTCTTTCTAGTCTGATCACAGGAGAAATTACTTCTGACTTGTCACTGTACTACATTAAAAAATTTTTTTCTACAAGAAGTATTTTTCAAAGTACAATGACTTCTCCCACAACAGACTTAGAATTTTGGGCAAGAATATATTTTATTTTTTCATAAAAGTTCTAACAAAAATATATTTTTCCTTAACTTAAAAATACAGCTTCATAAAACAAGATTTGAGTTGTTCTAATTCCCTACACACTTTACAAACAGCAGTAAGAGGAAGAAGTCAACAGAATGGGCTCAGTTTCTAAGTATGAAATGCTCATTTCAGAAGCTTGACTTTGTCCTTTATTAACTTGAAGGTGGGGTTCTTGCTGACTTTCTTGTTGAAGATGACCAAGAGCTCCTCCTCACATCTGTGACGGTCGTTTGTCACTGTGTAATACTGAGCTAAAACCTGAGCAAAGAAAAGCGGACGTCAAGGGAGTGCATCTGTCCTGAAAACTTACCTTACAGGTCTTTCAGCGTACTGTGTGCACAGGTGTGCTCTACCTGTCACACAGACACAGTGCAAAAAAACAAAGAAACCACTGCTTTGGAACAAGTAAAAAGGAAAAAAATATCCAAAACAACCATTTTCAAACATAACATAAATAAACGGAGCCTCTCTTCAAACAGTTGGAGTCCAAGATCTAGGAGCTGCCTTGGCTGAGACTGTGTGGTGGGTTTGGCTCAATTCCTGCCCCAGACAGGGACAAAGGGAGCAGCTTAAAAACTGCGACACACACACACACTCTCTCTCTTTGTATTCTAGGTAAAAACCCATCAGTGTATATTTAAAATAAATTCTCCTAGCCATTCCTGGGATGTGTTTAGACCCTGTACCTTTTTCCTTAGCTTCTTGATGGACAGCTCACCATCCGGGGCCTGTCTCAGGACCGCTTTAATAGTTCCCTTCCAGTTGAATTTACCTACAACACAAAGAATATGTAAGAGATTTTATTTTGTTGTAACACAAACACACACAAAAAAGAAACAATTTCTGCGCATCTGTTTGCTTCTGGGGAAATGACCTGCCCCTCCCATGCATAGAATGCCAGAGTACCAGGTGACAACCCCTGTATCAGCCCAAGCAGGAAGCACCGACGATCCTTCCAAGGACTCCTTCTGAAGTGAGAGGACAGCCAGAGCACCAGCACCAGGACGAAGCCCTGTGAAAGGTGACTTCTGGATTCCTCTCCTTTTTTTTGGTGACACTGGGGATCCAACTCAGGGCCTTGCAAATGCATACCACTGAGCGACACCCCTACCCTTTCTTATTTTATCTTGAGTCAGGGTCTCGCCAAGTTGCCCAGGCAGTCCTCCAATTTGTGATCCTTCTCCCTCAGCCTCCTAAGCAGCTGGAATTACAGAAAGGTAACTTGTATCTCATGGAAAACAGAGATTCACCCAGCAGCCACCAAGATCAGGAGGCTGACTAAGCACAGCCAAGAACACACAAGGAGAGCCCAAGCAGCTTCAGAGAGGGAGCAATGGCAAGAAAGGGCTCGGCCAGGGCACTCGCTTTGGTGGCAGTGTGCTTTCCCCAGTCCTGCGAAGCACAGGCAAGAGAAGACACTGCAACAGCAAGCCCAGGCGACCCTCGGAGGTGGGAAGAAGACAGGCTGCCACTTCTGGCCTTGCATGTTCTGAATCTGCTGAAGCCAGCATACTGGAAGGCCGATGGTGAGGCAGAGAAGCCTGCTATCTTGGCAGGAGCGGGAAGGAGCAGCTAGTGAGGCACAGACCGACACAAGAACAACTTCCTCAGGCAAATGCCACAGATGGCTGTGCTCACCACACCCCACCAGCCATAGCCCTGGAGCCAGAGGCCAGGATGGAACAGAACTCTCACCCAGCAGTGGGCCACTCCAAGCTACCCCAGCTGCGCCAGTGGAGGCCCTAGGGAGTCCTGCCTAGCACATCCTCCTCCATCAGCAATCAGGAGAAAAAGCCATTTACAACAGGAAGTTTAATAAAAGCCCATGCCATATATAAAAACTGCCTCAAAACAGACCATGGACTTAAAAATATATAAAATATGAGACTATATAAATATAATATATAAAATGTGAGACTATAAACCATTTAGAGCACACACTTGCAGCTTGGTGAGAGTGTCTCAAGGGCTCTCACTACACACACCAGCACTTGCACCCACAAACACACAGGGTGAGGGATAGCTGACGAGCTCAATCTGCACACACGTGAGCAGACATTGAGTCGCACACCTTCCATACGTAAAAATTCTGTGGGTTAAAAAGGTTTGACCAGGGCTGGAGGTGTGGCTCAGTGGTAGAGCACTTGCCTAGCATGTGTGAGGCCCGGGGTTTGATTCTCAGCACCACATATAAACAAATGAATAAAATAAAGATAATAAAATTTAAAAATGTTTAAAAAAAAAAAAAGGTTTGACCAACTAAGAAGAATTAAAAAAAAAAAAAGTTTGACCAACTAAGAAGAATTAAAAAAAAAAAAAAAGGTCTGACCAATAAGAAAAGCCTAGAAAACAAACAAACAAACAAACAAAAAAAAAATTTGGAATCTAGAGACTTAATACAACCCAGAAAAGGAAAAACTGATAAATTGGACTCATCAAAACAAACATCTGCTCCATGAACGGCCCTTAGAAGGATGCGAGGAGACGCTCTAGACTGAGAAGGCGCCCCAGACCCGTGTCCCACTGAAGGACAGACGTTCAGAATATACAAAAACCCCAATCAATCCAATCAAAAAATGGGCCAGGGCTGCATGCATGAGAACCTGGGTTCAATCCCCAGCACTGGGGTGTGGGGAAGAAAATGGACCAAATGCCAAAATCAAGTACTTCATTGAAGAGACAGATACAGAGGGCAGACAAGCACACACAGGCATCCAGCATCACTAGCCAGAGAAGGGGCAACTGAAACCATGGCACGTTGCCCTGCTCACCCACCACAATGTCAGCAGATGCAGGCCATCCTGAGACCGCTGGTGAGGTGCACAGCTGTGCTTCCCAAGTCTCCACAGGTTTTTCTTTGTTTGTTTGATCTGGAGGTTTTTTTGCAGGGCTGGGGACTGACCCCAGGGCCTCGGGCATGCTAGGTAAGCACTCTACTACTAATAGACAGCCCTAGGCCTGGCAGTGTTCTTAAAAAAGTAATCATGCCACCACAAGAGGACACACACAGCTCTGCACCAATGGCCATTTACGCAGGGCAACTGACTTTTGCTCATGCAAAACCTGCACATGAACATCCCCAGCAGCTGTACATACAATAACCAGATGCTGGAAACAGCCAGACAGCCTTGGAGGTGAATGGGAAAGAAACACAGCGCATCTCTTCCATGGGGTGTGACTAAGCAGAGAAAGCGATGGACTGCTGACACTGTAGCGACCAGACGGGTCACCGAGAAGAACACTGGCGAGAAGAACACTGGCGTAAGAAGCCAATGGCGGAGTCACTCACACACCGTCCAGAAATCACAGAAATGGAGAACAGACCAGTGGCTGCCAGAGGTGAGGCGGGGAGTGGACGTGGCAGGGGCATCCTGTGGGGCAGCAATGCTCTCCACCGTGCCTGTATCAATGCCCACGTCCAGGCTGACGTGCACTACAGGCTCTCAGGTGCTGCCCATGGGGAAATGCAGTGAAGCATGTGTGAGGCCCTGGGTTCGATTCTCAGCACCACATATAAACAAATGAGTAAAATAAAATAACGGCTTTGTGAGCATGCTTAAGTCAAGTACTTCCTACACATGATTCAATGTGTACCTACAATTGCTTTAAAATACACTCTTCTTCTGGCCTCAGGCACCCTAGGCGAGCACTATACCCTAGTCCAACAATTTAAATGCTAAAATGCCCACACAGTTAGGAGTGGGGGCTCAAGCTAAGAGATCTAATCCACCTTGGCAGTAAGTGATCCCCACAAATAAAGCTGCAATGCCCATCTGATTCCTTGGGTCCACTCTTGACTGACAGAATCGGGTGGACAAACCACACATACTTCCCAGCAGGAGGGAAAGCCTCAGGCCTGAGGAAGCAGGAGCTTCCCATGTAGGAGGCTACATGTAAGGCGAGCCTCGAAGGCGAGAGACTGCATTTTAACAACACATATGGTGGCTGAGGGAGTGGGTAGCCATGGAGCTCCAGGTAAGGAGGCCCCAGGAACAGACTCAAAGCTAGAAAGGGGCACAGTCAAGTCTTCCTAGACCAAGGGTATTTCTAGATAACAGGAATGGGCCAGCACCTACGGTACAAGATGCAGACAGGAGATAACAGTGTCTGGGAAAGTCATCTGGGTTCATCTTAAATTCAAAAGCAAAACACTGCTATCATGTGGATCTGAAATCTGGAATGTCCCCTACAGGCCGTTGTTAAAGGGTAGGTCCCAGTGTGGAGCTACTGGGAGGCAGGAACCTCCCAATAGCTAATGTGAGGTCTTCCTGAGCCCTGGGAACATGCCCTTAAAGGACACAGTGGGACCCCAGTCTCATCCTCTTCCTTTTACTTCCTGGCCATGAAGTGAGCCTCTCTGCTCCACCACAGGCCCCAAATACCAGGCCAACCTGCCATGGACCAAGACCTCTGACCTGGGAGCCAAAGCAAACCTTCTCTTCACAGTTTGACTATTTCAGATATTTGTTACAGTAATGGAAAACTAACATACATATTTCCAATCCAGACTATCCTCCCTTTTTCCTCAAAGACAAAGGGACAGAGGCACTATAATACAGATTCACTATAATACAAACCCCAGAGCGCTCATTTTGCTTCAAATCCTTAGACATGCCTCTGGAGGGCATGACTTACCAGAAGTACCTGATCCACCCCAGGAAAGGGGCATCTCTGCCGGCTCCTTCCCCAAACTAAGTAGGCGATGCTTTTCAAATGGCGCAGAGGTACCTTTCGTAGGAGCTTCATCGTCCTCTGCTTCTCCAGCCTCAGGTTGTCCTGGGAACTTCATCTTTTTCATCTTAGAATCTGCTTCAGCTAAGTTAAGGAAAAAAAAAATTTTAAAAAGGTTTGCATTTGATAGCTGCTACTCCTCAGGAGAGCCCTACCACGCTAGACCCACGAGACTGTCCCCAGCCTTATCTCCAGGCAGCCCTGGACCATGGCTGGTATCATCCTGCATGTTGCAGAGGAGGAATGGGATGGGAGGCACAGATCAGCTGGACCCAAGGCTTATGCTATTCCCTCCCTGGTTCAAAATGGCAGCCTGGCCACCCGATGACACCTCAGAGCCCGGCCGTGTACCTATCGAGTGCTTCCGCTTCCTTCTTCCCACAGTGGCCTTCATCTCCACCTTGCTGGGGTCCTCCTTGGGGCCCCTGACCCTGTTGGCGTCCTCCTCTCTTGCCTGCTTGCCCTGGCCCTTCTTCTTCTTGCCCTTCTTCCCTATGGAGCCATTGGCCGTGGACCCCCTCTCCCCTGCAGCCTCAAGGTCAGCCTCCTGTCCTTTTTTGCGCTTCTTGGGCTTTTGGCTCCTTGAATTGTCCTGATGGTTTTCTAATTTCAGTTCTTTCTTTTCTCTTTTTCTGTTCTTCTGCCGTTCTTCCTTCCTTTCTCTTTTATTCTTCTTTGCCTCTGCTTGCTTTTCTGTGGAGTCATTAGCCTTGGAGGATGCTGGAGTCTTGGTGGAGGCTTCTGAACATGACTTTGCCACTTGGTTAGGAGGCTGTTGATCTTGCCCCTTACTAAATGGCTCCTGATTGTTAAGCAAAACCAAGAAACATATCAATATTTGATCTGGGAGAACCAAACATTCACATCATTACCTGTATCTCAAAATGAACTGTTCAAGGAAAATGCTTTTATCACTCACCACTTTACAATTGTGAACCCCCCAACTGTGAAAATATGGCAATAAAAATATCAAGTGGGGGAGAACTCCCCCAGGCCACACCTCTGCACTGAAGAGATACTTTCATTCCACTTGAGAGTGAAAGAATGAAGAGCCTTATATCACCTAAGCCAGACCTTGAACTCTGCTCACTAATCATCTTTCATTTAGGTGGGAAGAGAGCACTCAGGTGTGGTCAGAATCAAAGATCTATGTGTTTGTAGGCCTGGTTCAAGTTCCAGATCTGCTCATTACTAGTCAGGTGACTAGTCAAGGCAAGTTTTTTCTCTTCTCCAAATCTATTTCTTAATCTGAAAGTAAAAGGCTGTCACATTCACCTTACCCCACTGGGGTGTGAATAAAATGAGAAGAGACATTGTGTGCCTCTCATCATGGATGCCCGACCAACCGGCCCAATGAACGTGGAGAGTTCTGAAAGCCATCAAGGGCTAGCCAAGGAAGTGCTACCACCATCACTACCCAGATGAGACGGCTGCCCTTGGAGGATGGCAAGGGACCCTGCACAGAATGTGAGGAACAGAGCAGGGGACCTGCCAGGCTCTAGACATGCTTCAGCGTCCTTCAAAGGCTGACATGCTGCATGCAAGTGGGCTGCAGTGTAGCAGCCTTGCAGTGGGAGAACCTTTAAGAGATAGGGCGCGACAGAAGGTGATTAGGTCACTGGAAACTGATGTTGGTCTCTCCAGGCAAGTTAGTTCTCTCAAGAGAAGGGATTTATAAATGGAGCAAGCCTAACACTGTGAATTCCTCTGGCTTCCAGTCTTACCATGTGATCCCTTCCAAAAACACTCCTACCATGATGCCGCCTGCCATGCTGTGATACAGCCAGAGGAGTCCTCACCAGAGGCTGACCACATGTTGGATGCCTGATCTTGGACATTCAGACTCCAAAACTATGAGCTAAATAAGCCTCTTTTCTTTTTAAAGTACCCAGACTCAGGCATTTTGTTATAGCAACAGAAAATGGATAATATAGGGCTGGGGATATAGCTCAGTTGGTATAGTGCTTGCCTTCTATGCACAAGGCCCTGGGTTCAATCCCTAGCACCACACACACACACACACACACACACACACAAAAAAAAAAAAAAAAAGAAAGAAAGAAAGAAAAAAGAAAATGGACCAATATAGAACCAAAGAAAACTAAATAACTATGTAGTATACTAGAACAAGACAGATCTTCTGTCTCTTAGTTACCCAATTAAGATTAGTGCGTAGATCCTACCTATAACATGACATTAGCACAGCTCAGCTCCATTCCTGGTGCACTCTGAGTCCCTCTCTTTTGGGAGATAAGCCAGGGCAATGAATCAGATGGCTTTGGGAGCCCTATCATCTGCAGAGGAAGGCAGGGGCCAACACTCAGCTGCAGGGATAGATGTACATCCCAACCTGTTCCTCACCAGCCAGACAAGGTGGGGCAGGTTACCTATAGTCCTCGTCCTGTAGGCAGCTCTCACCAGGACATAAGCACTCAGACCTATCACACCACACCTGAAGGAGCAACACTAGGAACTCAGTTACGGTTCACAAACATAAAGCTGCCAAGGATCATGGGAAAAGAGGTCAAGGATGAATCTGGAAATAGACTCAGGAGGAAACTTCACATCTCTCCTGCAATTCTGCTAATATTTTCTGGTAAGGTATTATTATAATGTGTTAATCAGCTTCCCATGATTATAATAAAAATCCCTGAGGCAGTTAACTTTTTTGTGTTCATTTTGGCTTATGGTTCCAAAGGTTTGGTCCAAGATGGAACTGCCCTATTGCTCAGAGCCTCAGGCAAGGGTGACACTTCATGGAAGGAGTACATGGGGAAGCAAGGTACTCACCCTGTGAGCGAGGAAACCGAGAGGACAAGGGGTCGGGGCCACATTCCCCCTGAAGGGTATGCCTCCAATGCCCTGAGGACCTCCTACCTGGCCCTACTCCCTAAGGGTTCCACCATATCCCAGCTGTGCCACCCTGGGCACCAAGCCACATGGGCCCATGGGGGGCGTCCAATGCCCAAATGATAGTACAGAAGCACTGAGTACCAAAGCCTTCAGCCTCCCTTCTCCCCAGTGTATGCCAAGTCTCCAGCTGGTACCTTGCCCCACACCCACACCAGCTCCATCATGCAAGATGGGCAAGGTGGGCAGACCAATTCTTTCCCACTTTCTTCTTCATTCCTGCTCTCCCGAGGGTGCCCTGCCTGGCTCTTCTGTAATGGAAGAATGGAATGCCTTACCTGCCTTTTCTCTGTCTCTTCCCACACTCATCTGGACCTGGCACTAAGGGAAGCCTCCAACCCCCTAGAATGTAGCCCTTGAGGGCAGGACCTAATTACAGCCACATGTACAGGGGCCACGGCCAACCACCATGGGGGAGAAGCTAGATAGTCAAGAAGGACAGAGTTCCAGGAGGACAGGCGTTTGACTCATGGACAAATGAAGCCCTAGGACCTTTGGCTGTGTCCCACCAACACAGGGTGTGCAGAAGGATCACTGGGGAAAGGCACAGGCAGCCCCACCAGCCAGCACTGACAGAACTGAGATTACCAGAGGCTGTCCACTCATCGACCATAATTTGTCACCAAAACTATTTTCTCTGCACAAAGCAAACAACTCCTAAAAATCTGACTAGAATAAGACAAGTTACAGCCCTGCTCTTTTTTGAAAACTTTTGATATGAGTTTCCAAGAAGCACATAAGCTCCCAACAAGAACAATATATAATGAAATTAGTGGGAAACAATTGTGAATTAACAAACAGAGTGATTAAAATATATCCAACTAAGACCTTCTACACATGCATTCCTCATTTAGGACTCTCTCTTTCAAATAGTCTTCACTAGCAGGTGGTTGATTATGAATATTCAAATAGGATTTGCTCCCCGCCAGAAGGAAGGAGACGGACGTCACTAAATGCTGGGTACCCTCCTCTGCTCCAACACTCCCACAGAGGCTTCACACCTCACCCTGCGTCTGAAGTCTGAAGTCCACCTGGCCACTATGTCCTGCCCCGTTTTCTTTCTCTTCATAGCACCATACCCTCCTGATATGCTTTCTATTTTTTGTTGAGGACCTAGCACAGATTAGGACCCGGTAAATAGGAATAAATTAATGAGTATTACTATCCACATTTTTTAGATTAGGAAACTGAGGCTTAGAGGTTAACTAATGTGCCAATGATAATACACCTGGCAAACTGCATAGCAGGGCTTTGAACCTGGGCTGTCAGAAATCCAAACTCCTGTTCTTCTCAACATATCCACTGCCTGATAGATATACCAGTCATTACATGTCCGCTGGGACCCTTATCAAATGTTGGGACTAAACACCTTTCTCTGTACAATAAGGAAATCTTCCCTGCAGTGCATTCAGTTTACTCTTTCCCATAAATGAAGACACAGAGGGTCTCTGAAAAAGCAGGCTACCTTGACCTCCAAATATAGACATTCCCATTTCATTATTACTAATTATTCTTGCAACAATCTAAAATTAGTTCTAACTTACATCGCTGGAAGCTTCAGAAAAGATATTCCACACTTGCTCCAGAATGGATTCATTATGAACTTTTAAACTGTTCTTCATCCAATTCTGTAAGGAACAAAAAAGAAAAAAAAGAACCACTTATCCCACTGTGACAAGATACACACAGGTCCAGCCCCCCACCCATTCAGAAAACCAATCAAATCCATACCTGAAATTTGGCCTTTTTCCTGGGAACGTTGTCAAAAGCACTAATTTGCTTTAACAGTTCTCTCACTTTGGGGCTGACATTGGGTTTCCTTATTAATTCATTAATTTTCTATAAAAAAAAGAAAACAATAAATAACCAACCCATGAGTTTCATGAAAGCCAATCTAAAAGTCCTTGCCCTGACCAAAGAGTTCACATCTGAAGTACGGATTCTGTATTACTGCTTACGCTTCAAAATATATTAAGTTCTATTTGACATACAAATGGAGTCCTAGAGCAGCTGACAAGAGATAAAAGTCTTCCTAACTGGAAAGGACAAAACAAAATTATCCCTATTCATAGATTACCTGTACAGAGAAATGATTTTATGTATAAAACTCTAAACCTTCAACACAAATAACTGTTAGGACTAATAAATCAATTCAGCAAAGCTGCAAGATACAAAATCTACTCTCAAAAATCTGGTTGCACTGGGAGCAGTGGCGCACACCTGTAATCCCAGCAGCTCCAAAGGCAGAGGTAGGAGGACTGCAAGTTCAAAGCTAGCCTCAGCAATTTAGCAAGGCCCTAAGCAATTCAGCAAGACCCTGTCTCTAAATAAAATATAAAAAAGGGCTGGGGATGTGACTCAGTGGTTGAATACCCCTGGATTCAATCCCTGGTAACAAAATGCACCAACAATGACCAATTCAAAAAGGAAATTAAGAAAATAGTTCCCTTTATAATAACATAAAAAAGAATAGTAAGGAAAAAAACAAAAATCAAACAGGTAAAAGACTTGTATTCTGAAAACTATAAAACATACTAAGAGAAATTATAGACACTGATAAATAGAAAGAGATGCCATGCTCATGGATTAGAAGACCTAAGATTGTAAATGTCAATACTTCCCAGAGCAACCTAGAGATCCAGCACAATTCCTACTGAAACCTAGTTGAGATAGATAAATATACATGATTTTTTTTTGGAGGAAATCCATCCTAAAATTCACAGGGAATCATTGGGGGACTCCAAATAGCTAAAACAATTTTGAAACAATAAAAAAGTTTTGATCTCAAAACTTATTACAAGCCAGGTATGGTGGCACATGCCTGTAATCCTCATGGCTAGGGAGGCTGAGACAGGAGGATTTTGAGTTCAAAGCCAGCCTTAGCAACAGTGAAGCACTAAGCAACTCAGTGAGACCCTGTCTCTAAATAAAATACAAAAAAGGGCTGGGGGTGTGGCTCAGTGGTCAAGGGCCCCTGCGTTCAATCACCAGTACCAAAAACAAAAAAAAAAGAAAAAAAAAAGAAAACAAAGCTATAAAACAATGTGGCTCTGCATAGACAGACATATAGACAGAAGCACAGAATTCAGAGCCCAAAAATAAACCTTTGCATATGTGGTCAAATGATTTTCAACAAAGGCATCAAGACCAGTCAGTGAAGAATGAAAAGTCTCTTCAACAAATGGTGCTGGGAAAAGTGGATATTCACACGGAGAAGAATGCAGCCAGAGGAGTGCTGTTTGAGAACACTGGCAGTGACCACGTAAACAGCAGTGACCCAGCAAGAGGAAGGTGGAGACGGCAGCAGCTGGAAATTTAAAACTGTCTGGAGTCCACACTGATTCCAAGCAGGGGTTCTGTCAGCCTCTACTCCTGCTGTTCCAGTTCGGACCTCAAATGCTTCAGATCAGACAGCATCACTGTCTTCAGGATGCCCGATGCATGAAGGGAAAAGGAAAGGCTGTCCACTGAGTGCAGACCTGTGAGAGCAAAACCTACTCTGTGCCTGCCCACCAAGACGGTGCATAAGAGTATGTGCAGGGCCCCTTACAGGTGCTCTGCCAAGAATCAGGAGAACCCCAATCCTTCAAATCTGATGCCACCACCCAACCAAACACAGGCCCCACATCAGCCCTTCGTGTTGTCTACCATCAGAGAAGAATCAGCCATTCCACGAGCAGATTTAGAGAAAGAGCGGGTTATCCTTCCAAACAGACGTTCTGGAATGCCATGTTAAGGAAAGGGTGGAGTGAAAGGGTGAGGATACCGAAGGATATGTATAATATTACAATTCAGTCAGAACAGTGCACAGGGGAAGCCTGCATGCTGCGCAGTATCCATCCTTGATCTGATTTGGAGGAAAGTGTTTGCCAAGGGCAAGAACTCGTTCCTGGATGGAGCTGCCTTTCAACAGGCATGATTGGATCATCAACCACTGTGGCACAGAAGTTGGATAGCAGATTACTACCCTGGAGGCGAAGTCAACAAGGACTCCCAGTCCACCACCACCCGGCACGTCCGCCCCACCTTGGATTTGTTTTCTGCTGTATGAGACAGAACGAAGGCTGCTTTGTGGCACCGGACATCGCAACCACTGTTGTTTGTGATGCAAAGTGTAAATTAATTTTTTCTAAGAGATACTTTAAACTATTTTCCCCAAATGGAACTGCATGCATGAAGTATCGGGGACTTCAAGAGGATAATCACACTTTATCCTGCACTTAGCCAAGGACCCGGCTCTGTTCGGTTTGAGCAGCGTTTTGCCTTGCAGTTTAAAGCAGATTTTTTAAAAGTTTTCTTCGTGTTTGGTTTAAGCAGCAAGCAGTCTCCCCAGTGCGTCCATTAGCTGCACCATTGTCTGTTATCTTTCATCTCGAAAAGTCCCAACAACCTCCAAAAAAAGAATTTTTAGAAAGTGAGAAAAGCTGCTTTTTCTCCTTAGTTTTCTCAGGAATATTTGAGAGGTAAAACCTGAAAGTCACCATGATGCTCATGAGCGTTTACCTGCTCAAATATTTTAACTAAAATCATTCATTATAAAAAAAAGCAGAATTTTTTTAAAAGAGACTATTATTTCTGAAATTCCCACAATTTAGTAGTGACCCTGAACAAAATGCAAAGCCACACCTTGCAATGAGCAAGACTAAGGTGTATCTTGGCTCTCATTTATATGCACTTTTCAGACTGGACCTTGTTAAAGAAGTTACAACTCACCCACCATGAGGTGCTGATGCATATGCTTTGAAACATATAATTTTTTAAACATTTTCCTGTTGTTCTGATATGTAACTCTGCTCCTTCAAAACACATCTCCTCATTGTCTCTGGCATTTCAAGTTATCCCAAGTTTGAATCCTATTCCTTCCTCCATTGAAGCCTTGTCCCAGGTTGGCCTAATCCAATTTAAAAGCCTGGTTCAAGTCCCAGTGCCAGGGATTATATTTAGCGGAGTATTAATATTCACAAGTATTTTTCTCAGATGCAGTGTGTCTGCATCAATTCACTGTCTCAATTTTTATGTTTTAAGGAAGTTATAAGTTTGCTGTTGAAATTCCTTGAACAGTAACTCAAAAATTGGTTGTTCTAATTATAGCAGAATGTCACAAATGACTGCTTTTTGAAGTGTTGATAATTTTAAATCTTTTAAATTATCCCGAAAAAAATGAAATTGGACTCTTACCAAAAAACTCCTACTTAATTAAAAAATGAGCAATTAACTTGAATAGACATTTCTCCTAAGATGTACAAATGGTCAATTAATACATGAAAAGATGCTAAAATTATAAGCAAAATACAAACCAAAACCACAGAAAGACAACATTTCACACCCATTAGGATGGTTATTATGAAAACTAAAAACAGAAAATTATGAGTGTTGAAGAGAAATTGCAACCCTTGTACATTATTGGTGGGAATGCGAAATGATGCAATTGCTATAGAAATCATTACACAGCTGCCTCAAAAAAAAAAAAAAAGAAAAAGAGAATTACCCTATGATCCAGTAACTCTACCTCTAGATAAATGCCTAGAAGAAATGAAAGCAGGGATGTGACAGGAATCAAGTGTCCACTGACAGGTGAATGGATAAACAGTGGAATGTTCTTCAGCCTTAAAGAGAAAAGAAACTCTGACAGATGCTACGACATGAGCATACCCCGACATCATGTTCAGTGAAATGAGCCATCACAAAAGGACAGAGGATACATGCTCCCACTCATGTGAGGTCCTTAGGACATGCAGGCAGAAAGTAGAGGCAGAAAGTAGAACAGAAGGGCTGGGGGCATAGTCAGTGGAAGAGCACTGGCCTAGCTCATGTGAGCACTGGGTTAAGTCCCTGGCACCACCAAAACAAAAAAATAAAAATAAAAAAATATAAGAAACCAAAATGACGTGGGGATGGAGAGATGAGTGTTTAATGGGACAGTGTTTCAACTGGGGAAGATGAAAGTTCTGGAGATGGGCACCAGCGATGGCTGAAGAGTGACGTGAATGTACCTGAGTTTAAGTACACTATAAAATGGTAAGTATCTTATCATGGGGGTTGCGAGTGTAGCTTTGTGGCACAGCACTTGCCTAGCACGTGTGAGGCACTAGGTTCGATTCTCAGCACTGCATACAAACAAATAAATAAATTTAAGCTATTAAAATATATACATTACCATGGCAAAAAAAAAAAAAACTGAAAAAAAATCCCTACATCAATTGAATCAAGAATCACAGAAAAACAGATAGTAGAGGGTATAAAATGAGAATAAAACAGTAGTATTAAGATCTAATAAATAAAACCAAAATAGCAAGAGCACACGAAACACTTCTGCAATCCCAGTAAAGTCAGAGGCAATAATTACTTAGAGATATGTCAGCAGACAGGAGGGACAGTCACCAGTGAGTCAACCTAAGATGAACAATGAAGCTCAGCAAATATTTTATAGGAAAGTGTCCCTGCATAAGAAAGAAAAGAATCTACATATAAGCAGACCAGAAACATGGAGACAGGGTCCTAAGACAACGGTTAGCCAAAGCTGTGTGTGGCATCCAGGCTGCACCAACTAAGAAGGCAAGACAAGCATGAACAGGGAAAAACCAGGCAGAAGAGCACAGGGCACTGGTGATGAGGTCCGAAGGCAGTACCAGGGCCCACAGAGTGAGATGCTTCTCCAGCATCCAGGTTTGCACAAGCCCAGAGGCATGTGGACGCTGCCCAGCCAACTGCATAGGTCTGGCCCACTCTGGCTGACTGGTGTTCGGAGCGTGTGTTGTTTTCTTCTGTGTAATCTTTCTGTTAGTACTTGACTATTTTTTTCCTAAAAATTAAATAGCTACTTATTTTTTTATTAAAACAATAAAGTTATCAAAATTAACAGAAAGAGAGAGAAGCAGAGCAGACTGTTGAAGTTGAAATGGACAAGGTCTGAGAGGGCCAGCTGCCGACAGGGATGGGACCAATGCAAGTGGCATTCCTGGGAACTCTGAACCCACAGGAAGGCTGAACAAAACAGGAACAGCTGGAGGATGAAATGGTCAAGGCTAATTGTGAAAGAAGAAAAGGTCCCCAGCACTAACAACTAAAGCCTGTGAAAAACAGGGTCCCTCCTGACTGGATTACTTGAGAGAGAGAGAGAGAGAGAGAGAGAGAGAGAGAGAGAAAAATATATATATATATATATTTTTTTTTTTTTTAAATGAGGGAAATAAAGGGAAAGAACAAAACCCTCAAACCCATGTCTACAAGAATGACCCCAGCATGTTCTCCTGGCTTAACCCACGTCCTCTGATCCACCTGATAAGGGCACCCAGGGCGTTGGAGCCATGGGATGGGAGAGGACCAGCAGCCCACATGGAACCAGAGTGAAGTTCTTGATCTACACCAAGAGGGCCACTAAACACAGAGCAAGGGTCAGAAAACCTCTTCTGTCAACACAAAATCAACACCCTAGGCTTCACAGGTTCTGTCCCAAGTACCAGCCACGCAGCTCACCCACCCTGCCTTTGAGGATTTCTTTCAAGTGTAACCACAGCAGAGGTAGAACTATACATGCCCCAGCACCCAGAAATGTCACCTGAGTCTCAGGATAACAGAGAGAGTGACCCAAGGTGCCAGTGGTCACCAGCCTCGGCTTCACAGTTAAGATACAGGTTCACCAGCTCTTCACCCTGCACTGGGCAGAAACGGCAAGTCCTTTGTGAACAGAACTGTCCCCTTAGGAGTACGCCATTTCAGAGAGCTAGTCAGTGTCAGAAGCTATTAATTTGATTTTCAGGAAAATATGAAATCTTCACATGGATAACATTTGTCTTTATTTCTCTATTTCCTTCTCTAAATCTTCCCTTCTGCAATGTCATGCTTCCCAAATAGGAATTTCATTGCTTTTGCCACTTTTTATTGTATACATTTTCATTTTATTTAAATAGAAAATTCCTTATACCTATGAAAATGTCTATTTTGCTTGATCCTGATAGCAGACATGACAGATTAACAGTGTTTCAGCAGCAAAAGTTGCATTAACACTACAAGAGAAAGACCTGAAATTTTCTACTTGATTGTCTAGTCAAAAGAAAGCTAGTGAGAATTCTCAAATACTTTAGAGAGAAATGTGTAAAACACACATATTAAAGACAAAACACCTCCCAGTTGTGTTAACAGTTAGAAAATAACTCTATTACAAGAAGATAAATTGGCCTTCAGCTGGGCTAAGACATGATGCTGCAGACTGGTCTGCATGGATGAATGCTTGCTCTTAGTCTCTCAGGCTTCTGAAGGAAGAGGAGGGGGTCGGACAAGGCCACTGTGGGGACGGGAAGCCGGTACCTGGATCCAGGCCTGCTGCTTGATGTCACCTTTGTGGGCTTTGCCTTCGTAGCCCTTGCCACCATATTTCTGATCTTCACTTATGCACTTCACGTGGTTTTTATAGTCATCACCCCTTCAAAGAGAGCAGAAGTCCCACCATTAGACTGCCACGCAGGTTGGGGGCCCCGATGACTGCTGCTCCCACTGTCTGCACAATGCACATCTGTCCCCTGCCACCCACCTCAACTCACTTTCTGGCTTAGTTCATCCCTTCTGAGGGACGGGTAGAGCACAGCTTTGCTCTAACAAAACAGCTCCGAAGCCCTCAAGCCTCACTCTGGGCACATGCTTCCCTGGACCTGGTCACTGACAGTGGCCACAGGATGAGCCATCTACTGTCTAAGAAGTGCTCAGGCTGCTCTAGTTCCCCTTCTCTTGGCCTTTTCTTTAAAAATGCATATGGTTTCCAATTGTGGTCAGTGGGCCCTACGAGTTTTGTTTTTTTCTCCTTAAGTTTCTAAGCTTTGTCCAGCTAGGGATCCAAATCTGGTCTGAACCTTCGTTGTGGGTCTACATGCATTATGCGGAACTTACCAGAAGTCTCTACCGCAGTCAATGCAAGAAAGGCATTCACAGTTTCTGCAGACAGACACATGCTTTTCCACTTGTATTTTCTTCACTGATTCACCACATGCATTGCATGTAAAAAATACCATTTTACCTAAATGGTTAAATACTCTCTATCCAAGATAGGCTTTAACTCTTGTCCTAAAAAAAAAAAAAAAAAAATACAAAACAGAAAACAAAAACTAAAACTTCTGTTCAACAAATGATTCACACAAGTAACTTAATTTGATTTGTTTGTTCACAGTACTGGGAACTGAACTCAGGGGCCCTGTACCACTGAGCTACACTGCCAGCCCTTTTAATTCAAGTCTGGCCTTGAATTTGTGATTCTCCTGCCACAGCCTTCCCAGTACCAGTGTGCACCACTATGCTGTATGACTACAGTTAACTGTTTTATAGTTGTAGATGGACACAATCCATCCATCCATCCATCCATCCATCCATCCATCCATCATCTATCTATTGCTATGTGGTGCTGAGGATGGAACCTAGTAACTTGTATGTGCTAGGCAAGTTCTCTACCACTGAGCCACAACCCCAGCCCTACAGTTAACTTTTAACGATAATTTCACATGAAAATAACAGATTCAAAGTTGATCAGTCATCTATGAACAACCCTACCACCCATGTAAGTAAACCATCACTAGTGATAATGGGCTAACATTTATTGAATGTGGTTTATCATGTATCAGGCTCTATTCTAAGAGCTTATGTGTATCTAATTTAGACCTCAAGCAAACCCTACCCTTCCCTAGGGAAGGATTATCACTGTTTAAAATTTATCTGGAGAGATTAAGAAACTTGCCCCAGGATACATAGTAACAGAAATAAATTTAACCTTGGCAGATTGGCAGAACTGTGTGGGAAGAATAAGTTTCATTTATACACAATGAAAATTATAAAAGGCCTTGCAATGTCTGTATATCCTGCCAACTATTCCAGGTCCCAAATATAATAACAAAATAAGAAGGGGAACAGAGAGCTGTAGAAAGGGGAAAACTCAAAATGAATTCTCTAGGTTCCAAAAATATTCACAGGTATGAGATCATACCCCTTGGTCTCTGAACAGGGAGCAGGTGAGGGTCTCCTTCACATGGCTTCTTGCCAGATAGATCAGTCAGAAAGAAATGTAACCATATCTAGGTATCCCAAATGCTGGGTGCTGAATTACTCAAGGAGCTCACAAACCCAGGTGCCCCAGGTATCCTGAGCACTGCCCATTATACAGTATCTTCTTCTATATTACAAGCTCAGGGGGTGATACTGTGCTCAACAAAATACAGATTCATCTAAGCACTAAGCACTCAGGGTAACTTTCCATGCTTCTATAAACGTTTATCACTGGTTTAGAGCATTGTTTTACATTATAAATCAGCAAAGATATTGAGAACTATTTAGCCCAACCCTGTCTTCCTCATTATGAGCAGAAAGAGAGGATCAAGGAAGTCAACAATACTTGCTTGGGTAAGACTCCACCCAACCCACCCCACGAATCCTTCCACACAAGAGCTACCACTGATTTACAGGGATCCTCATGCATGAACTGCATCTCCCCTTCACCATGTTCCAGATCATAGCTAGTGAGGTCACACCTAACAAGGATCAGGGCTGCTCACGGCCATTTGCCAGCCTCTCCAGGGTTCAAAGGCCCAGCCAGTCTCTTGAGCAGGCTTCTTACCCAATGGGCTCCAGTTCACCTTTTACACTAGGTACAAACCGCAGGCCCACTGACCCTGGGTGTGCTGGGTCCCTTCCACAGCCTGCTATCAGGGTTGCCTGACCAATCTTCCCTCATCGGGACAGGCACATGGTCAGCTATGCCTGGCCAAATCCCAAGGAATGCAGATGTTACAACCCTAGGGCACCTGGTTACTGTAAAGATGAGTGACAGAGTCACAAGTTGGGGAGCTGGGATCATGTTGACCATGACCCAGTTCCCTCAAAGCTTATCATGCTGCATAAGGCAGATGGAGTTCAATAAATGTCAGGCAACAAAAACAGCCATTTTGCAACAAGGGCCAACATCATACTATGAGTCTGGAGGTGCACTTTTGGGTTAAGACCAAGGGATCATGGGTTATCGCCAAGAAATGGACTTCCATCATACCCACTTGGTAGAAGCCACTGTGGCGAAACAAATTATCTGCTGGAAAATTTTAAAGCACCTTCACAGGCAAACATCTCTGCAAACTTAAATATGGCTTAGAGCTTTATAACTTCTGCTGTGAGGATACTGTTTCTTGACTATGACAGAGAGGGTGCGGAGAAAAGCTTCCATGAACCTTAGGATCCAATTCCCCACAGAATGGGTCTGTGGTGGAAGGCAGGAATTAAAGACCTGGCGGGACAGCAGGAAACAAAATATACTGAAGGAAAGATGCTAGTGGTATTGACAAAAAGATACTCAGAAGATCTGCACCACATGGCATCCCTCTGGAAGCTGTCCACACTATGTTCATGCCATTCTGAGAATTGGATCGCATGTCCATTTGAAAAATATCTCTCCACACATTTTCACTTGGTCTTTTATTTATCTACGTATTTTAAGGACAAATGAGTGGACTGCATGAAGTCAGAACTCAGGCCCTGCCTGCCTTCCTTGGGGTTTTTATAGTTGCCATGAACTCAGAACAATGTGTCCACCTGCTTAACTACTGAGTCAAGATCTGCAAGGAGCTTATTCAGAGCCCTGAGGGCACCCAACAACAGCCCAGGAGTCATCTTGACTATGCCTCACACTGTACCTGGTCCCTAGAGAAAACACCTTACATTTATGAAGTAAACACTTTGCATGGGCTGTGAAGAACAGCAAGCTCAAAACCAGCTCGACTCCCAGCAGACAGGGTCCTAAGTCTTAGTGCAGGCTTAACAATTTCAGAAGTTTGATGTTACAAAATTCAAAAAAGACATCATGTGCGCTAACTGAAGACAGCAAACATAGCCTAAAAAAAAAATTGTATTATTCAAATTCCACAAGATAAATGTGAATGGAATTTGAATTAAAACTTTCAAATGATGTTTTGGTAAGTTTTATGCTTACCATTTATGCTTTTGAAGTTACAAAAGCTTAAAATTGCATGAAGACGACACACTTAGGGCTCAGATACTTATTGCAAAGGGTAAGAAGACAGCATTTTTTTTAGTGTTGCTGGACTTAAATAAAAGTCCCCTTTTGCTTCATTAACTCTTCACTCCCTGTGTGCACCCAATGCTGGGTCCCAACACAGCCACAGAGATTCTATGTGCTCTTCTTTTCAGATATGTGGGCATGTTGAAAAAGAAAACGAACACAAAGTAGTGCTCTTGGACTGATTGGGAGCACACTCTGGTTCTCGAGCCAAATACAATCTATGACTCAATCCAGTGACAATTGCTGAATGCTAAGTGTGCAGTAGGGGTTATCCTACCAGGTACACCCAGAGACCCTTGCTTCAAGCTGAGCAGGTCCTCTGTGTGTGCTATCTATTCATGTGTCTGGTAAATGTACTGAGCTCTCATATACCACATCCTAGAAAAATATGAGGGCCCGAGGACAGAAAACAGGACCTTGGCTCTCTATAAAGTCACTTCCTACTCATAAAACCAGGTGTATCCATTACCCAGGTCAGCCATGACTGCACAATCACTGTCTGCAGAGAAGAGCAAGCTCTGGAAGTTAAGTGATCTGCCCAAGGTCACAGCAAGTGACTGAGGCAGCCTGCAAGACATTCTACCACTACCTTGCCTGTCAAAACCTTGCCATTTGCTTGGCCGTAACTCTCAGAACTTGAAATCCTCATCCAAAATGTGGGAAATAACAATTTTCCATTCATAAATATTAGAACCCAAAAAGCAGTGCAAACTGGGCAAGGAGAACAACCACGTCACGGCAGAGGCTGTCAGGTGTTAATTTGCTGAATTTGGGGGCAGCAGGCAGTGGCCAGGAAAGGGCTGAAAACTTGAGAAAAACCCTGGGCATCTTAGTCTTTTTTGGGAGGTGGTGCTGGGGATTGAACCCAGCACGTGGGAGGCAACCACTCTACCACTGAGCTACAGCCTAGCCCCTTCTTTTAACAAGGTGGTGGCCACGTTTTATTGGCCTGGGCCTGGGCTTGGGGAAGGACTTGAGCTGAAGTCTGCATCTGCCAAAGATCATCAGACCTGTTATTTGTGAAATGGGTCTAATATCCATCTCAAAGCATGGTGCGGAAAGTTAAACAAAATACCAGATGTGGAGGCCTCCTCCTCACCCAACTACAGGAAGGTTTCTCTATGACCTGTTGACTTATACATCAATACTATCACACCCAGTCCCCGACCAAACCGCTGTTCCTTTAAATAGGACCCTCAACTCATCCATCAGTCTTCATAAGTCACTCCAGTCCCCTCTGGTTCCTTATTCCTCAAGGGCCTACTCTACCACCCTGTTCCCTGAATACATGCTCCTAAGTTTGGTTCTATATTGAAATTTGGAGGGATTCTTCTTTTAACCTCCCTTCCTCTACATTTTCTGTATATTTTTATTTTCTTTTAAAATTATGTTAAAATATTGTCCCCACAACACACATACTGACCTACACCCCATTACTACCACACCCACACCAAAAACAGCCCATCTAAGGGGCCAGACTAGCAACCCAAGCACAAAGCCCAGTCAGGGTGCAACCTCCAACAAACCACTGCCCCTTTAAACTTCAAGTTCTAGCCAGGCACAGAGGTACACATGTGTGATCCCAGGTACTCAGGGGGCAAGGCAGGAGTACAATCTTGAGGTCAGCCTGGACCACTTAGCAAGACCCTGTCTCAAAATAAAAAATAAAAAGAGTTGGGGATGCAGACCAGTGGTAGAGCACCCCAGAGTTCAATCCCCAGCACAAGAAAAAACAAGCCCCCAAAATTTCAAGTTCTGCTGGCACAGTGGCTATAATTGCAGTCCCCGTTACATCAGGACTGAGGCAGGAGGATTGGGCAACATAGTAAGAGCCTATCTCAAAAAACGAAACAAACAACATAACAAAACCAACTTCAAGTTCTCCCCATCTATAAAGCAAAGGGTTAAGCCAATTAGAAGAGACTCAAGTCCCTTCCAGGAGTAGAGTTCCAAAAACCACAGGTATAGTTCAAGAGAACACACAAGCATACCCTGAGCACTATTGCCCTAAACCTTTGCATATGGGGATGACAAAGGCTGCAATGTGCTTTCAAGCTCTTCTTTGACCCTTGCACAAGCATTTGGGAGTAGGTGCCCCTATTTCCACTTAGCAGATGAGCAAAGCCAGACTCAGATAACTTCAGACTTTCCCAGTACATCACCTGCACTGTTCAAATAGCATCCTCTCACTTGGTTAACTACTACTTGTCAGAAAGGATGCTAGACACAGGGAGCCTGGCCCACAGTGTAAACAAGTACCCATGAGACCTTGTCTGCAGAAAGGCTTCCAAGTGTACAGCGCACCTCTCTTCCCCCCCCCCTTCTCCTCAGAGGTAGGTGCTGCAGAATATTCTGACATTTACTGAGTACCAACTGCAATGTCATCGGAGGCTAACACCTTTCCACTCCAGTAACCCTCCAGCCCCCCAAGTCAGGTTCTACAGCATTCCCTTTTCACACGTGACACAGGCACTAAGAGGTTAAGTGCCCAGCACCAGGTCTCACGTCCAGCTAATGACAACCCCCGGTACGCGGTTATTCTGGTCTTCCGTCGGTGCTCTGGACACTGGCCCTGGGGCCTTCCCTTAGGGACCGAGCTCCCGAGATCGCAGAGCCTTGTCCCCAACGTGCAGCAAGCCGGATCCCCAGCGCGGCGGGATCCAACCGACCCGGTCTGGCCAGGCCCGGGGGCCTTTGCGTTTTAAACCTGGGACGAAACGGCCACCCTAAGCCCGGAGCTCCTCAGTCCCCCGTGCGCAGAGTCTGAACGCAGGAGCTCGCGGAGGGGCGGACGGTGCAAACACGGGTGCGGTCGCAGCCCTCCTGCTCGGAGACCCCTGACCGCCGCCGCCGCTCACCTCAGCCGGCGCCTGCCAACGGTTTCAACCGGCGGCCGGGAGCACGTGGAGCCGCTGCGGCCCGCCAGCGTTACAGCAGCCTCTCGAACTTGCCGGCGCAGAACTCACTTCGGAACCGCCCCGCGCGCCTGCGCGCCACGGCCACCCCACCCCCTGTCGGAAGTGACGCCACCGGAAGCTGGGCGGCCGGCGGGGAGGGGGCGTGGTCGGGATGGTTCCGCGGCGCCTGCCACCCGGCTGCGGCGCTGGGGGCCTGGGCAGCAGGTGAAGAGGCGGCGGCAGGGCAGGGAGCGGCCTCCGAGGGTAAGGTGCCGCCGGCCTCGCGAAGGCGGAGGCGGCAGCGGCCCGGAGCGACTCGCGCAGAAGGAGCGGCCCGGAGCGCCTGGGCGCGCCGCCTGGCGTCCCGGCCTGCGGGGTACTGTCGGGCTGGCGGCCGGCGCGGCTTGGCGCGCGCCCGCCCCGCGCCCGGCACCCGGGCGCTTCCGCACCTAGTGGCCGGGCCTGCGAGTGCGCCCCCTCCCCGGCTGCCCGCCCCGCGTGGGTGCCGCCTCGCTCCGTCCCGCTCCACGCTGTAGTTGGGGAGGTGCCTAAGACCGCGGAGCTCCCCGCCTGGCTCGGCCTCCCCGTTTTGCATCAGTGGAACGGGTCTGATAGCAGTTCCCACACCGTCTGGTAGGACTCCCGGGTTGGGAGTCCAGCATCTGCCATTTAGTAATTGCTCAATAAACGTTAGCTGTTCTCCGCCCTCACAGTAGGGTCTGCATCCGGCGGTGGTCACTAAGTATCTTGTTGCTTAAATAAGGGAATGAAAGTTGAATGAGCGATGAGCAAAGTATTATGAAAACCATTAATCCCCCGGCGGCGCCTATGGGTGATAGGAAGGCTTCTCTGGCAGTGAGCAGTGTTGGGCCTGGAAGAGCAGATGTATTAGTTTGCTAGGGCTGCCATGACAATACAAGTGACTTAGACTACAGACTTAATTTTTCCCACAGTTCTAGAAGTTGGAAGACCAAGATCAAGGATCAGGCAGGTTTGCTTCCCCCCCTCTTCCCCAAGCTTTCTCCTTGGCTTGCGGGTGGCCATCTTTGTGCTTGTCCTCACATTGTCTCTCCTCTGTGCTCCTGCATCTCTGATGTCTCTCTGTGGTCCAGATCCTCTCTTCTCATAATGACATCTTTGAGACTGGAGTAGCACACCCTCTTGGCCTGGGTTTTAACTTCATTACCTCTTCAAAGGCCTTAATCTCCATGTGCAGTCACATTTTGGGAACAGGATTGAGCCCTTAACAAGGAATTCACCAAGGGGACAAGGAGGTGAATATTTGCCAACAGAAATGATAGAATGGCCAAGGGGTTGAAAAGCAGGGTGCCCCAGGTGTTTTGTGGTAGTGTTTTTGCACAGGGCACAGCATATTATTCTTGTGCTGTCCTGCATTTTCTTTTTTGTTTAACCCCACTCCCCCAATTCAAAGAGGATAGACCCTCTTCATTCTTGGTCTGACAGACTTAACACTCAGGTTTCAGCAATGATGTCTCTTCCTTCAGAAAGTTTTCCCTTGACCCTCCCCGCACAGGTTTCCTCCCCCTACTTAATAATGCTCCTGCAGAGCTGTACTTGTTTTCCCACTGGACTGATGCTTCATGAAGGCGTGGATGAGCATATGGAGTTGTTCACCGTTGTACCCTCAGGACCTGCAGACAGTCGATATTCTGTAAAATTAAGTAATTGATGGGAAACTGAGGGCCAGGGAACAGATCTTGTTCAATTTGCCAGTACTCATCCTTACAACAATATCTTGTACATATAGACGTATAATACCTATTTAACTGAATTGGCCTTCCTAGTAGACAGAGTCAACATAAAGCTAAGGCAAGACCAAGGCTTGTTTGCTTAAAACCAGCACTTTTGTCTCTGGGGTGGGGTGAGGGACTAGAAATAAGTGAGTTGAAAGTGCTATATGTATATAATGGAGTTTTATTGAGCCATAAAGAAGAATGAAATGTGTCATTTGCTGGAAAATGGATGTGACTTGAGAGATTTTTGTAAAGTCAAATAAGCCAAATTCCGGAAGGCAAGGGTCATATGTTTTCTTTCATATATGGAAGGTTGATAGGAAAAGAGGGGGATCTCATGAAATAGAAGGGAAACCAGTAGAGTAGAGGAAGGGGGCCAGGGTGAGGGAGGAGGGGAAGGAAAGGGGAAACACTGGAGAATGAAACTGACCAAATTATATAATGTGCATATTCAAAATGTCACAGTGGATCCCACTATTGATATCATTATAATTGTATCGATATCAATATAAAAAAAATTTTTTAAACATAATGGGCAAATACCCCTTAGGATCCTTCTAAGGAAGCTTGGTATTGAGGTACATGAACTTTGGACCCTTGGAGAAGTAATCTATTAATGGCTTCACTGAAACTTTGACAAACTCATCCATTTGATTGGACCAATTGATAGAATTGCAGCACACCCCCACCCCAAACAAGGGCTTTTGCTGTAGGTGCTTTCCCTGCAGGTTAAAGTTCCATTCTGGCTCTTGTTCCCTTTAAAAGCACTTTCTCATTCACATCCACCCAAGGGAAGGGTTTTCTTCCATTTTTCTTTTTCCCTATATTTCCATCGTTGATATCATTCTAACAAAGCCAAATTTTCTACCTTTATATTTCTGGTATAGATCTGTAGCTTTTAGGAAAAGAAAAAAACCTTAGAGTATCTAGTCCAAGGTTCTTGCTGTAGTTTGGGTCTTATATGTTCCCCAGGGGCCTGTATGTTGAACACTTGTTACCTAGACTGGTGCTGTTGGGATGTGGTGAAAAGAAGAGGGGCCTTATAGGAGGCCCTCGGGTCATTAGGGCTGTGCCCTTGAAGTAATGGTGGGGGCCCAGCCTCTACACTCTGGTCATGAGGTAAGAAGTTTTGGTCCATTATGAATAACTGCCAGGATGTGCTACCACAAAGCCAAAGCATTGGGGCCAACCCATCATGAACTGAAACTCTAAAACTATGAACCAAAATTAACCTTTTCTCTTTATAAGTTGATTATCTCAGGTATTTTCTATAGTAATAGAAAGCTATCACACTGAGCAGCAAACATGGACGAAATCCCTGTGTTCCTCCTGTTACACCAGCACCTTGTATGCCACATATTTGTCCTGAATTGTGTAGAGACTTCATGCAGTGCTTTTCAGTGGGGTCACTTGAATCAGAAAGCAGTAGATTGAAGAGGCAATTGATTTGGTCAAGGGAAGCTTTTGCTAGTGACTTAAGAAGTGTTTTATCTCACAGTTTGGTGGGTCAGGAATTTAGGCAGATGTCAGCTGGGTAATTCTTTAGTTCCATGTGGTTTCATCTGGGACACTGAGTGGTATTCAGCTTCTGGACAGGCTACCCTGAGGAGTATGAGCATGGCTTCCCTGGGATCCGGAGCCCCGGAGCCCTTCTCCCTCTCCAGGTAGTCTATCTAGTTGGATGTCTACAGCTGACTGAGGCTTCCCAGAGCCAGTTTTCCAAAAAATGGGAAGTAAAAGCTGTCAGCTCGTAGGGCCTGGGCCTGGGAGTGAGCAGTATGTCCCAATGTCTCACTGTCACCCTTCTGTTTAAGTGGTGTACTGTGCACTTATTTTGTTGTCCTTACTAGAATATCAGCTTCATTAGGGTGGGGACCCAACATGTTTTGTTCTTTGCTATTAACCTATAGCCTAGCACACAGTAGTTATTATAGTTGTCATATGATTAAACTTTCTGTGTACACATAACGGTTTCCTATATGTTGGTCAGCCTTTTGTTGCTGTAACAAAATCCCTGAGAAAATCAACTTAAAGGAAGAAAGGTTCATCTTGGCTCACAGTCTCAGAGGTGTTAGTCCCAGGTCACTTGGTTATATTGTTTCTGGCCTGTGGTGAGACAGAACACCATGGTGGGGAGGGTGTGACAGAGCAAAGTGGCTCACCTCACAGTGAGCAGAAAGCAGAGAGAGAGGGAGAGCAAGGGCCAGGGGTAAAATATACCCTTTAAGGACACACTCCCTATGACCTACTTCCAAGACGCTACCTCCTGTTCACCTGGTGGACCACATGAGCCTTTGGGGGACTATGGCATTATCCCATTGAGAGTTAGTCAGGGTTCTTAGAAGGCCTGTGAAGCTCACTGTGGCCTGCCATCTAGGATGGCATCTCCTGCCACTGAGTCGCACTCAAGAGGCCTACTGCCTATGGTCTGTCTGCCCTAGGTAGCTTCCTGGCTCCTTCCCTGACTTCCCTCACACCTATCAGAGAGGCACAAAGGCCCCGGATCCAGCATGCTGCTGCAGGGTGCCTCCTGTTGTCTGGTGAAGCTAGTTATTTTGACTTGCACCTCATTTCCCTAAGATGGCCCCTGATTTTCCCCAGCTTCCAATTCACTGACCCATAAGTTAGGTGTTTAACAGATGTGGGTTTGATCTCAACTAGTTGTCTTTTTTTAACCTTGTGTGGATATAGGTGTATTGTTTTATTTTTTAATTTAACATATAACTAAGTAGACCATGAGAGGTACACTTAGTATCATGGTTGTATTCTGGATTTACACTATCAAAAACAGTGACCATTTAAATATAAATTTGTAGGATGAAATTTCAGTTCCTCAGTCATGTTTCAAGGGCACGGTTGTCCCATGGAGCCAGTGGCTACTGTGTTGAGTACCCAGCAGAGAGCATTTCCATCCTGCAAATGGTGCTCTCCAGCAGCACTGGTCTAGATGCTGCCAACTGAGCTTCATGGGAGGAGGCGGGGTATGTGTTTGAGCTGAAGGAGCGCTGCCATGGGGAGGTGCAGAGGAGCGAGTGCTGTGGGGGCTGCGTCATGTCCAGTGGTGGTGTTCAGTCTCCTCTCATGCTCTGCTCCAGGTCTCATGGTTTAGCATGGACCCTGTTGCTGCCCACAGCTGCCATCTTCTCCAACAACTGCATGAGCAGCGCATTCAGGGCCTGCTTTGCGACTGCATGCTGGTGGTGAGAGGGGTCTGCTTCAAAGCACATAAGAACGTTCTGGCAGCCTTCAGCCAGTATTTCAGGTGCGTATCTCGTACAGCCTACCAGCTATGGGGGACGCCCTTCTAGTATGGAGGCATTTTGATCACATTTTTCTATCTTCTTGAGTTTGACTATTTTTATCTTTTTGCCCGTGGGGGTTTTTGGGGGGCGGTATTTTGATTTTAGTTCAACTTAATATGATTATTGCTTTTGTGTTTAGAATGACTCAAAGGAAAAATACCTCTTAACTAAAGTGTATTTGGGATGATTGAAAGTGTTTTGGTGGGCTGGGGATGTGGCTCAAGCTGTAGCGCGCTTGCCTGGCATGCGGGCGGCCCAGGTTCGATCCTGACGTTGTGTCCGCTGAAAACTAAAAATAAATAAATAAATATTAAAATTCTCTCTCTCCCGCGCGCGCGCGCTCTCTCTCTCTCTCTCTCTCTCTCTCTCTCTCTCTCTCTCTAAAAAAAAAAAAAGAAAAAAGTGTTTTGGTACTTTTGTCTTTTATTTTGATATTTTGATTTAATTTCAGTCTTCTGCATATATCTTCCTTTCAGGATAAAATGATTAAGGAATTGAATTCCTGGTAACAATTTTTCTGTGATAAGAAATCAGAGTGGGGGCCAGGCAAGTACATGACTATAATCCGAGCTACTTGGGAGGCTGAAGCAGGAGGATCACCAGTTGGAGGCCAACCTGGGCGACTTAGTGAGACCCTGTCTGAAAATAAAATAAAATTTAGAAAGGGCTGTGGATATAGCTTAGTCATAAGGTGCTTGCCTCGCCTGCAGGAGGCCCTAGGTTCCATCCCTAGTACTGCAAGGGGGAAAAAGAAGAAGAAAAAATCAGAGGGGAAAACATTCTATGGGCTGCTTTATTTTCTTTTTTTCATCTTTTTTTATTCTCATTTGAATATTATAAAACAATATTTGGTTTGAATTCAATTGTTTTCCCTGTAATCATTTGTACTTATGTGAAAGATTTATTATTTATAAATGCTGAATAACACGAAATGGTTGTTTCAGTGTTATTTAACATTATTAAAGTTATATATTCTACGTAATTTAGTTTTCTGGTTAGCAGGTTTATTTCTCTTTAAACACAATGACTTCTTTTTCCTAAGTGTTTTTTTGTTTATTTGCAGCATGCGTACCATTTTCTTGCTCTAGTAACCAATATATAGAATGTGATCTGCTCTTTCCCTTGTAAAACCCTGAATCATGAAATGAAGTCTGTTACAGTCCACAACACTACGGATTGTCATGAACCAGCTCATGAAGCTGGGCCGCAGTTTTTGTCCATATGCAAAATGGCCCCAGACCCTTGGGTTTTGCTGTCACCTGCTTCTGCCTTCCTGGGTGCGTGGGGGTGCAGAGGAGGGGTGGACAAAAAAGGAGTTAGGTCTCTCTGTTGTGTGGCTGTTTTGAGCTGAAATAATTCAGAACTGAAGGCCATTTTGGGAAAACAGGTGACTATATTTAACAAAATGTCATCAACAAGCTGCAAGACAGTTTACTAACTCATTTGATTACAGTACACACAGTACCAGTTCATTCACTGTGAATTTGACTTGTACCCAGAAAAAGAGCCTGCTTTATGGCATCTTTTTTTTTTTTTTTTTTTAATTCGTTAACTCATGAGGTGTCTTACTATTGGCTTATGGACCATTGGGTTGCCAAAAAACCTGCCAGTAATTAGGCATTTACTTGTTGCAAAGCAAAATATGTATTAAGGGTTGGTTTGTTACAGGTGTTTTTATTTTTAGGAAATTTTTAAGGCACTTAGACATGAAGGTATTTGTGAATATGTTTTAAAGTCTGAAATATGTCATTTGTCAAACTAAATGTAATATTCAAAAGCATGAATTTAGGTTTTTTTTATTTATATGTAATTAATATATATGGATAATTGCAGATTGAAAAGATATTTAGAACATTCTTATTTATGTTAAGTAGATCATGTTCATAATAATTTTCAGATCTGTCTTTGTGAGTCATAAGCCATATTGCTATGTGTAGTTTTTTTTTAAATATTAAACATGAATGTTATAAGAAAAAGCAGATTGTAAGAATAGTTTTCATCATAAATGGATTTTTTTTTTTTTTTTAAATCAGGAGCCTCTTTCAGAATTCTTCAAGCCAGAAGAATGATGTTTTCCATTTGGATGTCAAAAACATCAGCGGCATAGGGCAGATCCTGGACTTCATGTACACCTCTCACCTAGACTTGAACCCAGACAATATTCAAGTAATGCTGGACACAGCTCAGTGTTTGCAAGTTCAGAACGTTCTGGATCTGTGCCACACATTTTTAAAATCAGCCTCTGAACAGCCACCTGGCATGCCTTGTGACAGTACATTCTCCCTGCAAAGCACTCTGGCCTCAGATGCCACCTGTGTTATGAATGAAAACTACCCTCATTTACTGCAAGAGTGTCCTGCAGGGACCCAGCATGCTAAGGTTTTGGATGAGCCGCATCCTCACGCTCCGCCAGTCAGTCTTCATCATTCCACAGGTGAAATGTCCAAACAAGCCCCCAGTGCTTTAGACAGCAGCTGCTCAGAGCTGCCTTGCAAACAGCCAAGTTACTATTACAAACTCAGAGACTTTTACAGTAAGCAGTACTGCAAACAGGCTGCTTGTCCCAGCCAAGATCGAGGAACCGAGCAGCCTTTTGCCTTCACTTCCCCTGCAGACCTCGCTGCAGTGGACAGCCAGTCTTGTGCTATCAGTCATTCTGAGTGTCTCCTGGAGTCTTCTGAGCACTTGCCTTCTACCTTCCTGGCCCAGCCGCCCAGTGACTCCATCCCAGACCCTGAGTCGGATGCCCCCGGCCAACAACCTACCAAACAGATGAGGCTCAAAAAGGCCATTCACCTGAAGAAACTCAATTTCCTAAAGTCCCAGAAATCAGCAGAGCAAGCATCTGAACACAAGTTGGATTATGGTTTAACAAAGAGGACGGAATCTGCCTGTGAAAATATGGCAGAGGAAGCTAGCAGCCGAAGTACTGAAGAAAAAGAAAGTGAAGACATCAGTTCTGAGAATTTTAATTGCGTTAGTGAGATGGAGCTGTCCGAAGCCCCCACCACACTGGAAGATCAGTCCCAGAGTCTTCATTCACAGAGACAGTACGCTTGTGAATTGTGCGGGAAACCTTTTAAACACCCAAGCAACTTGGAGCTGCACAAACGGTCTCATACAGGTACACTGACCCGTACCCACAGGCACGGGGAAGGAAGTCACTTGCAATGACACCCTGCCTTGTTTGTATAAGAAGCTTTGCTCTTTTCTTGACAAGGTCATTGGTGTTCTTAAAACTCAAGTGACATTAACTACACTTTACTTTTAATTTTTAATGATGCATCTTAAAATTCTGCAAATGGTTTTAAAATAGAGCCATTTTTGAAAGATGGAGTACTTTCTATTTCAGATGTAGTTTTATGTGACAAACTGTCCATTTCTAAAGAAGTGTAGTCAGTTATTTTGATGTGCTCAAAATTCCTAATTAATTCTAAAATAGTCATGCTATATTTAGTTGTTTTTTTAGAATTAGATCAAGTTTATTTTTTCAAAGCATAATGTAGGTAATTGAAACTAAAATAATATAGTTTGAATAATTCTAAAAGGTCTCTCAGAAGAAATATGAATATCTGATTTGAAGAATTGAGATTTGGAAGCTTTAAGCATTTGATATTTTCAAAAGAAAAATTCTTCCATTTTAAACATTGAATTTTCAAGGTTTTATTAATTCATTCCTTCTCCCCTTTCACAAATTTTTAGAGGTATTATACCATTTGTGTTATATGTTGCATATATAGTATACCATATACATATTACATTGTATAATACCTACATATAACTTTCCTTCCTATAATTAGACATGATGACTTTAATAACATTACAAATTAGTGTACAATTGTAGTCATGAGACAGTGTGCACAGGAAGCTTCCAGAATAACTACACATACAGTGTGGTCATTGCATTTTTTGATGTAGTGTTCTCTTATCACTTGGGATTCCCGGTTTGCTTAGGTGATTACCTCTTCATGTATATTTGGGAGACATCAATCAGTAATATTTGTGAAAGCCATTTATAAATTTCAGTGAATTTAAATATAAAGTGCTGTTATAATTATTACTCTTAGTTCAAAATGTGTGGGCATCACAGACTTGGTTTTGCCATGAATTTTGCTCAAGTTTCCTGCAGCCTAATGATCACTATAATTTTTTTGAGAAATTTAGCTGTTTAGCTTTAAAGGAAACTAAATTACTTATTCTGAGAGAACATCTGATGAGAGGGCAGCAGAGCCTGGAAACCCTCTCTGGGACCTGCCATCCCAAAACTGTCTTCAGAATAACACAGGGCATCATTGCCCTTTCCTCTTCTCTCATGAGCCTGCGGTGGAGCCTGCCAGTGGCTACGTGGTGTGACGATGTCCCATCCTGGTGGCCAGTGAAGTGTGCTTGTGCGTCACGGACTTCATTCTCTTCATTTCTAATGTAGCGCACACTGATAGACACAGCCCACATGGACAGAATGTCTTGGACCTTGGTTTTACCAGTGCAGGGATACCAAGGCCAAAGTCTGTGACCCACTGGGTGGAGTTACTAGCCTTGCTCACTTAGCACCTGAGTGACCAGTAACCTCTCATTTTTCAGTATATCTTTTAAGGGAATTTTAACTTGCCTATTATCATAGTAATTTTATACATAATCCTTTTTTGGACTCCCAAAATACAGACAATATCATTATAATCATTTAGGGCCCACGAAGCTACAGTGAGCCCAGAAAGCTAGCAGAGCCCAGCAGTGTGGTCAGAAGGGAGCACAGTGTTGTTATTTCTCGAAGAGGGTCTTAATGTAGCATGTGATCTGAGTGGAACAGGGAAAGGGAAGGCTGTTGGCTCAGGCTGCTCCTTAGTTTGTGTGGCCCACGGGTGGCACCTTGATGGACACCTTCTGCAGGTCCTGGTCTGCAGGCTGTGTGCACACAGCTGTGGTTTCCTGTAGCGGCATCCATTCTCCATAGCCTGTTCTGTCCAGGATCACTTAGAGCTACTACATGGGAGGTGACTGCAAAGACCGTAGAGGAGCACCTCTCCCATTGAAGCCTCACTCTCTCCTGTGAGCATGTCCACCAAGGCTGGGAGGCAGCAGAGAGGGGCTGTCTCCTTGTCCCATCATGTTTTAGGAGGTCCACCCTGTTTGGGGCTCCCGCATTCACACTATGGGTGGTGCGAATGGGCTGCCTGTCCTCTTAGGAGCCAGTAGTAAAGTGGAGTCAGGTTCCCGCTGTTCAGCAAGAAAACTGCAAGGAGAGCCTGGGGTTTGCGTTGAATGCAGATAAATACATTCATCTTCACCACAGGTTTCTACCTGGAGAGCCATTTGATTTTTTTAGAGGAAGAACATAGAGATTTCACTGAGCACTATCTGTGAGAGCCAAGTGACAGTGGAACTAGAAACTCCGCTGTCCTGCTGTGGGGAGAATGTCCTGTTCCGTGTGAAAGAGAACAGGGATCATTTAAACATTTTAAATAATTATTGCTCAAATGCTAGTACTGGTTTTACAAATTGTTCTGTTTTGTTTTGCTTTGTTTTAGGTGAGAAACCTTTTGAATGTAACATATGTGGGAAACATTTCTCTCAGGTGGGAATACTCTTATTTACTATTAATAATTGGAAACCTGAAACGCAGTGTCTATTTTTATTATGAATAAGATACTCTTTTACCTTTGATAATATCTATTACTTGAAAATTCCAGAATAAATCAGGAGATAGTTTTTAAGAACACAAATTTCTAGTTCACGAGGTCGGGCAGGTTCTCACAGTACCTCTTCCTTTCCCTTACTAAGGGTGAGTCCCATCCTAGGTATGCCTTTTCTTTGGTGAATGAAATTCCTGTGCACCACACACAGTGTGGTTTCCCTGGAGCCTACAGATGATATTCCACCAATAGTCGTCTTATTCTTATCAGGACTAGATGTGTGTGTGTGGCACTAGGGATTAAACCCAGGGATGCCTTACCACTGAGCCACATCCCCAGCCCTTTGGGTTTTTTGTATTTTGATACCAGGTCTTGCTGAATTGCAGAGGCTGACCTTGAACTTGCAGTCCTCCCACTTCAGCCTCCCAAGCAGCTGGGGTTACAGGTGTGCACCACTGTTCCTAGCCTAAATCATTTTTATTACCTGCTTTTACTGCTCTCCTTTAGCTGACCTCCATTAAGATCTTTTGAACACGTAGTTAATTCTCTCATTCAGAAAACCTTTATTATACCTTCTCATGGGCAGGTACTGTGCTAGGCCCTGGACACAAACCTAGAGATTTAATGTTTTACAGAAAAGTTCTAGAATTACGTGGCTTGTGGGCACCTGCTTTTCTCTCTGAAACGTAAAGTTCATCTCTTCATGGCCAGGTGCAGAGCACTGGGCTTCCAAGGGACACAAGATGGCAGCCGCTCTGGGGCCTGAGGGCAGATATCTGCAGATGCTGCTCAGCCAGAAAAATAAGCTTGGGCTGGTCTCCATCAGGAGTGGAAGACCCTTGGTGTGGTAGGGCTGGGCAGGGAGGTCCTGCAGAGCATGGAAGCTGTGAGTGCCATCTTGCCCCACACAGCTCTCAGTGTCCCCTGCATCACTGAGGATGCACCCACTTTTCCACACACCAGACCTGCCAGCCATACTCCACTCCACTCCTCCCTCTCATTAACTCCCCGCTTGCAGTGATGTTCCAAATCCAGCATTCTTCCTGTGCGTGAGCAACCCTGTCCTCCCCGGATGGTCAGTTCCTCTGGGCTGGGCAGTGTGTTTATGTCATCCCAGGGGAGGCTCCTGCCCAGGGAATGGGGAGTGCATAATTGACAAGATGAGCAGAGTGCTCATCCTCCAGCACCATTCTAGTGGCGATCCTCCTGCCCGCCCGGCCCCAGGGTCCAAGCTTGGTCTGTAGAGCCAGATGGTCTGGATTTGAAGCCTGCCTCTGACAGGGATCACGGCTGTGCAACCTTGAGCAAGTCAGTTCCCTTATTGGTAAAATAAGGATAATAAAATTGCTTACCCCAAAAGAGCTGCAGGAGGGAAGGAGTTAGGTGAAGCTCTTGGTATAGTGAGTTACTCCCTTCATCCTGATACTCTTGCCCCATCCTGCCTCACCAGCCCGCATTGCTCTGTGTCCCAGTCTCCTTGTGGGACCTCCTGTCCCCACCACTTCCCACATCTTGGGTGTTATGGGCAAGCCCCCGACCTGCAAGGCTGTTGATAATGAGCAATGGCAACTTCTCTGGTCCTTGTTTTTCTTATTCTTAAGATGGGAACACTACTACTTCATGGAAACATTCTGGAAAGCACTTCTACAGTTAAATTGCGATGATGCAGTATGTTCTGACATTCTGCTCAGAAGCCCTCCTGACTCCCTCTGGTAGCCAAAGGAAAGCCAGCATCCAGGCCTCCTTGTACCTGCCTCTCCTTCTCCTCTGGCACTGATGCCTGGTGCCTACCCTCAGAAACGCTGACTCCTGGTTTGGGCGGGCTCCAGTATTGTTATTTAGAAATCAGTGATTTTGCCACGTAGACAAATTGGAGACTTGCTTTAGGTCCTGGCCTTCACTTGCCCTCTTAAACCCTAGCAGACATCCCTGTCTGAGGCAAATGCCTCCTCTTTTCTTCTGAGTTGGTATCTGTGTTTTTGTTAGGTTTCTATTTTTAATTTTTGGTACCAGGGATGGAATTCAGAGAAATTTTATCACTGAGCAAATTCCCCAGCCCTTTTTCTTTTTATTTTGAGATGGGGGTCTCACTAAGTTGCTGAGGCTAGCCTTGAACTTGAAATCCTCTTGAGTTGCTGGGAACGCAGGTGTGCATCACCACACTCTGCTTTTGTTGGGTTTCTGTGAACATAGAGTTATCTGTAGCCACAATCTTCAAATGTTTGTTGCTGTGTTTTTTTCATAGTGAAATGATGAAATTTTTATGAACAGGAATTGTTTTAAAGACTTCATTCAACAAGGTTTTATTGCAAGCCTGTTATATCCCTGTTCTGTCCACGAGATTTGCTGTGGCTAGAGGGGACCAAAGTAAGGCCTTGGGGAGCTTATCATTCAGAGGAAGAAGTGACCACTGACCATCAAGGACACTCACATGGAATGTGCTGGGCTGGAATACGTACAGGAACGGGAACAGCGCAGGCCGAGGAGAGTGCGCCTTTCCTCCTAAAGGCGTGGCGCATGAGGCAGGGCAGCAAGTGCTCCAGAGTGCCCTGGAGACAAATGTGTGGTAAGCCAGGCGTCCCTGGCCTCCTAGGGCAGGAGAGCAGCAGTGCTGTTTGCATGGGGATGCTCAGTGCATGATGCCCACAACCCTCCCTTAGCCCTGGTAATAAACGGGAACACGGTAGTGGTTGCAGTGTACGGGAACACCCCCATGTTGCTTGCCAGAGTGTTTTAGTAGCAGTGGGTGCCTAAAGCCTTGTCCTTCTGAGAATTCAAAAGTTTAAAAAACACGAGTCAGAATTTCTGACCCTGTATGCTGATAACTTAATGTTTAGTACAGTTAGATTTTATTAAAAAGTTAACTGTGCCTTCATTAATGAGCCAGCACACTCCATAGCATTCAGCTTATGAAAGCTGCTATCCTCTTTTTTTTTTTTTAATTGTAGATGGATACAATGCCTTTATTTTATTTATTTGTTTTTATGTGGTGCTGAGGATGGAACCCAGTGCCTTACGCATGCTAGGCAAGCACTCTGCCATTGATCCACAGCCCCAGCCCTGGTATCATCTTTGATTGTGCAACAGACCACATACCTGGTAGCATAACCTGCACGCTTCACCTCTCAGGTTCTTGTGCAGTAAGGCTCCATGTTGCTTTGGGAATATGCCTGTGACTCTTCTGAGGTGCCCTGTCTCCTTGCAGTGCACATAGACCAGGGCAGCGATGGAGAAGTCAGTCCAGCAAATGCAGCTTCTTTCGAAAAGGAGCAGTTGTTCTGTCCCTCAGGGAGGCATAAAGAAAAGCACCGGGGAGTCCATGCAGGATGAGTCCTGAGAGGCAGAACAGGGTGAGAGGCAGTAGTCTCCCCACATTGGTGTCTGGACTGGGTGGCTCCCTCAGTTCCCGTGCTCATGACACCTTCCAGGTGTCTGCTCAGACAGAGGTTCCAGGGTGCAGGACTAATGCCAGAGTGATTTTTTTCCCCCTCCATGATAAAAATGTAAAAAATGAGGACATTGAAATGAACTTTTGCAATTTATCTTTTTAATTTTACAACTTTATGGAATCCTAAAGTCTTGATACTCCTGAACTAGATGGATCCCTTGACTTGGTCATATTATCACTCAGCTGCTGTTTGGAGCACTCATGGAAGAGAATTGTGGCCGGGTCTGTTCATGTTTGAATACCGACATTGAGTCCATGTCAAAAGGGTTTATTGTAAAATCATTCAACCCGGGTTACTTTTTTTTTTTTTTAATATTTTTTTAGTTGTCAATGGACTTCATTTTATTTTTTATGTGTGGTGCTGAAAGAAAAGGCAGAAGTCAAACCCAGTGCCTCACACATGCTAGGCAAGCGCTTTACCACTGAGCCACAGCCCCAACCCTTGGGTTACTTTTCTATGCAGATTTTCTGTTAAGTTCATCTTCGTTTGAAGTGGTATTTACTTTTAAAAAAATAATTGAAATTCCTTTACTGGTAGTATTTTAATTATAGTTTTAATAGCGTAAGTTTTGGAGTCAGCAGATAAAGCCGAATTAGAGAATTCAATCCAAATTTTATGATCTGAAGCCAGTAATTTACTTCCCAGATTCCTTAGTTCTGTACAGAATGTGAATTCTATGCTCTGTAAGTCCTTGTGTCAACCAGGAATGGTGAGTACACTCATAATCCCAGCATTTGGGAGGCTGAGGCAGGAGGATCTTTGACCATATGCAGGATCTCAAGACTGGCCTGGGCAACATAGACCCCATCTCAAAAAAAAATGTGGCAATTGAGTTAAATATTATGCACAACAATTTTGCAAAGGGCTTAGTTCGTAAGATCTTAATTCTTGACCAATGAAAGCTGTTAGCATTATTACAACTTAGAGGAATTTTGATTTTTAACCTGGCCTGTGCACTCAGGAGGACCTCCACATGGGAGCCTGGCAGAAGCTTACCAAGCACAAACCAAAGCCCGGACCTTGCAGACCCAAGTGTGCTGAATGATCTGTGTGGATTACATTCAGAAATCATCTAAATGTAATGAATTATCCTATTAGTTTTATTTAGTCTACTTTCATATTATTTATCAGACCAATATGTGCTCCTTACTTTTGGTACTGGGGGTTAAGCCCAGGGGTGCTAACCTCTGTGCCGCATCCCCAGCCCTTTTTATTTTGAGACCGGTCTCACTAAGTTGCTTAGGGCCTCACTCTAAATTGCTGAGGCTGGCTTTGAACTTTCGATCTTTCTGCCTCAACCTCCTGCCGCATGCACCACCATACCTGGCCAAATGTGCTTTTTGATGTGGGAAAAAGAGAATTATTTTTATTATGTTTCCAGTAAGAAGTAGGTAAAGAAGCATGTGGATGTTTTTTACTACTGCTTATTACGAGGAAGACCATTTGATTATATTTGGTCTGAAAATAAATAATTCCATTTAAGCCATGCTGAAAATTAACTGGCAGGTTTTTAGTCATGATACACAATTTACAAAACAACTTGAAGCCGTAGGGTCCAGCTTTACCATTGAGCAGCAATGTTCCAGGACTGATAGGCTGTTCTGAGGTTCTGAAGTGATTGGCTTAAAGCCACCAGTGATGTGTCTTTCCACCCATGGGTTTTTTCCTGGGTGTCCAGTGACTGTTGTGTTGACTGCTCACAATGAGCTGGCTTTTTCTCAGGGTTGCTCCACAAGTAGAGGAGCTCAGCATCACACAGACCACCTGTTTATTTGTACTCTAACCATGTAACTGGAGTAACTATTTTTCTGAATCTGTTTTCCATCTAGAAAATAGAAATAATGGTAGCAGTTACCAGTGGCATGTGTGACTTTGAACAGATCTGCATAGCTGTTGATATTTGTGGTGATTTTACTCTTCTTAATAGTTATTCTGTTAAAAACAGGATGTTTCCCAAAGTTTTGCCAAATTTTTTCTCTTTGTTTATTGAAAATAAACCCAAGTTCTCCTTAAGCTGAATTTATCTTAGTCTAATGCAAGCGTCTGTCTCGGTGTTTCCCGGGGTGTGATAGACATCGTGAACTCCAAGTCCTGTAGCCCACAAGTTTTTTATATTTGAGTTTTCACTCACAGGTGAACATGAGATTCATCTTCAGACCTATAACCATGAACCATCTCTGCATTCTACTTAAAGTATACTTTGCAAAGTTAAAAAGACAGTTTCTTTGTTGGATGCTATTCCTTCTCACCTTGTCTCTCTAGAGCATCCTGCCTACACATTGGAGCCATAGGCATCTTAGTTTATTTGTATATTTTTGTCTTTTGGCCACAGAATACTATAAAAAATTAAATGGGGAAAATAACAGCTTGAGACCATTAAATTAAGGCAGTATAAAGTCTTATCTCCAAATCCTAATTTGAAATATTTCCAAATAGTTTTTTAATATCTAAAGCATTTGTGACTTTCATTTCTCTGTACTTTAGGTAACTTAATATTGACTTCCCTTGATTAGTACTTGGAAATCTGTTTGATGATCTCCTTATCAGTGTAACTTTGCAGAGCCCTGCTAGTTTCAGAAATTAGGAACTCAAAAGGCCCCATGGTACTGCCAATTTCTTCTGATTTGCATTTTTGCACAAAGGTCAAAATGATAAGCCTCCCAGGCAGAACTGTGCTGCCCCATGTATACTTCCTTATTCCCAAAAGCACTTTTTTTTTTTTTTTAGAAACAGTGAATACTGGAGTGAACATACACGAGTGCTTCTTATTTTTCCAAATGTTGTTGCACATAGATACCCAAATAAAATGCATCAAGGTCTGTTTAGAATACAGGCTGGGGACCAGAGCATTTACAAAGGTGGCACCTAAAGTGGTCACATGTGCAAGGCCACAGCCAGGAGCTCCTGTGTGGTCCAGGTGGCTGCACCAGAGGCAGCACCTGCTGTCCTTGACCTTCTTGCACATGGCTTCTAAGTTGTATCTCTGTAGTCTTCATTGAAAGTTGGGTTGAACCTGGCTAAATCTGTAGTTTTCCTTTTGAATTTATGCAACTTTAAAAAAAGAAAACTCTGATGATTGGTGTCTCTCTTCTCCTCTCTTTGCAGGCAGGCAACCTGCAGACTCACTTACGCAGGCACTCTGGTGAAAAACCCTACATCTGCGAGATCTGCGGGAAGAGGTTCGTCCTGGGCTCGGCCTGTGCATGATGGGTGGGTGGGGGTCACGCCCTCTGTCTCTTCATGTGAAACACAGAGTGAGAAGAATAAAAGTGGGCTGCGCTGTGGCTCAGTGGCAGAGTGCTCGCCCAGCGCAGATAGGGCGCTGGTTCAGCCCTCAGCACCACATAAAAATAAAGGTGTTGTGTGTATCTACAACCAAAAAGTTAAAAAAAAGAACAACAACAACAACAAAAATTAAAAGAAAGAACATCTGGGGCAGGAGTCTTAGGAAGGAAATGGGACTTAAATGAAACCTTATTTTATACTAAAACTTTAATTCATTGCAGGATGTCGTGATCATAGACTGATGTTCCAAGGAGGGCACTGTCTAGCAGGGACATGAGACTTGCAGCGTGGGTGGCTGGACTTCAGGGGAGATGGCAGGAGTGTAGTGCTAGGCTTCAATGGGCAGGTGGATTTTGACCTGAGAAGTGAGAGCTGAGCTGGCAGCAGAGTATCTGATGCAGGTGGAACAAGATGAGTAGCAGTTTCCTCTGCACAGGGTGGTATAGATGAGGAGCGCGTCCCCAGACAGCCCACAGCCCTCCTTCCCTCACTTGGTTATGTTTCAAGGTCTTCTACTCTGCCACCCAGCTGTTATACTAAAGCCCAGCTGTCAGCCAGGACCACTAGCCACAGCCTGGGTAGATCTGTTAAATGCCCCCTGTGTGCTCAGTGCTGTGGTCACAGCATAAAATCCAACAGCACAGATTCTCTGCCTCTGACAAGCTCCTACTGAAGAATGTCAGGGTCAGAGACGAGCCCTGGGCCAGAAGAAGGCAGAGCCCTCTGATACTGTGGCATCATGTGCTGGGGAACAGTAGAGGCAGGAGCGACCCTGATTCAGGCTCAGGTAAACACTATCTCTGCTGTTAGTAGAAAACGGGCTAGAACCAAGCTGCCCAGCCAGCCATGTCCCCCTTCTGCTGTGGCTTCTGGAATACGGTGCCAGGTATCACGTGCTCATATCAGTGCCCCACTCCTGAATGTCACCCTCTCTCAGTGTTTCTAGTCATCAATTTCTGAGTTCCATGAGGAGTCACCTCTGTGTGCAGCCCCTTCCCCAGAATGCAACATACTCCTGTTGGGTGTGCCAGGAAGGACAAGCACAGACTTCCTGGGTTGAGTTGCTGCTTCGGCAGGGTACTGACCGTCTGTGGACTCAGTTTTCCCATCTGGAAAGTGGGGTGAAAATGCCTCCCGGTGGTGTGAGAGTGTGTGAGGTGACAGTTTTGAGGCATCTGTCCCATCACCTGGCACACAGCAGCTGTCAGTGGAGGCTGGTTGTCTCCGTTCAGAGCCCTTTCTCCCTCTGCCGCAGGACGTGTGTGAGTCTCCATGTGACTGCAGGAGAGCCTGTTCCCTCCTGGTCTTCAGGGTGCAGGGCGTGAGCTTCTCGGGCTTGTTCCCTCCTGGTCTTCAGGGTGCAGGAGGTGAGCTTCTCGGGAGTCTTTCTGGCACACTGTCTCTTGGTCCTGAGCCTCCCTTGCGGGAGGAGAGCCAGGGCTGCATTGCTGAGCACAGGCGGCCACACTCACCCGGGCTCTGCAGGACTGCAGCACAGAAGGGCCTTGCTTTCCTCCCAGCCAGGGCTTCCTTCTCCTTTACAGCCTGAGGAAATGAGGCAAGAGCACAGGGGGTCTGCTCTCGTGCCGTGTAAAGCTGAGGAAGGAAGTCAGGTGGAACCAGGCAGGAAAAATGCAAAAACAAGACCTTGCATCATTTTCTGCTTTTCTTAAAAGAGACACAAGGAAAAACGGTTTAAATGCACATTTCAGGTGAATCAGACCACTCTGAAGCAGAGCGGGAACACGTTGTCTTCCCCTCAGCGGCTTGGGTCACTGAGACCCTGAGGAGTGTTGCCAGGCTCTTAATGGAATTTTCCAATTATATTGCAGGTTTGCAGCCTCCGGTGATGTCCAGCGTCACATCATCATTCACTCGGGAGAAAAGCCACACTTGTGTGACACCTGTGGCCGAGGTACAGCAGAGCACCCTCCTTTGCCCTGAAGGTGTCTGCTCCAGTCCACCTGTCTCTCAGCTCACCGCCTATTGTGGTCTCCCTAGGGTTCAGCAACTTCAGTAACTTGAAGGAGCACAAAAAGACGCACACGGCTGATAAGGTCTTCACCTGCGACCAGTGCGGGAAGTCCTTCAACATGCAGCGGAAGCTTGTGAAGCACAGGGTCCGGCACACCGGGGAGCGTCCCTACAGCTGCTCCGCCTGTGGTGAGCCTCTGCCTCGTCCCCTGGGGGTACTTGGTCAACCATGCAGTGGGAGAGCACATCCTGCTCACCTTGAGCTGATCTGATTGGTGCCTCTGATAGACACTTGCTTCCTTCTAGGCAAGATGACAATGATAGTTTTCTTTGCCACCTCCTGTGGTCTCTCATTCCAGTGTTCAGGAATGTGCTCACTGTGTGAGGTATCAGAAACTGTCCCCAGTGCTCTGGATGAGAAGATGACCAAGAGTTTCAGGCACTGAAGGCTCATGTCCAAATGAGAAGGGTGCAAGCTCTGGAGGGTGCTGGAGACCAGAGTGTCCTCCTGGAGCCCTGGGGGCACACGTTGAGGGGCGAGGGGATGGGCTTTGTGGGGTCATGGATTATACAGCAGATTATACAGCATGTTCGTGGCTTGGTGACTTCAGCACAGAGGACAGTGGAGAGCTGGCAGGCTGGGCACGGGGGCAGTTGCTGCCCAGATGAGGATGCAGAGACGGAGGCCTGTGAGTGCACGGTGCCTGCCCCCAGGCAAGGTGTGTGCCCAGGACCAGCACCTGACCACGGTGAATAGACGAGTGACAATCATCTTTATGACGATCTCTTTAGAACAAGTGTGGGATCCTGGAGCGCAGTGCTGTGGAGAGTGGCCTATTCTGATTGCACTGGCGTCTTAACTAGGGCAGGACTCGGGGGATGCAGCCAGAAGGCAGCCCTAATCTCTGCTCCCAGTTCTAATTGTACACCAACACAGGCAACACCACGCCACTTGGAGCCTCTTAAAAACTAAAGTTCCATCACTTCTAAGTTACAGACTCAGCCTTAGATCACCAGTTTAAAATGTCACTTCTAAATAATCATCACGACCGTGGGCTTGGTTTGGAGTTAAATTTCTCTTCCTCCCCATCTAGGACTTGCTGCTGCTCAGGTCCCACTAGTGGAGGAAGGAAGGGGACCTCTGTATCCCCACCTCAGGGTTCTGCCCTGCCCCTGCTTCTGACTTACAAGGTCAACCTTAGGGGGAACAGAGACATAAAGGGAATGGGAATATTCCTACAAGTCAGGTGTCTAGAGAGTATTCCCATGCCATAAAATTCACCCATGTAAAATGAACAGTCAGGGTGTTCATATATTCCCCCAGTTGTGCTGCTCACCACAGTCTCATTAAGAACCATTTCAGGACCCCAAAAGGAAACCCCATACCCATTAGCAGTGACTTCCCTTCCCATCCCCAGCCACCAGCAACTGCCTGTCTACTTCTGTCTCTGGGTTTGCCTGTTCAGGACGGCTCTGTAGTGGAGTTATACCTGGGCTCCCTGTAGCTGGTGTCTGACTTCTTCACATAGCCCCTGAGCTATGGCCATGCAGGGACAGGGTCTGGCATGGATGGGTTTCATTGCTCGCTGTGTAGACAGGCTTCCTGCTCCGGTGGCTCATATTCTGAGCTTTGCCTCTCACACTCACTGCATGGCCCTGAAGACAGGCGCCCCTCTCCCGCACACCTGACCGCACTGTCCCTCCAGCTGACCCTCCCTTCCGCCCTGGGCTTTGCAGAGTTTGTGCCTGGGAAACTCTTCCTTAGTGTCTCCTTGCCCTCGAGGCAGCTCTTGTAAGTGGATTCAAAGCAGCTCAGCTTGACCTCATTGGTCAGTGGCTGCACACATTTTGTGAACGGAGCACGGAGCATGCCACCTGGTGCAGTGCTGACCCTCCTCTCTGCTGCCAGTGCAACCGCCACTAGCATGACCATGTAGAGAAAGGTGCCATCTTGTCATGCCTTGGCACAGCAGGGACGCAGGTGGAGCCAGGCTCCTGTCCATGCATGAGGCATAAAGGAGAGCCTTCCCTTGTCCTTTCTGCTGTGGAGATTTATCATGAAGATCCCACATGCCAGGGACGACGCCCTCGCTGTGGTATTCATCACCTAGGTAAACAGTTGGCAGCACTTGCATATGCAGCAATAAGCCCCCATGCTGAGGCCTCCGATCACAAGTGTCCAGACCTGAATACAGTGCGGCATCAAGACAGGGTAGAAAGGGCTTCCACTGTGTCCTGTGAAGACAGTGGTGCTGAACAGAATGCAGCAGTGAAACAGGCAGTTCCCAGGGCATGTGGATTTGGAATATGTATATGGGAAACTGCCCGGAGTTCAGTGTGTGGGTGGTTCCGTCTAGTTGGATTGTTCAGGTGTTTTTCCCTAGTACCTCACCTGTTACGTACCTTTTAGTACTTTACCTGTTACGTACCTCTTAGTACCTCACCTGTTATGTGACAAGGGCAGAGAGAGAGATTTGAAGGAGCAGAGCGGTGCATAAGGCAGGTCTCGCACACATGCTTGCAGAGGGCGGGCGTCTTGTGTGAACACAACCTTGGTACTGATGGACAATTTCCACTTCTCAGCTTCTTGCCTATTTTGACTATGGAACTCCATCTCTTTACACAGAAAAAGGAAATAGGGCCTGGGGAGGTTGTATGTGTACTCCAGGAGTACTCTAAGGAAAGGCGTTTCTGACTTTCAGGGTGGCATGTTGGATTTAGGAACGTCAGTGAGACTGATGAGGGGAGTCCAGACGTGGGGAGCGCAGGCCTGCAGGTGGCCTCTGTGCAGGGGGCACAGTGAGTCCCTGGAGGACTTTCGCTGAGACTCAACACCCACAGGCCAGTGGGGGTGGGGGGACTGCAGCAGGAGGAATACTGCCCCAAAGTGAGCAGGTGCCATCGGCCACCAGCTCTCCTTAAACCATGGTCACTTGATGTCAAGAGGAAAGGGATCCTTCCAGAAAGGCCACTTCACAACCCTGGTCTTTCCCCTGCAGGGAAGTGTTTCGGGGGCTCTGGCGACCTGCGCAGGCACGTCCGCACGCACACCGGGGAGAAGCCCTACACGTGTGAGATCTGTGGCAAGTGCTTCACGCGCTCGGCCGTGCTGCGGCGGCACAGGAAGATGCACTGCCGGGCTGACGCCGAGAGCCCGGGCGTGCTGGAGGAGCTCGGCCGCGCCCTCGAGACCTCTGACCTGGAGAAGTCCCAGAGCTCCGACTCCTTCTCCCAGGACGTGTCAGTGGCGCTGATGCCAGTGTCCGTCAAACTCCCTGTCCACCCGGTGGGAAACTCCATGACGGAATTTGACGGCCAGTCTGCTGGCTCCTACTGCAAGTTACGCTCCATGATTCCCCGTCCTGGTGCCAGTGCCCAGGAGAAGCTGAGCTTGGACGCTGTCAAGCTGGCCAAGCCCCAGGTGCCCCAGGCCCAGCCCCAGCCCCAGGCCTACACCTACCCAGACATGGACACTCCAGCCAGCAGTGAACCACTGCAGGCCGACAGCACAGCCATGGTCCGCTCCTCTCTGGCTGCTTTGGACAATCACTGCCCTGATCCCCTGGGCAGCCGTGCGTCTTCCACAGCTTATAGGAACTCAGAGGGGCAGTTTTTCTCCAGTATGACACTCTGGGGGCTGGCGATGAAAACACTGCAGAATGAAAATGAGTTGGACCAATGACCCCACATCAGCACCTGCTGCCCAGTGTGGCTTCCTCAGTGTGGCCAACCAGTCTCAAGGCCACAGTCCTCCACCTCCCTGCACCTGGTCCCTGCCGACCATCAGAGAATATGTAGATGCTTCCCCTCCTGACAGTGGGAGGGGGCCCACTGGTGCCCCTGGAGCAGGCGTGGGAGTGGGGATCCCAGAGCCTGGGGCGGAAGAAGCCATCACCTTACCTTCCACCAGCGTGAGCGCCCATGCTTTGTGTCAACTACTGTACACTTTTGTGTTAAAGGAAAAGTATATGTGTAATAATACAGATATTATTTTTTGCATTTTTACAAGATTGAAATTTGTAGCATTTTGTATTTTTATTTACAGATTCTATTTGTATAGGAAACATAATTTAATTTGAATAAACAAAACTTGTTTTCTATATAATATTTGTTTTCTCCAAATGATGATCGTCTGAAGACGATGGTGGTATAAAAGTAAATATCAATGTGCAAGGCCCTGGGTTTGAGCTCAGCACTGGCAAAAAATTAAAATAAAGGTTAGCAAGGTCTTGGCAGCGGAGCTGAATCCTAAGTCCAATTGCTCTGCCATCTGACACCAGGGACCCCGAGCTGCGAGCAGCCTGGCCCCCAGCAGCCACGCAGCCTCTCTGGTCCTCTGGTTTTCTTCCTTCAGAGTGAGAAACACCTATGGGGCTGACCTGAGACCCACTTGGAGGTGCCGCCCGGCCCCCGGCCCCTGGCCCCGGGCAGGGCTTCTTAAACAGGCACTTCCTCTTGCCTCCCAGTAGGATGGCAGCCTCTGGGAGCACTTGTGTCCACAACATTGTCACTGGAGACCATGGGGCGTGGCTGCAGCCGTGCTGCTCAGCACGGGTGGTCTGTGCAGATTAGGGCTGGGAGCACCCTCGCCGCCTCACATCAGCTTCTGTCACCCAGACATGAACCAACGAGGTCAGTGTTTTCAGGGGGAGACAGTCGCAGGGCGCGTGTGAAGCCAGCGGCGGGCTCCCTCCTGGGTTACCGGCCATTCACTGCTCTGCAGTCCACGAGGCCTGCGTAGGTGCTGCAGCGTCCCTGACCTGCACATGGAGAACCGGAGCTTCTTGAGGACTTGGGGCCCTGCACAGGCTGTGCCTCTTACAAGGTGGGTGCTTTGCATGGGACTTGCCTGGGATTGAGCCTGGAGCACGTTTGTGTGAATGTCCTCCCATCTCCGGCTGCTCCAGCTCCTGCGCTGTCCTGACCCCAGCAGCCCTGCATTCTCCTGGGCCCTGTCATCCCTGTGGCCTCAGCCATGACTCCCCACCGGCCTCTCACGCTCACCTTCACCTGCAGCCTCCGCCCTCTGAGCCTGCACAGGGCCGCTGTGCCCACTGGTGAGAAGCCCTCCCTCCCACCTGGGTCACCACTGTTCTGTGTGACTGTCTTCTCGTCCCCTGCTCAGGTCTCCCACCTGCCCCTCCTCGTGATCTTGCTCCCAATTGAACACAGAAGCAAATGGAACTCCCCTCGATCCCCCACCACATGCCCCCTTCCTGACCTCTGCGTCTGTGGACTGCACCCCTGGGACACCTGCTACAAAGGTGTCCCCAAGCTTCTGCTCCCCTCTCCTCGTGACCTGAGACCCTGCTCTGTCTCACTGGGGTGCAGTGCTGCGCCCACCGTGTGTTCTGTGTCCCCCCTGGGATGTGAGCTCTGGGGTTTCTGACTGGATCACTGCTGTTCCTAGTGCCCAAGCAGTTCCTGGCACTCAGCAAATGCTCCATAATCAATGTTTGTGAAACACATTCTGGTTGAAATACTGGACGTCCTAGGTTGATGCTCTTGCAGACCCTGTTCATTCCCCACTCCTCCATGGAAACCCTTCGTCAGGCCACTGATGACCTCTCCCTGGCTCAGCCAGTCATGGGTTCTCCACCCCTGACCTAGATGCCCCCTCAGCGGGGAGCCAGCCTAGAGAACCATCCCTCCTGCCTTTAGAGCTCAGCCCAGCCTCCTTCCCGCCTCCAGCATGCCACCTTCGAGAGCCTCCATCCCTGCCTCTCCCTAGATGCTCTCCTGACAGATGACCTGAAGTGCTATTTGCCCATGACCTCCACTTGGGCCTGTCCTGGCCTCTCCTCAGAACTCTAGAATCATGCACCCAGCTGCAACCAACACCATCCTGCTGTCCCATGGAAACCTCAAGCCCACAGCTCTCAAGACTGAGCTCCCCGTCCTACCCAGCCCCATCCTCCCCTCCCACAGCTTAGCTTGTCACATGGAAACCTGTCCTTCCAGTTGCTCAGGCTAAAAACCCCAAGAGCTACCGACCTCAGACTGGGGTGCTACCTCCACGCCAGCGAGACCGCCATCAGCTGGCTCCAGGCTCCTCTCGCCTGGACTGGGATGGCTAAGCCAGACAGATCTGCTTGATGGGACAACAGTTTGAGCTTGAGAAATAAAACTGTAAAAAGCTTTCACACTTCCCAGGTCTTCTTTTTGTCCCTTTGCTACTGTGCCTCAAAGTCTTCCCCTAATAAAGGAAAGTTGGGCAGAGGTGGAAACGCGCTCTGGCAGTGGGTGGGTGGGGACTATGCCTTGCACAGCGCAGGTGGCCCTGCGGGAATGTGTGTGACCGCCACTCACACCCCCCACACTCCCCATCCCAGCCAGGAGACAGGCTTGTGTTCTGGCTCCATCTCTGGCCAACCACGGGACACATGCCCGTCCCTGTTCAGTCTTCGGGGTCCTGACTATGGAGCGACTACGGCATTTTAATGCCATCGCTCTGTGACTCTCTGTGAACAGCCCGTGGCGAGGAACCTAGGGAACCTGCCAAGGCCAGGAGCTGCCTTCTGAAAGGGCAGAGACTGGGGGCAGAGGCCCAGAGGCTGGGCAGCCCATCAGAAAAAGAGTGAGCTGGGAGGGCCTGGGAACCTGCCGTTTCCCCGGGCCCAGCTGCTGAGGTTCTGGAAGGCCCACAGCCATGCGGGGCTCACAGAGGCTGCCTCCCCAGGTCAGGGTCAAGGCCTGGGTAACTGCTTCGTAGCAGGTGTCCCAGAGGAGGAGGCAGCCAGTGCAAGGACAGAGATTCTGACCTCACCTAAACTGTCATTCCCGTGCTGCTTGGTCTGTGGCAGAAGCCACTTTGTGGGGCAAGTCGTCATCAACCTCCTCCCTCTTCAAACGTCACCATCAACGTTTCAAATCCCTGTGCAGAGCTCCCACCACACCCTGCTCCGTTGGAGGATGGGTGAGAGCACCAGAGTCCTGGGCGGGTGGCAGGTGCTGGAGGAGGACCTCTTCCTTGTAGGCACAGGCCCTGCCCCCAGGCTGTTCTGTGTGGGCTCCCTGCGGCCACCAGGTGGCAGCATGCCCACTTGCTTCAGCAGACACGGCTGGCGACCTGAAATGCTGAAGGCTGGCGGGGCTCCGGCCTGGGCCATGTGGCATTCCTGCTGCCCTGTGCAGATGGCAGAGCCCTGGAGCCCTCTGGGAAGCCTGTGGCACGGTAGCCGTCCCCTCCGTGGTTTGGAGGAGTGTGTCCTGAGAAGGAAAGTCACTTGCCCAGTTGTCTCAGCCTTGCTGAGTGCCGTCCACCCCCTGGACTCCAGTGTCTGTGCCGTGTGAGGACACACAGTCCAGACCCCTGCCCTCCCAGCTCTCAAGAAGGCATCAACCTTGGGCGTCTGGACCTCCTGACTCTGGCTATAAAAAGGGGTTGAAAACTAGCCCTAAGCCAGGGTGAAACTCGGACACTGTGCTACACCAGACACAGAGGCCATGGCTGGACCACTGACTTCTGTGACCCCTCCAGTCCTGGCCAGCCCACAGGCACAGAAAGCAGGTTCAGGGTTGCAGGGACAGGGGGGTGGGGGATGACTGCTTCCTGGGTACATGGCTTTGGTTTGGGATAATGAGAGAGTTCTGGAACCAGAGGGTGGATGTTATGGCTTGGATTTGCCCCTCTTCCCACCCCTAAATTCATGCGTTGAAGGGCTGACCCCTCATGTGGCTGTACTTGGAGACAGGCCTTTAAGGAGGTAAGTAAGGGTAAGTGGGTCACAAGGTCAAATGAGGCCGCAGGGCTCTGACCCAGTATGACTGTGTCCTGGTAAGGAGACACCAGACCTCCTTCTCTCTCCCTCCCCCTCTCCCTTTCCCCTCCCTCTCCCCCCTCTTCTCCTCCCTCTCTCCCTCTCCCCCTCCCCTCCCCTCCCACCTCTCCCCCATCTCTCCACACACAGGAAAGGCCCAGCGGGGCCCAGCAGGGAGAGAAGCCTCACCAGGAGTCCAGATGGGGCACCTTCTTCTGGGTCTCCTGGCCTCCAGAACTGTGGAAAGCATTTCTGCTGTGGAGCAGCTCAGTCTGCAGTGTCCATGGCGGCCGCACGCAGACGCAGTCATGCGGGGCTGTGCCTGAACCCAAGGCCACTGCAATGTGCTCCCTCATTAAAAAGGTGCGTTTTCTGTTGTGCATGTTTTGTTATGATGAGGGTGACAATGTGTCCACAGCACTGCTGGGAGGCTGTCGAGGCCTGTCTACCCACTGCCCACACCCCCACTGATTCCCCCTGTGTCAAGGGCAAGGTGGGCTCAGACTCTTAATTCTGTTTCTTGCTGAAGAAGTGGGAAGAGGAACACAGGGCCAGGTGTTCTGGAATTTCCTTCAGTACGGTTACACCCTATACACACTGTGGGGCCTGGTGTTTGTATAGGCCACAAGGTGACCAGAGGCACTGATTTAAACTGAGGTCAAGTGGCGCTGGCCCACAGGGGAGTTGACCCTGTTGTGACCTGGGCTCTTCCTCGGTTTCCTTCCCTGCAAAAGTGAGGAGCCAGGCATGATGGCATATGTCTGTGATCCCAGTTCCAGGAGAAGCTGAAGCAGGAGGTGGCAAGTTCAAGGCCAGCCTTGGCAACGAAGCAAGACTCTGTCTCAAAATAAAATAAAAAGGGGTGAGGTGTGGCTCAGTGGTGGAGCCCCTGCCTGGCAGGTGGGAGGCCCTGGGTCCAACCCCCAACCCCCACAGGACGGGGAGTAGAAATGTCCTTCAGGGGCTGCTGTGAGGTTGCCCAGGGAAATGGTCCATGAAGGGCCTGTCCTCTACCACCTGCTGGCCTTGGAGCTGGCCATGCCTTCCACCAGGCCTGGCCAGTTGTGGCCCTGCACAGTGTTCCCAGCCTCTCTCCAGGAACCAGCCACGTGGCCCCCACCTGAGAGAGCAGTGAGGGCCAGCGTCTTCCACAAGCCTGACCTGGCCTGTCACCAGGTAGCTTGGCCCTGGGGAACGGTGTGGTGGGGGGGCTGCCTCCCCGTCCCCTGCTCGTCAGGAGGTGGGGCTCCGAGCTGCCCCTGGGGTGGAGAGAAGTGCTGCTGTCCCACCCTCGTGCCCCACGCCCTCCATTCTCCTGCCTCCTGTACCCGATCTTCCACACCCTCCAGCAGGCCTCGGGACCCCGAGACCCCTCTAGACTGCCAAGGCCTGGCCTGTGACGTGCAAAAGGACACAATGAAAGAAATCTCAAAAATCCTGCCTCTCCACCAAATCCTGCTTTCCAATCTACTGCCCGTCTCAGGACCATCCTGTGGCCGAACAGGGCCAGCCCTTGCTCCTCCCTGCAGTTTCTCCAACATCCCAATCTCACCCCCTGCCTGAGGCAGAGGGCACGTTCCAGGACCAGGGAGAAGGCCCGTCTCCAGCAGGTGGGGAGAATTCCCACACAGAGCCCCTGAGAACGAGTGGAACCTGGTACAAAACACAGGCCGGGGTAAGGGGGCGGTGGAGCAGGCTGGGGAGACCGGTCCAGGGTCCTCAGTCTGTTTCCTCATCCCTGAGACAGGCACACCAAACCCAGGTTTGCATACCAGTACAGTCATTAGAGCCTTTCTGGAAATACTATATATTTATTACAAATATTTTACTCTGATAAACCATCAAATGATCATAAAAATATCTAATTTATCTCTTAAAAAATAAGCACAATGCCATTCGCTGCTCAGATGGTTTTAGGTTCACATAAGGCCTGGAGATAATAAATCTAACTCTCATCTAACACTCATCCTCTCCTCCTCATCCAACTATTTAAAACTATGATTTTCTCTTACATACGTGACTGGAAATGGACACAATTGTTTTGCAGATTGCATCACACCCTTACACGTGCTGCCTATGCACTTTCATTCTATGTATTTACACATATAAATAAATTTACATGCAAATACAAAGAGTAGAGAGGAAATCTATACCAGGAAAATGCACACAAAGCGCCTGGCCCTGAATCGGGCCTGTGACGGCCACTTAATAAATCAGTTAGTGCTGTTATTTTTATCACCAATAAGAACCTTTTGGAGGACGAGGAATGATTCAAAGGGGCCAGGGACACATCTCAGAGCACCAGCCAGAAGGCAGGAACAGCTCTGGGTGAGGAACTGTGTGGGAAGGGCTCCCCAGGATCGGTGACTGCAGGGTAAATGACAGGTTAGAAAGCAGGGACCCTGGGCCTGCTGCCAGGTGCAGTCATGGCACCCCTGGGCTGGGTGGAGAGCCAGGCATTACCTACCCACAGCTCCTCTTCCAGGCCGATTCCTGAAGGTCACCAATGGCAACACAGAGTCACCTGTCTGTGGGCCTGCATGTGGGGCCCTGCCCTGCAGAGGCTCAGTGGCTCTGGGCAGACCGGGGAAGGCCAGCCGGCCCCCGCTTCACCTTCATCCCAATGCTGCCGACCCCGCATGGCTGTTGGGATTCTCCTTTGACCCGTCAGGAGGCCCGCGGGCTCCCCACTGATGGACCAGCGGGAGGACCTCTCTCCCATAGGTTCACTTTCATGTATGAGAGAGAGGCTTGATTTTACCCTTTTTGAAAATTATTCTTAACAAATCTCTGAAATTGAAGTTTATCCAGACAGACAAAATCCTTCTCTTCTTTCCTGTAACTGATGCCTGAATTTGGTAGATTCCCCTCCCTAGGAGGCACTGGTTCGTTGGGCTTCCCAGGGTCCCACAGACCAGATGCCTTAAGCAACAGAAATGTCAGTCTCATGGCTCGGAGGCCGCAGGTCTGAGATCACGGCCTGGGCAGGGCTGCTCCTTCCCAAGCCCCCCACCCCTGGCTTGCAGATGGCTGTCTTCCTCCTGTGGCCTCACGCGGTCTGTGGGCATGTGTGTGTGTCTGTGGCTTCACATGCTGTAAGGTTGGACGAGGGCCCATGCAAATGACCTCATATTCCTTAGTCACCTCTTTAAAGGTCCTGTCTCCAAATACAGGCACTTTTTGTGGTCCTGGGGGCTAGGACTTCAACAGAGGAATTGGGGGGTGCATGACTCAGCCCACAAGATGGAGCAAGATACAGGAGGGGTCAGCATGTGCGGCATGGAGGGACTCCCACATCTGTGGAGGAGCGAGGTGGCCGGGAAGCCTGCAGGTGGCCCAAAGGGCAGCAGCACACGTCCTCCAGTGCGTGGTGCCAGTACCGCGGGCTGAGAGACCAGGTCATGGATCTGATGGTGATTCCCACTCAGGCCGTGTCCAGGCCAGGACATAGGAAGCAGAAGGCCGTCTGTGTCCACACAGGGACACAGGCAACAGAAGGCCATGTCCTTCAAAACTTCCCATGTTGAAGTCCTAAGAACTCAAAATGTGGCCTCCCTTGGAAATTGGATCATTGGGATATAATCAGATTAAGATGAGGTCACACTGGAACAGGGTGGGTCCCTAATCCAATATGCCTGATGGCTTTATAAGAGGAGAAATTTGGACACAAACACAAGTGAAGAGTGGAGTTCTGCTGCCACAGACCAAGAAATCACCAGAAGCTGGAGAGAAGCCGGGGAGCAGAGCCTCCCCAGGACGTTCAGAGACGGTACCACCAAGATGACACCTTGATCTCAGACTCCTAGCCTCCGGGGTATGAGGTGATTCATTTCCGCTGTTAAGGGTGCTCTGTTATGGCAACTCTAGCAAGCTAACACACACCTGGTCCTGCCAGTAACTCCCATGAGCTCCACCTTTAACCATGAGACTCCTAGTGGCCAAAGCAAGAAGGGAATCTGTTATTGGAAATCTCGACATTTCATGAATGCTAAGCTGGCCACCTCCCAGAACTGGCAGATCCAGCGGGTTTATAGAACAACACCTGACACATTTTTCTACTTTTTATTTTTTAACCGCTGAATTTTTTCCCATTGAATCATTATTTTGAAAGGTAGTAGACTAGAGACCAAGTTTCCCTCCAAGTTTTAAGATTTTCCAATCCTCTTACAGTAGCTGGTATTTGTTTTTATGCTAGAGAAGTAGCCCATCTGGGAACCCCAGGGCCAGGCCAGTCCTGCGTCCCAGGTGAGTGCTGTAGGGACTGTCCCCAGGGCTGGCACATGCTGCCCGCGAGGTGGTGAGGAATCAGAAAGAAGCCGTGTGTGCTCTGGATTCACTTTCCACAGGCCGAGAGGTCGCCCGTGATTGCGTCCTGCCACTCCTGCGCCGTGACCTGGGGAGAAGCCGTGATGTCTCTGGGCCTCGCCTGCTGCCTTTGTGAAGCCCTCTTTCCTGAGCCCCCTGCAGGTCTGGCCCTTGGACTGCAGCAGCCTCTCCCTGAGCTCAGCTGGGATTCAGGACCGTCCAGGCAGAGGGACCAAGAGAGCAGGGCTCAGGGCTGCCGACGCGCCATCTCGGAGCCCTTCCGGAGGGAAGGCCCACAGCGCCCTCCTTCCTGTGTGGCCCTCCAGGCCCTGGTCCTCCCAGCTGGGGGCCTCTGAGTTGGTGGCTCAATGCGTCTCTCTCCCTGCTGGTGGGTGTGGTGCGGATGTCACTCGCTTACTCTCCGTGTCAGGCTGAGGTCCCCTGGGCCCTGGGACCTCTGGGACGGAGAGGCAGTGTGGCACTTCTTGCCCTCGTGGCAAAGACCGCCCCGGGTTCCGTCCTCCCCTCTCCTGCCGTTGGGCTCTGGGCGAGGTCAGTGCTCCGGGAGATTTATCAGGTTTGTCAAATGGAAAGCAAATCTGACCTCACGTCCGTCAGGATGAGGGCTGGTAAACCAAACAGGAAGGCCCAGCATTGGTGACCCCGACAGAGGTGGGCACTTTTGTCCATTGGGGTGGGACATGGTGCCGCTGCTGTGGAAAATGGAACAGAGACTCCTCAAAAAAATTTTGAATTAAAATAAATAAAAATTAATTTTTAAAAATTGACATTAAGAAAGAGAAATTGATTACACGTATATGATCACCGACCCGCGAGGTTCTACATCACGTACAACCAGGAGGAGAAGTCATACTCCATTTGTGTATGACATGTCAAAATATGTCCTAGTGTCATAGATAACTAATCAGAGCAAATTTTAAAAATCTTTAAAAAAAAAAAAAGAATTAGAAATTGAACAAGCAGGTCTCCTTCTGGGTACCCACCCAAAAGAATTGGGAGCGGAGTCTTGAGGAGATTCCGACACCCCACATCTCTAGCAGCACATTCACAGTAGCAGAGGAGGACCTAGCCTCAGCCCAACACAGACCAACAGGTGGGAAGGGGTCTGCTCCTCACACTCCCCCCCCCCTGCTAATTGCTAATTGCTGCCCTGCAGGGGGCCGGACACAGATTCACAGAGACGGAAAGGGGCATGGAGGGCTGGGGAAGCTGAAGCAGCTCTGGAGACAGTGTGATGGCTGAGGAGAACGTGCGTGTGCTGAACGTCACCACGCTGGGCTGTGCAGACAGCTCAGAAGAATAATTTCATGACACTGTTTTTTGGTTTTTGTTTTTGTTTTTTATTTTACCACAAATTCAAGAAAAGGAGAAATAAGCATACACAGGAAACACATATGGCAGGCACGGTGGTGCACGCCTGTGATCCCAGTGGGCTCAGGAGGCTGAGGCAGGAGGATTGCAAATTCAAGGCCAGCCTCAGCAATTGAGTAAGGCCCTAAGCAACTCAGTGAGACCCTGTCTCTAAATAAAATATAAAAAGGGCTGGGGAACAAAACAAAACAAAACAAAACAAAAACACGTCTGGACTCAGGGGAGGAGAGAAGATCAGGCAGGTTTGTCACAAGAGGACGGAAGAGGGGCCTGAACAGGAGCAGGCCACCCTGGAGGGCCATAGACGTCCCAAAGCCTGGGCAGATGTGCTTTCCTCCTCCAGGGAGGGGTGGGCAGGGCCAGGCAGAACCAGGCGTGGCCAGAGGATGACTGACAGGTGCAGGAGAGGAGGAAGGAGCAGAGGGCCTGTCCCATGGTCAGCACTGTCCTTGGCAGGGACTCTTGGGGACTACAGACTGGCCCAGTCTGAGGGTGGTCAAGGCTTAGGGCCCAGGAGGAGGACGGAAGCTGGACCGGCCTATGGTCGAGTCAGGGGGATGAGCCCTTCAAACAGAACCGGGAGCAGTCTGCAGTCCAGCTGGGCGGTCCAGTCCTGTTCCTCCTGGAGCCCCGGTATTTAACAGGGCTCAGAGGGGGAGATGGTGGCCTGGAGCCAGCCAGAGACGCTCAGAGCCCTGACAGTGGCCCAGGGCAAGGCCTCAGCCTCAGAACAATGCCCTGGGCTCTTGCCAGGTCAAGGTGATGGACCAGGGCCAGAGGGAGCTTGGGATGCCATGTGGTGGTGTCCCCTGGTTCCCCTGAGATCCACCTCAAACAGCAGCGCTGTGCTAAACAGGAAGTAAACAGGGTCACTCAGACTCCACCCACCATGTCCCAGCTCCGTGTGCCCCACTCCTGCAGGCCAGCCCCGTCCCTGCAGATCCAGTCCGTTCTCCTCACCTATGGGCCCTCTGGACTCACCATCCAGCCCTCCCGCACATCCCACCCTGGGCGTCCTCTGGCACAACCAGCACCCACGTGACCCTCCGCATCCCACCCAGGGCCTGCTCCCTAGCGGCAGCCTGGCATACGGTGACAGCACACCTGTGACCAGCAGTGGCCCTGTTCTCACCCAGCTGTGGTATTGGAGGCAGGTTTCCCCCACATACGGGTCAGTCACACACTACCTCTGGGGTGGTCAGGGTGGATGTGGGGTGGTTGTTCACAGGCCCACTGCAGCCTGGTCCAGGGAGGCCCGCAGGGTGTGCCAGCCTTGCCCCCGCCCCATCAGGGACCTGGCCTGGCCCACCCACCAGTCCATGAGACACCTGAGGGCAGGGTCCACCGTAGGCCCACTCCCCATAGCTCCGTGGAGCTGAAGCCGTGTGCCAGGTGCCCATCCATGCTCACAGAGACCAGTGTTCCAGAACATTCCAGGCAAAGGCAGAAGATCAGCTACTCTGCAGGAAATAGTCTCAGGTTCGGAGAAGCTCTCGTCCGCGTTGAGCTTGAGGACCCATGACAGGATGATCAGGGTGGCAGGATGCCCTGCGGGAGCCCGCCAGCCCAGGTGGGGCCAGAACACCTGGGAGAGGCTCCAGAAGCTGACCCACCTGCCCCAGGCCAGCGCTGCTCCCTGTGGCCCAGGTGGAAAAGCCTCCTGGCTAAGGTGGGTGAGATCAAGGCCTGGCGGGTGGTCCATTAACCACGGCTGCAGCCACCACTGCCCCTGATGCCAGCCAGAGAACCTTCCCGACAGAGGAAACTGCTCTCCCCTGGGATGAAGGTCGTCCTAAGGCCAGGCCTGCCTGGGCCCTCCCTGGACGGAGGGAGGCTGTGAGGCCAGAGGGTTGAACTGGTGGCCGTGGGGAAGGGCCACTCTTTCTCATCTCTACCCCTTTAAACCTGGCCCTGGATGAGGGTCTGGCAGGTCCTCTCGTTCCTCTAGTCACACTCGGACACCATGGAGTGTGCCGTGAACCAGGCATGGAAGTCGGGTCCAGTCTGCTGTCTGGGCTTCAGTCCCAACCCCAATTTAAACCTCCCCTGGCCCCAGTTCCCGGGCATGGGGTGGGGGCTGGGCTGGACTGTCCCTCTCTCCTGCCCACCCCCCATGGTCTCTCCCAAGGCCTGGGCAGTGTGGGTCTCCATTGTGCATGCCATGGCAGATCATGGATGCTAAAAGAAGACCCAGCGCAACCCCCAGGGTGACATTTGCTCTTGGCTGTGTCACCTCAGCCTGCCGTCCTTCCATGGGTTATTTGCAGCCTGCCCCCTCCCTGCTGCCCAGTCACTGGAGATCCCCTGGCATCTCCTGGCGCAGGCCGGGCTGCTGACCACCCCTACTTGGTCCGGGCTTCCTGCGGCCATCCTGCGCAGAGGCCTCCATGAGGTCCCTGTGGTCAGCTGAACCAGGGCTGTCTGTGTCCTGGTCGCTAGCCCCTGTGGAGGCATCCTGTATGGCAAAGGAGACTCTAGAGATGAGATGGAGTTAAGGATCCTGAGGTGAGACCCTTCTGGATTACCCGGTGAGTCCTGAAGGTAATCACAGGGTCCTGAAAATCGAGGAGCACGGGAGGTTTGATACAAAGAAGGGGGCGGGATACAATTTTCCTCAACTCTTGCTGTGGTTTAGATAAGAGGTGTCCTGTGGAGCTCACGAGTGGGACAGTGCGGGAATGTTCAGAGTGCAGTGATTACACTGTGAGAGGCGTAACCCGACCAGTGGACTAATCACTGATAGGAATTGACTGGGGGTAACTGCAGGCGGGTGGGGTGTGGCTGGAGGAGGCGGTCCCTGGGAGATCAGTGTCCCGGTCTCAGAGTCCTGGTGTCCTGACGTGTGATTTGGGGGTCTCTATTTTGTCTCTGTTGAACGGAGGTCTCTGCTTCCCGATTGTCAGGTTCTGAGCTGCTTCCCTCCTCCATGCCCTTCCTCCTCTGTGTTCTGCACCCCTCGGGCCCAGAGCTATGGAGTCGGCTGACCACGGACTGAACCTCTGAAAGAGTGACCCCAAATCAATTTGGTCCTCAAAGTTGTCTTTGGGTCTCTTGGTCACAGCAACACAAAGTTCATTCAAACAATCCTCGCAGTTCACAGCAGGGACAGACCTGTGCGTCAGAAGCAGGTTAACAAGAGAAAAGCAAGCGGGTTCATTAAGGGGTGCGTGTCCCAGTGGAGACCAGTGGGGCCGGAAGGGAGCAATGGGAAGCTCTCGTGGACTAGCTGGCAGCCCCCTGAGGTGTCGGCATGAGGCGGGGGTCGGGGGACAGAAGGACCCTTCTCTGTTGCTGTTTCCTAATTGTCTTTAGTTCAAAACTACTGATGTCAAGGAGGCCCCTGGGGGTGACACAGTCTTGCTCCCTTCACAGGCATGTGACAATGGCAGGGAACATCAGGACACCAGGACTCTGAGACCACGACACTGATCTCCTGGATCTTGCATTCCAGCAGCAACAGGTAACGGTGGGGGGTCAGAGCATGGTCACAAAGCAGGTGGCTGGAGACGGCCTTGTGCGGACCAGGACCCCCCTGGTCCATGCCTCAGTGAGGGTGGCACAGGGGGGGCCTGAGGAGCACCGGAGAGGACCCTGGGCCTGGGTGGGAGCCCGGTGTTTAGGTACCTACATGCCTGGGAGCCTCATCAGGCGGGACGCAGGCAGGTAGCCAGGAGGGAGCGGGCTGGACAGGCCTCTCCCACCAAAGTGCTGGGACACTCTTGCAGGAATCCTGGTGGCTTCCTGGCCTTTCCAGGGTCCCATTGCCATTGTTCATCAATTCACTCATTCATTCACCCAAAACCTCTTCTGTGGTAGGCCGTTGCCCTCCGTCTGCTCATTTGAGCCCTTTGCCCCACCCCGCCCCACAGGCCACCCAGCTGGCAGGACTTCTGTGATCAGCCAAGTGCCCGGCCTGCGCCATCCCGGGCCAGGCTACCCAGGCACCCCTGTGGGAACGCAGCTCGGTCTATAGCAGGTGTTTCCCAGATGCCCCGGGTGGGCCTGGGCACAGGCACACAGCACATTTCCTGAGTCGGCTGGGGGGAGGAAAAGTTAGGGATGTGCTCTTTACAGACCGGCACCCAGCACCTCACCGTGCGTGCGACTTACCGGGGTCCTGCTCCATGCAGCCTGAGACCGCGCTGGGGCTGGCAGCTCTGCTTCCCTGGGCAGCTCCTAGGTGGAGCCCACGCCACCTTCACGCCCAGGCTGTGAGGAGGAGGCCCACGGGTTCTGATGCGCTGAAGCCCTTCCTCTTGTCACGGGAGAAAAGGTGTCTTGAAGCGTCCGGGGAGCTTGGGGCGGGGGGTGGGGTTCAACTCAGGACTGGGGGTGGGGGGGTGGGGGGGCTCTTGGCATTCGAGATGGAAAAGAACTTCAGCATAAGCAGCCAATGGCAGGAAGCAGACACTCATTCAAGGAGAATGCGGGCTGTCTGCAGAGTGAGCTGTGGAGGAGTGTCTGTGGAGGAGCCGTGGTCAGGGGCCTGACTGGAGGTGGCCAGGGGAGGCTGCCGGGAGCCACCATTTGTGCTTCTTTTCCCTGTGCTTCGCCTCTCCCCCACTTTACGAGGGCGCAGGCCAGGGCATGTTGCTCAAGATTCACAGCTGTGCTTTCTGCATCTCAGTGTGCAGACGATTCCTCTGAGACTCAGTATGCGTCGCTCTCTTTATCCTAAATCCAACTCTCACCAGGAGCCGGGGGACATGCTAAAGGTGTCGCAGTGATATCTCACCATCTCTCTATTTTTGTCTGTCACTTTGTTTTTTATTAGTGCATTTAGTTACAATAATAATGCAGATCACTGTTACATATGTGTGTGCGCGCACAGTGTGACAATATAATCCTCAGCACCCCCACCCTGTCCCCTCTCTACCCTGTGGGTCTCCCATCTGCTGTCTTGAGTCTACCTTGCTGTCCCTTTTCCTTGCTGGCTTCCACGTAAGAGAAGACACGCCCCCTTGCCTTCCTGAGTCTGGCTTATTTCATGTAACACAGCAGCCAGCACCTCAAGTTCCATCCGTCCCATTTGATCTCTTCACATTCCCGATTTACAGATGAGGAGTCTGAGACTGAGGAAGTCAGTGAGGCTTGCGGAGCTGGCCTAGAACCCAGGTGCGGATGCGGGGCCACCCGTAAAACAGCCACAGAGAGAGGAAGGGATCGCACTACCCGGTGCTGTGTGCGCCAGGCCAGTGCCAGCGTCCACCATCCCCTCGATCCTCACAACATCCTGCGGGCACACCCCCTCTTGCTCCCTTTCAGAAGAGGAAACTGAGGCATGGAGAGGTGACCTCACTGGCCCGTAGCCCATGGGCGCCAAGTGGCAGAGTGGGACTCAGCCATTCTCGAGCACAGAGGGCTGGCGTCTCCTGGTGACCTGTCCTCTGCTGGCCTACTCGTGCTGCCAGCTGTCCCTATGACAGCTGTAGCCCGGGACTAGTTTCCTATGACTTCCAGAACAAAGGGGCCCAAATGGGTGGCTTAAGACAACAAAAGGTCATTCTCTCAAGGTCCTGCAGGCCGGAAAGTCAAAATTGAGGTGCTGGCTCAGGGCTGCTCTCCTCCCGATGGCCCCGGGCAGGAACTTCTCTGTCTCTGCCACACTCCTTAGACTCCTGCTCGTGGCCACATCACACCAGCCCCGCCTCCATGGTCCCACGTCACAGGGCCTCCTTCCACCTTGTCCGCCTCTTTGTCTCTTTCCTTCTCATAAGGACACCAGTCATCCTGGATACAGCATGACCTCAACTGAATTCATGACCTCTTCAATGACCCTGGACTCAATAAGGTCACATCCTGAGGTTCAGAGTTTGGCAGGACACCACTCAGCCCAGTACGAGCCCTTCATCTGCCTCATCGGCTCTGACTCCAGAACAAGAGACAAGGAGGCCCTGCAAGTCCCTGGTGGCCCCCACGGTGTCCATGCTCTGCGCCGAGTGGGGCCAGCTGTGCTGCGTGATCCTGACAAGATGGGGTACATTCTGGTTGGCAGGTTGCCCTTTCTTGAAGCAGAGACTATAAAGAGGTGCCTTGGGGACGAGGTGTGACCAGGTAACCAGCCTGGGAATATTTGCTCCCTGGCGATGGAACAAACACAGACCATTCTTCCTTTTAAATGAGATAAGCTTTCATGCTTTTTTTTTTTTTTTTTTTTTGAAATTTTTTAAATAAAATGGTAGTGAGCAATGCTGGCCCCTGTGTTGAACCCCCACCCCCGCCCCCTGCTCGCGGTCTCATTTGGGAAGTAACTTGATCATGTTTCCCAACGATTGCCAAAGACTCATTCCAATTGATTCTGTGATTCCACTTCTAAAAATCTCTCCAAAGGAAATGATCAGAGATGCGGTCAAACTTTCTGTATGAAGATGTCATTACAACATTTTTTAAGATAGTGGTAAAAACAAATGAGGAATAGTTTCGACGTCTAACCATAAGAGATTGCTTAAATAAACAAAGGCCTGGAAGAAAGATGTTCACAGAGTTGTGCCAACTTAGAGGAGAGTTTATGCTGTGAAAAAGGAAACCACTGTAAACCCACAGGGCCGCAGTGTGGACGGCGCCGTGCAGACAGGAGGACTCAAGTTTTTCACGAGCCTCACCAAAGAGCACACCTCTCCCTGCAAAAGAGGAGAGAAGCCGAGATGGCAGAAAGACTGTCTGTGGAAGCAACACGGGCGGTGATGCAGCATGGAGTCTCCTGTTCCTTGTCCCTGGCTCCTGTCACATGGCTCCTAAGCCCCTGGGATTCCCTGAGTGACGAAGTTGACTATAGTCCATAATGACCCTTCACTCACACCTGGTTGTGCTAATGGCGTGACGTTGGGCAGAGTCCCCAGAGAGCCTCAGCATGGGACTGTGCCCAGAAAGACCAAGTGGTCAGTGGGTGGGGGCTTCCTCCCACCCACTGACGGAGGAGCTTCTCTGCAGGGCTCTCCTGAGCAGTGGGAGTTCATACGCTTCTGAGGTGCTGAACTCATGGTGGGTGGGGCTGGAGGGTGGCTGGCAAGCCCAGAGAGGACCTCGGCACCTGGCCCTGCCCCAGGCCTCGTCCGTGTGTCTCTTCACCTGTCTCCCCATCTGTGTGACAGCGTCCAGTATCAAAATGGGGTCACTAGTGTCAAAGCCAAACTAAAGGAGCTGGGAGTCCATGGTACGTGTGCCTGATAACAGGAAATATCCCGCAGACTCTGCCCGACCCAGAGCTGGCGTAAGTCCCCCTCTGTGAGGATGGCTTTCCAGAAACAGCCAGTCCTGGCCACGGCCTTGCATGTGGACTCAGATCTGCACCTGACATCCGTTGCAGGCCCTGAATAGGACAGACTTTAACAGGAATGAAGGTGTCGCCACCACATTGCTCTGGAAGCTGGGGATTCGGGTCCAGGGGTCACATCTGCTAGGTCTTCTTGCTGGTGGGGACTCTGTAGAGTCCTGAGGTAGCACAGGGTGTAACTCAGCAGGGGCAGCATGTGAGTGACAGACAAACTGGCTTTTCTAAGAGACCCAGTCTCACGGAAACCCACTAGCCCACCAGCCACTGATCCATGGATTAATCCACCCATGAGGGCAAAGCCAGTGCCCACCTGGCTGTACCCCTCAATTGCCTCACAATGGGCAGGAATTGCAACACGGGTTTTGGTGGGGACGTGCAATGTAACCCCATGTAACCCCCTCACCTGAGGTCCATAAAAGGAGGGTCCCCCAAAGATTGGGCAAGGAAGCATGCTGACCCATCGCCTGGTGGGCCTCGCCCAGGACCATCACCAGGTGATGAACTTCCCAGACTGTCCCCTCCGACCCTGGGCTTCAGCTCCGCACGTCTCCTCCTGCCTGGGATGCACAGCCCACTTCAGGCTGACACTCTGAAGTGGCCTGCCACCCAGACCCCCTCCACCAACAGTTCTTGCCTTGAAGTGCTCCGCCTTGAACACGTCCTGGTCTTGGTTCATCAAAGCCCTTATCGACCATCACAGTGACTCTGCATCTCTATCTTTGCTCTTGGCCTGGCCTCTTGGAACTGTGGCCACCCTCACTTCTCGTTAGCCTTTCTGTGGAGCCTCTGTGAGCAGTACCATGTGTGATTTTGGAATCACAGATATTGGAATAAAAGAACTTGTGGTGGCCTTGCTCAAGTGGACCACTACCCAGTGAATTAAAGCCAAAGAAATGTATGTAATTTTCGAGTTTATTGTCATTCAATAAATTTTGACCTTGTGAAAAGAAACAAATGTGTCTGGGCTACGTTAACAGGAGGCTCACGACGCCCCTTCAAAACTCAGGAGAACTAATTCAGGGTCCCACAGGGACCACTGGAATCCCTTCAGAGGACAGATCCCTCTGGAAGTCTTGCTAGGTCCCACCTCCTGAAGGCTCCACATCTCCCACATCTCCCACCCTGGACACCAAGCCTCCAACACTCAAAGCCTGGTATTCTGCCCCTGGAGCACCAAGGTCCTGTCCATCTCACAATGCAATTGCCTCATCCCACGCCCAAGAGGCCCAGAGTCTTCACCCCTCCCAGTACTGCCCCAAAGTCCAAGTCCAAAGTCTCCTCTGAAACTCCAGGCAAACTCCTCCAAAACCAAAAAACAAGCTGCACACTGGCACGAACCATAGTGAGACAGGTACAGGGGGAGACACTCCATTCCCAAAGGGACACACAGACGAGTAGAAAGGAGAATGGGTGCCACGGGAGCCCGCAGCCCTTCAGGGCATTTGAGCTTTGTGGCCCACACCCACAGCAGCAAGGAGTGGGCCTGGGACTCAGGCATCTGGTCTCCTTGGCTCTGCTGGGGACATATGGCTAATCTTGGGGACTGCACGCAGATATTGGCAGCTTTCCTGGGCAGATGTGTTGTGTCCCTGCTCTCTTTCTGGGGTCCCACTGCCTCTCCACTCCCACAGCCCTACCAGGCATCTCATTTCAGGGGCTCCCTAAAGGGGCTCCAGCCCTGCAGCAAGCTGCTCGCTGGCCTGGGTGACAGCTGCCGTGCCCATGACTCTTCCTTCTGTGCCTGCTGTCCCTGCACTCCGAGGACCTGCTGGGGGCAGGACACGTTCCTGACTACTTGCACTACCGCAGAGCACTTGCTGGAATCAGAATCTTGAGATGGTCCCTGGACAGGGGTCCTGTGGAGAGAGCCCTGCTTGACCTCTGTACTTCTAGGTCTCTTGGCCTCTGATGGGAATTGTAGCCTCTAAGATTTCTGAGAGACCCTTTCTTTTTACAATTGTCCAGACCATTAGCAAGGGGTCACTCAGCCTCCTGTCCCAAATATGCACTTTCTTTTCTCCTTCCCTGACCAGGCCAAGAATTTTCCAGTCTTTGATCTCTGTTTCCTTCTGCTCCAGAGGCTCATTGCAAATCTGAACAAAAACAGCTAATATCATACATGCTACAGCCTGAATGCTTTGTTGTTTTGAAATTTTTCATACCAGATAAATTAGTCTATCACGTTTAAGTGTGGCCTTTGGTGATGTTTTCTGGTATAGCCACAAGGCAGACAAATTCTTTGCCATGGTATAATAGAATAGCCTTCAGACCAATTTCCAATACAGTCCTCATCAGCATGGTCCTTACTGTCCACATTCCTAGCAGCACTCTGCTAATAATCACTTAGCCAATCTTTACGATGTTCCAGCTCCTCCCTAGTCCCCTTGTCTGAGCCCTCACCAGAATATCCTACAGTGCTCCATTTATAATATTCTAGCCTTTTTCTAGCCTCCAAACTCTTCCAAACTCTGCCCATTCACCAATTTTAAAGCTGCCTCTATATTTTCAAATACAGTAGTGACCCCACTCCTGGTACTAATTTTCTGTATTAGTCCATTTTGCATTATTGTAACAAAATACTGAGTCAGGCTAACTTTATAAAGAAAAGATGTTTATTTAGATTAGATTTTTTAGGTTCAAGGGCATGGTACTGGCATTGACTCAGGTATGAAGAGGGTTTCTTTGGCTGCAACATGTCATGGTCAGTGCATGTGTGTGAGATCACATCTCAGAACAAGAAGTTAGAGAGCACCTGGTGGGACAGGCTTGCTCTTTTGATCAGCTGAGGCCATTTCCATGTAGACCTCTCCTTAGGAACAGCCAGCACCATCAGCCAGCAAGCACCAGATCTGCAATGGGCTTCTGGGACAATGCATTTTGTTTCCCAAGAGCTGATGTGGAGTTACGGTTGGGATCTAGAGTGCTGCCACAAGTGGAAAGCTTGGTTCCTAATGCAGCAGTGTTCAGAGGTGGGGGACTGGGGAAGCCACTGGGTCATGAGGTCTCTGACGTCATCTGTGGACTAACCCATTGAGGGATTCACAATTACATAGCTTTATTGGGAGGTGGTGGACATTGTAGGAGGTGTGGCCTTGCTGGAAGACGCCAGTCACTAGGAGTGTGCCTTGGAAAGGTCTGACTTGTTCCAACCCCTTCCTTCCTCTCTCTGCTCCCCAGCTGCCATAAGCTGAGCAGCTTCCTTCTGCCACACCTTTCCACCTCACCTCAGGCCCAGAGCAATGGATTCAGCTGACCAGGGACTGAACCTCTGAAATCTTGAGCCCCAAATGCATCTTTTCTCCTTGTTTATGTCAGGAAATTTGATCACAGCAACAAAAAGCTGAGTAATATACATGGACTTACCTTTTTTTTCTTTCTCTGAAACTCTTCCCTCACCTCAACCTCACTGAAAGCCTGTGGTTCATCATAGCACATATGTCCCAGATTATAATCCCTCCTTATTATGGTTGGGATCAGGAGCGTCCCCCAAAGGCTCAGGGGCTGAAGACTGGGTCCCCAAAGCAGCAATATTCACAGGTGGAGATTTTGGGAAATGACTGGACATGGGGCTCTGATGCCATCAGTGGATTAACCCATTGATGGGTTCATACTTTGAGTAGATTACCAGGAGATGGTGGGAGGGCAGGAGGAAGGACCTAGTTGAAGGGAGTTGGTCCTTGGGGGTGAGCCCTCGGGTCTATATCTTGTCCCCAGCCGTTTCCTCTCTCTCTCTGCTTCCTGGCCACCATGAGGTGAGCAGCTCTTCTCTGCCACACCCTTCCACCATCATGTTCTGACTACCTCAACCCCAGAGCTACAGAGCCAGGTGATCATGGACGGAAGCCACTAAAGCCAAGAGCCCACAGGTGCTTGTCCTCCAAGCTGATTTCCCCAGGTATAGTGTATAGCAGGGAGAAGCTAACTCACGGCTCATCACTGGATAAACCCATTCTTCTATGGAAGTCTCTTGTGTTGTCACGTAGGCTGGCCTCGGTACCCTTTATAACATTCTTTATAATAAACTGGTACACACAAGCAAAATGTTTCCCTGGTTCTGTGACCAATCCTAGTAAATGATCCCACCCAGGGAAGGGGCTTGGGGCATTCCAATTCATAGCCAGCTGGTCAGAAGGACAGGTCACGATCTGAGGCTTGCAGCTGGGGTCTGAAATGGAGGCAGGTGTGGGACTGAGCCCTTAGCCTGTGGGACCTGAACTGTCTCCAGGACTGAACTATAGGACACCTGGCTGGTGGCATCTGCTGGAGAATTGTGTGGTGTGTCGGGCCCCTGGGATGTTCCGTGTTCTGTGGTGAGTAAAGCCAAAGTTTCTTTGTCCTTTCTAGGCCAGGTGTGATGGGAGGTCACAAACTAGAAACCACCTTCAGCAAGAGTGCTTGGATGTACCTGGTTTGGAGAGTTGAGGGACAGGTGGTGCAGCCCAATCCCCGACATCTCCCCACTGCCCCCTGTCCCCCCCCCTCATCTCTATCCACACTGCAGGCAGAGAGATCTTTCCAGAAGACAAGCTGGCTCCCTCCCACACCATGGATCTTCAGTAGCTCTGGCGTCAGAGTGAGTCCAAACCCAGAGCAAAGTCCAGGCCTCTCCCAGCCAGCTGAAACCTGTCCCCCAGCCTCAAGACTTTGCTAATGCTCCTCCTTTGCCCCAAATCCACTTCCTTTTTGTTTCCTCATAACAAACTCTTATGCATCCTTAAAAGCCCAGTTTAGCGGCCATGTCCTCAGGCAGACTTTCCCTGACTGCCCCCAAGCAGGTGGAGGCCGCCTCTTCTGCTTCCTCTTATTGCCCACCCCAGCTATCACCTGCTTACACAGTTTCGGTTCTTCTCAGCCTGTCTCCTCCTCCGGGCTGTGAATTCTGCACTGTGCCTTCTTTACCTTGATCTACCAGAGCCCAGATAGGAGCCAGCCCATACTAAGGACCCCTTTGCTGTTTGTGGAGCTGAGATGACACCTTTGGCTGCGCACAGTCCCACAACTTGCTCGTCAGAATGACAGTCCGAGGCAGGAACCGGGAGGCCCAGGCGACGTGGGGAAGCAGGCCAAGGAGCCGGGGTACAGCTGGGTCTGGGTTTCCCACTGCATCAGTCCCCTCTGGCTGCTCTAACAAGTCATCACAGACTTGTGGCCTAAGACAATGGAAATTTACTCTACGACATATTCTGAGGCCAGAAACCAGAAACGAGGGTCTACAGGAGGGCTGGGCCCCTGTGGGCTCCTGGTGGGGAGCTTCTTTGCCTCCTCCAACTCCTGCTAGCTCCAGGCCTTTCCCTGCTGGTAACTGATTGTTCCTGCCTCTGCCTCTGCCTCACGTCTGGCGGCCTTCTCTCCTACCTGTGTGCCTTCTGTGTGTCTCTTCTCGGGACACTGACATTAGGTACAGAGTCCCTGTGGGTCATCCAGGATGATCTCACCCAGAGATCCTTACTAATATCTGTAGAAACACGTATTCCAAATAAAGTCACGTTCGCAAGTCGCGAGGGGTTAGGGGTGGGCAGCTCCATTTGGAGGTCACCTTGCTCCTCACTGCATACACCCGTAGTGGCTGCATTCATAATTCTTTTCAAGTCACTTCATTGCTATTCATTGTATTTCATTTTAATTCAATTTACTTCAATCAATATTGATTTTACACCTGCTGTGTACCAGGCCTGACTAGGTTCCAGAGATAAGTGATGCGGATGCTGCTGGTGGAGGGTTCGCTGGAATGAGGGTGCCTAGGGGGAGGAGCTGGCGCCCCCTGTGGGCCTGCGGCGGGGCTTCCAGAAAGGTGATACAGGAGCTCATGGAGGGTGGTGGGTGAGGAGGGGCCACCTTCAGGAAGCCAAAGGACCAGCCTGCCACCAGCATGGCTTGGTGGACGGTCAGCCCATGGGTACAGTGAGCCTGGAGTGGAAGATGCTGGGAGAGAAGCTGGAGAGGCCCAGATAGGGAGGTGCAGCCTCCAGGCTGCTGGAAGCTGGACTCTTCGAAGTGGCTGCTTATTGACAGCTTTGGGGCCTACCCAGGGGTGGAGGCCAAGGCCGAGCCAAGGCTGGACTCTGGTCACAGTTGAGGACTCTGGCCACTGGTGCTGGCCTGCATGAAGGAGATGAACGGTGGGCTTTGAATGTGCTTCCTGCTCTCCACTCTTCTCCCTCCCTGAGCCTCTGAGGTTCAGAAAAGGTCCAGGGGAACACAAACGCCCTCCCAACGCCCTCCCAATCTGTCCTCCTCCTACCTGGAACACCTCCCCTGAAGAGCCCAGCTCATGGTCCCCATGCCCCCACCCCCCACCACACTGAGCACTGGGACCTAATGCACGCCGGCCCGGCCAGGAAGCAGCCTGGGGGCTTTGCACACTTCAGGTCCCCTGGGTCCCCTCTGGAGCTGCAGAGGCCTTCTTAACTGAGACAGTGAGCTCTGCACACACTGTGTGACCTTGGGCATGCCTCCCCTTCTGTACCTCCCTGTGCACAGCTGTAAAATGGCCATAGCAATTGCTTTTACTCCATTCGGTTAATACATATTTTATATATTGTTGAGGGCCACAGCCGAGTCGGGATGACGCATGGCATTTTTGCCAGAAGTAGTGGTTGAGAGGTGACGCCAGCAAGCCATTAAGATGATGACTTTTGAGTTCTCGCGGAGTTCCCGTTGAGTTCCGGTTGAGCTCTCGCGGGGATTCCTGAAGAGTTCTCATTGGTTGGGGACGTGCCGGAGGAGGGATTTTCCGGTTGGTGGTTGCTGGAGGAGCCATGTGGGTGGCGTTTGGGAGAGTTCCCGGGGAGCATGTGTGGAGTGTGCCGGTGGAGTTCAGAAATAAAGTTTGTTCCTGCTTCAGTGGCTCGTGATTTGTGCCCAGCCAGACTGCGGCAATATATATATAAAATATGCCCTCTGACCGCTTGTGGGTACAGCCCACCAGCCTCTGCTGCTCTCGTGATGCTGGGGATCACCCGCAACCCAGCACCTTCCCACTGCCCACGCTGGAAGTCTCCCCACTGAGCCGTCGGTCCCGTCTTCTCCCCGCCTCTGTAACCTCTAACCCACCTGCTGTGACTCTGGCTGCCTGGTGCCACGTGTGAGTGGAATCACAGCCATTAGCCCTCTCGTGTCACTGGGCACCGTGTCCTCAAGCCCATCCCTGCTGCAGCAGGTGCAGGGTTCCTTCCTCTTCAAGGCCCGGGAGAGCTCTGCCTTCTCACCTGCTCACTTGGCCCTGGGGAGTGGCCCGTGCTTTCTGTGCGTGTGGCACGTGCCCAGCGTGGACTTTCTGATCCTACAGCGACTCCAGCTCCACCGTTTGAAAGGCTGCAGGGAAGTGGGCCCAGCAGCTGCACTGCCACTCCCAGGGTCCTGTGGGAGAGTCGAATCACATGTGTTGAACCAGGACTCCTGAAGCCAGAGGGTCTCTGAAGAAAGGTTTATTGGGCCCCCACTTTGTGGAGGGCCAGCTCTGGAACTTTGGGAAGGAGGCCGGCCCTCCCAGAGCCTCAGCACCAGCCACAGCTGCAGGGCCTCAGACTCTCTCAGGCGACCTCCAGTCTGGGAGGTGCCCAGAGCCACGAGTCTCTTGGCCATGCTGGGACTGTCACCATGTCACCATGGAGCACCCAGAGGGGCAGGCAGCCTGGGGGCCACTCTCCACAACCATAGGAGCAAGGCAGGTCCCACTCAGCTCTGCCCCCTCCAAACAGGGGACAAAAGCACCCCTCACTGACCCAGAGAACACCACCCACATGAAACCCAGAATTAAAAAAAAAAAAAAGATTCTAAATCCATGAGTCCACACTGCCAAGCACTGCTGGGGGTGGCAGCTGCCCAGTTCCTTTAGGCCCAAGTCCAGCGCACTAGCTTGAGGGGGTCAAGTCCGCACCAGGTGGGGCAGCCAGTGCTCACCTTTCCTGATTTCCAATACCTGTCACATGGGATGCTAGGCGTCTACATGTCACCGACCCACGTCATCCTCACTGCCTTGTGGAGCACGTAATTTGACTTTCCCTAGTTGAGAGACGAGCAGGAAGATTAGCTGTTGACAGTGGGAAGCAGAGGAAAAAGATACACGTCTGGGGTGGGCTGCCTGTGCCTGTGCCTGTGCCTGCGCCTGTGCCTGCATGGGTCTGCATCACCTATGCGTGCAGAAGGCTGGTGAGTTGGCCGGCTTTCTGTGCTGTGCCCAGATGCCCAGTAAAAACCAGCCTAGAGGGGGAGAGATGCACTGTGGCGCACTGTCTCAGACGTCCCAGTCCATGGTCAGCTGGCTCCTTGGTGCTGGGTCCATGTCAAAGCAGAGCGTGATGGTGGAGGGGCCTGGCAGAGCAAGCTCCTTCTCATGGTGGCTGGGAAGCAGAGAGGGGCAGGAAAAGGCTGGGCCAGATGTGCCCTTCCAGAACATTCCTCAGGACCACCTTTCTCCAACCAGGCCCCCCACCTACAGTGTCCACCCGCTCTGAGTAATGCCATCACATGTGGCTCTCTCGATGGGTCAGTCCACCGCTGAGGTCAGAGTCCTCGGGATCCAATCACTTCCCAGAGCCCCACCTTGGCACTGCTACAGTGGGGCCAGGCCTCCGCACAAGAGCCTTTGGGAACATTCCAGATGCACACCACAGCAGCTGGCGTGTCAGGGCCTTTAAACACATCAGAGCAGGTGGGTCAGCCCCCAACCGCCCCCACCTCTTCCCCACAGGCTTTCCAAGCCACATGCTCCCCAGGTCCACGCCCAGCAGGGAGAGCCTTGTTCTTCCTTCCCAGGGTCTGTGAAGAGCTCCCTGCAGTGCTGGGGGCTGGGAGCATGGTGTTGCCAGGCAGCCCAGGGCTCACTGCTGCCGAGGTCGCATGGGGCTGGCCGGTCAGCGCCTGGCAGTGCTGGGTCAGCCTCTGTGTCTCCTGTGGAGAAGTTAGGGCCATAGGCAGCTGGTAAAGTATCAGGGTTGGGTGCTTACTGGAGTGTGCACCCAGTTTTCTGGACTCCTTGGAATAAATATGCATTTCCCTAAGTGGGACCTGCCGCCTGCAGCTGGCCCATTCTTGGGCCGTGTGCAGAGCCCTCCCAGGCCTCCCATGCCCAGGGAGATTGGCATGCGTGGGCATGTGCAGTCAGGAGCCATCTTGCTGGATGCAGCAGAGCAGGCCTCAGCTCTTTGGCTGGTTTTGCAGTTTCCAAGTTGCTGTGAAATCTATGCCTGCATACTCGCAAAAGTGCTTTCCCAAACATTTAGGTTAATGATCATTTTAAGCCCAAACGCTCCCTGTCTCTCCCGGAACACATGGCACACTGCAGATCAGAAAGCCGCCTGCTGGGACTTGACCAGGAGGCCCATAGATGCCCCAGGGAGCATGCGCACCCTGCCCAAGCCCTGCAGAGCCACCCCAGCCACAGAGCAGGTTCTGAGCTCAGGGGGGCGGATCTGGAAGATCTCTGGGACCAACTCTGCCCCTCTGGTCTCAGTGCCCCGCACCAGGAGTCCCTGGACTCCAGTACCTCCACTCTCCATTTGCTCTACTTCCTTGATCCCGCCTGCGGTTCTGCCCAGTCTTATGCCCTAACGAGCCCGCAGAGCCTCATCCATCTCCTCTGCCCTCCCGGGCACGCTTCTGCTCTGGAAACCTCCCTGGCACACCAAGCAGTGTCCATTGCGCCCTCTGATGACACACACTTGAGATCTGATTCCTTTCTTGGCACCCTCCACCCCCCCACTCTGACCCCATGGGAAACAGTGCTTGACCTCATCTAACCTCTGTGTCCCCACTATCAGATCAGTACCCGGAAACCCTGGGCGCTGGGGGATGTGGGGCTGAACACGTGGTGGGTGAGCAAGTAGAGGCCCAGAGGCGCCCTGCACTGCACTTGGTGCCCTGCTCTGGGCTCTGCTGCTCACCCCCTGCAGGCTAGAGGATCGCCACCAGACTCGTGAGCCTCAGGCTCCCACTGAAGGACAGTGCAGGCTGGGACTGAAGTGCCACACACACAGCAGGGCGCAGGGGAGGAGGAGCAGCCGCCATGCTCCACAGAGAAGGCACGGAGGCCGCCCAGCAGCAAGAAGGGCAAGGACTGCAGGGTAGCGACAGGGCCCCCGCTGCACCCCTGCTGTCCACCTTGGGCAGACAGCCTCTGTGGGCCTGGTTGCTCCTCAGTAACACAGGCCACCATGGCTCCTCCCCCAGGGGCAGAGGACAGGTGATCACCGTGACTCGAAGCACGCAGGGCACCTGACTGGAGGCAGCTCTGCCAAAGCGCTGCCCAGCAGATGGCCACAGGCCCTGGGCTCTAGTGCCCCAGGCCCGCCCCTCCTAGGGGACCTTTCTGGCCTGCTGAGGACTGCCCGCCCCAAGTCCCTGTCGCCCTCCCATCAGGCCGGGGAATGACTTCGGCTCCTCATACCAAGGTCGCTCTATCTCACGGCACCAGGAGCAGGCTGAACCCCTCGCTCGTGACTGGAGTCCAAATGCTGATTTTTACGGTTTAAAGACCCTAATTTATTGTGTGCGAGGCAGTAACGCCGCAGGACACTGCAGAGGGGGAGGACCTGCCTGGAAAGCGGGGGTGGGGGGTGGGGGAACCGCAGGGGAGAGAGGCCAAACGGAGGCTGGGCTCTGACCAAGGACTCACCAGCCACACGCACCACGCCCTCGTCCCCTCCACCCAGGTCCACCTCCCCTCCAGCCCAGCACTTTTAGCTCTGTACAGTTGTCACCTTCTCCACGACACATCTCTGTCCACTCCCCTTACAGCACCCCACCCCCAGCTTGAAGAGGCAAAGGGACACCAGGTCAAACTTCACTTTTACTGCTTGCTGCTGAGTGACCTTGGCTGTTACCTCTCTGGGAATGATACCACTTTCTGCAGAGGGACACTGACGGCATTTGGCGCACTCAGGAAGAGTCAGTTCTGGTTCCTCCTGGGTCTCACCCACAGCCTCAGGTCCTCACCAATGAGCATGAGCTGCTCACCCACCTCTTGCAAAGGAGACCCCAGGGTACCCCACCCGAGCTGCCCAGTCAATGCCCACTAGGAAGCAGCTGCCCCAGAGACTCTCACGTCTTCCTGTGCGTGGTTTCACAATCCTTCAGCCAGAAGCAGTGACATGGAAGACCAGTTGTAGGCCAGGAAGGTCCAGACGCAGGAAGACCCTGGTGTGCGCGTAGCACGGGCTGGGTGGCTGGCAGGAGCCGGGCGAGGCCCTGATTGAAGGGAGGAAGGGCAGCCGCAGCTCCAGGGCTGGGACCAGGATGGGACCATAGCTTGGCGCACACATGGGGCCGCCGGGGCTGGCACCAGTCTCGGGTGGGGACATTATGATGGCCAGGGCTGTCCAGCCCCAGCTCGGTGGCGGTGAGGCAGGCACAGGAACCTCTGGAGGAGCTGCAGTGGGTTGGCTGGTGGCCCCTGAGGAGGCCTGTCCTCAAGCTAATCCTGGAGCCTTCGAATGTGACCTTATCTGGCAGAAGGGTCCTCGGAGACCTCTGAGGCCCTCCAGGTGAGATGATCCTGGATCACCAGGCAGGGCCCCAACACAGTGACAAGAGCCCTCGCACAGGAGATGAGCCGCGAGCTGTGAAGACAGGTGGGGACAGGAGCCCTGCGTCCATGAGCCGAGGAGCCCAGTCTTGCCAAGGCTATCAGAAGCTGGAAGAGGCAGGGAGGACTCCCAGAGCAGGAGGAGGACACGGCCCTGCCCACACCTTGACCTGGGATTCCTGCCTTCTGAACTACGAGAGGATAAACTTCTGATGCTTTAAAGTACCCGGTTTGTGGTATTTGCTGTGGCAGCCACAGGGCAGGACGACATGAGCTTCATGACTTAGTGGACGCCCATCTGTGAGGTATCTGTTCACTCACTTGAGGGGCACTGACTTAAGGAGCACCTGAACCACATGAAACTGCCTGTCTGTAAGTCAGAGATGACAGGATGTTGGCAGTGTCACCCAACATCCCTGCGCACCCAGCACCCCTGCGCCTGCGTGCACCATTCTGCCTTGGCCTGGACTGCCCGGTGACACCGCTGCCTCCCATCACCCCAGCCTGGTGGGCACACTTGGCAAACACAAACCAATCGATCCAGAAACCACCGCTTCCTTTATTGGGTTCCCATACTCAGGGCCCCTATGCACCTGCCCAAATCACCAGGCCACACGCTCGACAACCGAAGATGGTCCTAAGCCCCAAAGTCAGGAAAAGTCATCCCAACCAACCTGTGCTGAGCCGTGGGCCCGACAGGCTGCCCCTCCCATGCCAGAGCAATCAGTGCTCTGGTCCTTGGTTCTGGCCCCTCTGCCTCCTGCGGGTCTACTAGCAGATCCTGGATCCCACCGCAGCGGAGGTGGGCAGTGCCCGGCATTTGGCATGGACACACCTCATGACCCGTGACTACCTGCTCTGGGCTGCCGTGCATCTCTGAGGGCCTGGCACGTGTGTCCCTGGGGTTGAGCTCAGTAAGCACCGGGCACGCTTGCTTCCTGAGCCCATGTGCTATAGGTTCCCTGGCCCCCAGGCCCCCAGGAGGACGATGGTGAATGCCTCCAGCTGGATGCTCTGGGAATTCCAGGGTTGTTTTTCTTTCTTCGTCACTGGCTCAGAGTGCAAGGGCATGAATCCTCCTTTTTCAATTCCTAAGCACCCCCCATTCTTTCTTTAGTATAGAATCCACACCCCCCTCCCCACTCGCAGGATTGGGCTTTAGTTCACTACCTCCATCACTGACCTTTCCCATCCAGCCTCCCTGACATGGGTGAGGCCATTATCAACCACTGGCCCCTAGACTTGAAAAGGCACTTTCCTTGAGGGCTGGCATTGGACTTCAGGGAACCTCTGTGGACATCAGTATCCTCATCTGTAGAATGGACACCCTAATGGCCTCAGAAGATGTGGTGAGAATCCTGGAGATGATCCAGCCAGCACCAAGGACAGTGCCTGCCCATCAGTGCTCAGTGCAGGCTCGGAGGCCTCGCTGCAGCTTAGGGAAATGGGACACTTCCTCCCGTGTCCCTGGTGCTTTCAGGTCTGACAGGGCTGGTTCCTTACCCTTTCATTCCAGCTGGGCAGGGAGCCCCAAGGGCAGTCCAGGAGCAGGAAGGCCTCTGAGGCCTCTAGTTCATGGGTAAGGAGGCGGCACCCCCCCACACACACCACCACACAGGAGCCCGGCTCCTGCTCCAAAGCCTGGGGTCCTCCCACTCTCCTCCAGGGAGGCACTGGCCAGCCCTGTAGGGGGATCTAGGACTTCTGAGGTAGGCTTGGTGAGGGCTGGAGGCCGCCGGGCCAGGCTGCTGCCGGGGCTGGTGGTGAGGAAAGGGAGGTGAGTGCCTGGTTTTCCCTGCTCCAAGCTGAGCCAGGCATGGGCACAGGAAGCATCAGGGCGAGGGACTACAGGGAACCTCTGTGGACATCAGTATCCTCTTTAGAGATGAGAGACGGACTTGGAGGGCAAGGGCTGCGGACAGCCAGCTCCGCACCAGGAAACTGAGATCCGGTTCAGGCCTGATTCCCACCACCCCTCCCACACGGGAGGGAAGTTCATGGACTTCCAAATCGGGTCCCAGCTTCTGCAGAACTCAAGTCATTCAACTCATAGAAACATCCAAGTCTGTTACACGTCTACTAAACTTACAACTACTGCTAATTTTAAAAGGCCAGTGTGTGAGCTGGCCAGAGGTGTCCTCAGGAAGTGCCCCAGACAAAGCAGGTCACAACAGGAGCTCTGGAGGCCAGGAGGGCGGATCCAGATGCCTCCGGGTGGACGCGGGGAGGCCTGGCTTCCTGGCTTGCAGCCACCTTCTCACTGTGTCCTCCCCAGGGGGTGAGCTGCAGTGTCCTCCTCTTCCTAGCCCCTCTATGACCTCACTTCCTCTTGCTCACCTCCTCACAGCCCCACCCCCGATATACATCACGCTGGGGGTGAGGCCTCCGCAGAGAGATTTGGGAGGGTTCAGCCACTCTGCCACACAGGGATAGCGCCCACCCCTGCTCCCGCCTCCTCCGCACCTCAGCAGGAGGGGGGCTTGAGGTGGGAGGTGGTTCAGGATTGTGCCCTGTGCCTGGTGTCACTATGAGAAAGAGCCGCAAGGTTGACAGAGGAAAGGGCAAGGTGCTGGGTTCTGCAGGCGGAGAAGGGGCCACAAACTAAGGAACGCGGCGGCAATACGCTGTGCCCGGCTGTCCTGAGCCACTCAGTGTGTGGTCATTTGTTACAGCCGCCAAAGGAAACCAACTCAGGAGACTGGCTATAACTGTGAGGACAGAAAATTCCCAATAACAATGGCTTAAACAAGAGTTGGGGTTGTGGCTCAGCGGTAGAGCGCGGGGTTGGATCCTCAGCACCACATAAAAATAAATAAATAAAATGAACGTATTGTGTTTAACCAAAAAATAAATAAATAAATATCTAAAAAATAAATAAATAAAATAAAGGTATTGTGTCAACTGCAACTAAAAAAAATATTAAAACAAAACAAAAATTGAAAACCAAATAGACTTGGATGCGAAGTCCGGGTCTACCCAGGAAGTGCTTCCAGCTCCCAGCCGCGCTCTCCTAAGTGGGACCCTCTCCTCATGGTGGCACCCAAGTGACAGGTGGCAGGAGGGGAGAGGGAACAGAAAAGACGGCCGGACTCTGCACCGACTGTCCCCTGGGGAGGATGGGGGCCCTCACACTCTGCTCTTCCCCTTCTTGCTGAGGAGTTTTTGCTGTCAGACATGGGCCTGGAGGGATTTCCCCCAGTTTTCTATGTGCTTTTGGTTACACGTGACAGCAGAGTGCATTCTGACACGTCGTTCACACATGGAGTAGGACTTCCCGTTCTTGTGGTTGAACATGATGTGGAGTCCCATTGGTGGCATATCCGTATCTGAGCATAGGAGAGTGATGTCCCTTTCATTCCCGTCTTTCTCATGCCCGTCCCTCTCCCTTCCCAGAAATTTTTACTCTATGGAAGAAGTAGAGAATAGAAGATGGGGCCAATGTGCGTCTCTACCACAATAATATGTCTGAGCCTGGGTCAGCGGACAGGTGCTCAGCTTCAAGGGACAGGAATCCTGTCCAGCAGGGCATAAGGAAGGAAGGCTTTGCTTTTCTCATGGAGCAAGACATGTGTGATTGCCCGCACAGGGCAATTGCTCAAAGATGATCACAATTTGTTGTTTTGTTTTGATATTTATTTTTTGGTACTAGGGATTGAAATCAGGGGTGCTTTACCACTGAGATACATCCCCAATACTTTTTAAGGGTGGCTCCCTAAGTTGCTGAGGGTCTAAGTTGCCCAGGCTGACCTTGAACTTGTAATCTTCCTGTCTCAGCCTCCTGAGTCACTGGGATTACAGGCAGGTGTCACCATGCCTATCAGATGACCACAATTAGCTGGTTTTCACCCTTGTGTTGTAGACTCATGGACTGAAGAAGGCTGCTGTGGCTCCAAACATCCCTTTTGTATTTAACATAGAAAGAAGCGTGAAGAGTTCTCCAAGTCCTGAGGTCTCCTATAGACACCCCAAAAGACTTAGATAGTACTCTATCTGTACTATCTAAGTCTTTTAGACTGGCTGGTCCCCATATCTGTGACGGGGGCTGGAAAGTCTAGTATTTAGCTTCACGGCCTATTAGATAATAGAGACTCACCCCATTAGACTGTGGATTCCATGACACTGGTTCAGTTTCTGGGAATTCCTCCACCCACAGTTGCTATCAAACACCTGCAGTCACTGTACCCACTAGGATGCTCACCTCGTGCTGTCTCCCCTGTGAAAGGCACAGATGCCCCAGTGCCAGCAGGTGTTGTTTGGATCCCAGGGGAGGTGCCAGTCGTTCAGGGTTGGTCCCAGACCCTCAGTCTGTCATCTGGAAAAGAGAAGAGAATGCGAATCACACTCCAGGCTGATGGTGAAGGCCAGAGGCAAGGAAGAGAGCCAGGATGGCCCAGAGCTGACGCCCAGCCACTGGGAACTCGGGGAGTGTCCAGCCCTTCCTCCACACCCACCCTGTCTTCCACCACCAATGAAAACTGACCAGTGCCATGTTCAGTGGGGCTTCACCTTTTCAGGGGGTTTCTGATCAGTGCACCTTGTAGCCCTCAGGGGAGTAGAATCTGCCCTCCAACTCTGAACTGGGTGAGAGTGGCCAGGTGGCAGGGAAGGGCTGCTCTGGCTTTGGGTTCAAATCTGCGGCTAGGTGGCTTTGTGTCTTACCATACTGCAGAGGTGACACTCAGCCTCCTCATCTGTAAAATGGGAACTGATGGGCTGTTGTGAGGTTTCACAAAAAAACACCCCAGCACAATGCCTGGTGCATAGGGGACCCCAGGAAAATGCTGACTCTCTCACTGTCAGAGGTGAGACAGGCCACCTCCCCACTGGAAGCATGGACATCAGCAGAGGGGACACTGTGTGGCTGCCGCCCGAGGCACGCAGGGCTCTTGGCTAAAGGTGACCTAATTATTAATGAAAGCTCCCGAGAGCTGAGACATAATCCTCCCTGAGCAGGCTCAGAAGGAGCAGATAATGGGACAATAAAATTAATCTTGTAGAAAAACACAATTAGCTGTATCATTTATAAATCTCATCTCCCTGGCTGGTCAGAGGCGGGCAGCGGCATGAGCCCGGCTGCTGCGGCCCAGACTCCCCTTCACGTGAATGGATGGACGGACGCAGCTTTTGCTGGGAAAATATTTTCATTTCACATTCAAGGGTTATTATTGGAGTTTTAAAAACAGACTTCAGAAGCCAGAATGACCCAGAGGACAAAATGGAAGGCTTGGTGCCCAGCCCCTCCATGTCCTGCCTGTTTCAAGGGCTTTGATGCCATGGCAGCTGCTTTACGGGGAGCATCCCAGGAACCAGTCCCGCGTCTGCCCTCCTGGAGCTCCTGGGGCGGAGTGGACAAGCAGCACCAAGACCCGAGGAGGACCGACCGGCCCAGCCCGGCTCCCTGCTGTGGGGTCTTGAGCAAGCACCCCGAGCCTCAGTTTCCCCAAAAGTCACATGCACCGAGCTGGGGGTTGCCCTGCCTTCCAGGGCAGGGGGACCACAGGAGACGGTGTGCAGCGCGCCCCCCACAGGACCACCGCAGGCACAGTGTCTGGAGGTTTCCAGAGCTTTCCAGTCATTCTTGTCCCTGCCTTTCTCTCATTTCCCACCACAGAGAGGGCTCTGCTCATTTTACCTGTCACCACCTTTTTAAAACATTGAAGTTTAATGATTCACACACCCTGAAATACAGCATTTAAAAGCATCCAGTTCAATGGTTTTTCATCATTCAGGGTTGTACAACTAGCACCACTAACCCTAGACTCTTCACCACCCCAGGGAAGCTCAGCCTCATCGGTAGTGACCTCCCATCCCCTGTCCCCAGCCCTTGGTAACCCTAACCCCACTTCTGTCTCTACGGGTTTGTCTTTTTCTGGACATTTCCTATAAATGGGATTAACAACATGGTCCTTCATGTCTGGCTTCTTTCCAGAGCATCCTGCTGGGGCAGGTGGTGGTGTTCCCTTACTTTTTGTAGCTGAAAAGAGTCCCATCGCCCAGTCAGGCCACATTGTGTATCCACCCATTTGTTGGTGGACGTTTGAGTTATTTCCATTTGGGGGCTATGAGAATTTAGTGGTGCTCTGAGCTCTGTTTATATGAATGTTGTGTGTGAATAGATGCTTTAATCCTCTTGCGCACACACCTGGGAGCAGAACTTCTGGGTCACATGTCAAGTCTCTGCCCAGTGCTGTGAAGAGCGGCCGCCATGCTGGTTTGCACACTGGCTGCCCTGTTGCACAGCCCAGAGGACGTGAGAGTTCCAGGGTCCACATGGCTTTATTCACACTTATTTCCCAGGTGGTTTTTTCGTGGTCATCATCTGAAGCTCTGCACCTTTCCCTCCTGTCCCTCTCGTGGCCTTGCCCCATTCTGTGCTCCACTTCTCCTCCTGAGACCATGGGGCCGCCAACCCATCTAATTCCAGAGCTGGTGCCTCAGGACCCTGGTTACCAGGTCCCCCAAGGATGAACTTCTTGTCCTTTCCTTGAGTTGCTGCTAAGGTTTCGGAGCTGTTGGAGTAACCTGCCTGCCGTGGACCAGACACGGGCTCCTGCCCTCGTGGGCCCCTCTGTTTCCCACTGTCAAATGAGGTAACTGAGGAGATGTGGTCTCACACTCATGTGCCTGCAGGGCCAGGTGGTTAGGAAGCCTAGTGAGTGGGGCAGAGGCCCATCCGAGGCAGGAAGGGGTGGGGTGGGCGCCATCATGCTTAGGCAGTTTGCCACATGGCAATGTTTGCTGTCAGACTTCTCAAAATAAAAAAAATTTTTTTTCCTGTAAAGGCAATTGTAAAGACTCCAAACAAGTACAGCTTGACCTGCAGAATTCCAGTTGCAAATCTGGGACCAGTGATTCTGAAACTCAAGTGTGCATCAGAATCACCCAGAGGACTTATTCAAAGATAAAGGTTCTGATGGAGCAGGTCTAGGGTGGGGCCTGAGAATCTGCATTTCTCAAAGTTAAGGCTGCTGCTGGTCCAGGGACCACATTTGGAGAACCACAGCCTTGGACTGATAATGCTCAGTAAGTTCCGTCCCCGTTCTAACACAGTGGATGATTCGAAAATCCAAAGCTGAGGACTGTGCCCATGGAGAAGCAGCATCCCTCTAGGAAAGACTGGGGACCAGGGGACAGCTAGCCTAGTTCCTGGCCTGTGCAGGCAGTAGCCAAGAACAGCAGTACTGAGTGGCCATATCTCCTCCTTCTCCTGAGCTTTAATCATGGAAACTCACACATGTGCAAAGTGCTTGTAGAACTCAAAACAATGCAGAAGCTGCTGAAATATGTGATATATTAAAATATAGCTCGAAAGCATCGACAGTGTGAAAGCTATTTGGGCCTCAGAGCCTCTGACTGTCTCCTGGGACTATCGTAACAAGTTGCCATGAGCTGTGCAGTTTAAATCAACACCAATGTGCTCTCCCGCCGCTCTGGAAGCTCGGGTCCAAAGTCAAGGCGTCCACAGGCCATGCTCTAGGCAGGCTCTGGGGAATCTGCTCCATGCCCCTTTTCCAGCTTCTGGTGGCTCCCAGAAACCCTTGGCAGTCCTTGGCTTATGGAGGTGTCACTCCAGTCTCTGCCTCTGTCTCCCATGGCCTTCTGCGTGATGTGTCCCCCTCTATCCCTTCTTAGAAGGACACCAGTCGTTGGGTTCGGGGCCCACCCTACATCCAGGATGATCTCATCTCAAGATCCTCATCTTTCATGCCTGCAAAGACCTATTTTAACATGAGCTCACATTCTGAGGTTCCAGGTGCCACAATTTTTGGAGGGATGCTATTCAACCCACTGTAACTGCCTTACTCAGATGTGCTTCTAGTAAGCCTGACAGCCTGGCTTCTATCTTGTAGCAAATTAGAGAATACACCTCGGGAAGAGGTGGCGTGGAGTAGTGAGGACCTTGTGCAGGCCCCTGTCAGGGCAGAGGTCACAGGAGCAGGCCCAAATGGTAACCAGGCCCCACAGCCTGGGGACATTCAGGGTGGGGTGGGGGGCCCTAGCCCCCACGTTGCCCAGCTTGGAAAATGGGTATTCATGAAGCTGACCCAATTCTCCAAGAGGTGCTTAAATTCTTTTCAAGGTCCTCTGTCTCGGAAGGCAGGACAATGTGTCTTGCATTTTAGAATGACTCTGTTCTACAAGGAGGAAAAGTAGATGAGATGGATCAAAATGCAATTGCCGGAAAATCTGCTCACAAGGAACTGACCCCATTCCTCAGCTGGGCCTGAGAAAGGGGGTGTGCCTGCTGACAGAAGAAGGTTGTGGATTGTGGACGCTAGAAAAATGATCATGCCAGAAGTCCAAGGACAGCTCAGGACCTTCAGATCAGGGCTGCTCCGGGGGTGAAGGAGTGATAATTTCCCTCTGCGGCAACTACCAAAGCCCCAGCCCCAGCTGCCAAGCGGAGACGGTGGGGATGGAAAAGCCCCATTAGGTCATCCTGAGCCGCCTGGCCTTGGCCGTGAATCTCCAGGTCAATGTGGGGAGCCCATGTTCTCCACACTCTCCAGGGATACTGGCTCCACAAAGCATGGAATGAATTGCATCATCCATCCTCGGGCCTTTAAAAATTCCATAATTAATCCAAGCTTATGGCGGTACCATTGTTACTAGAATTTGGCCTTTCTGTGGTTCTTTACTTTGGTAAAGTGCTTTTATAATCATTTACCAGCTAAATAATTTAAATCAAGTTATTGCAACAAGCTAGAAGCCTGGTTCTTAGCTGCTGAGGGTGATGTTGGAATGCTTATGAGAAGGGCAGGAAGGAGCCCAGGGAAATCAAATCCTATGGTCTTTACTGCTCATGCCCAGGTGTGGGCAAGAGCCTGTGGGACCTCAGTGTGCCCTCTGGCATGGTGAGACCTTCGGCGTGGTGGCTCTGATGTCTCAGGGGCCATGGTTCAAGGTGCCAGAGCACAACCCAGAGAAGTGGCTCTTGGCTGCAGGGGAATCCAGTTCTTTCAGCCCCAACCCCCCTGTTACGGAAGGAAAACCAGGTCTGGGAGGGAGGGCTTGCTTTCCCAGGGAGGGGGCTTGTGTCCAGGTTAAGGGGACCTGCCTCCTCCACTGGAGTTCTAAATGGAGTGAAGAAGGGGCCAACTACCTGAGCATAAGGGCAGGCGGAGGCTGGGGAGGGGCTGGGCGGCATCTCTGGTTGGGAACCCACAGGGACAGCGTGTGCTCGTCTCCCCTCTGCTAACACCTCTGCCAGCTTCGTCTTAATGACCATGTGTCTCCCAGGCCTTGGTGGCCTCACCTGGACATGGTGTCCTTACAGAGCCCATCTGCATGTGGACTGTGCTTTGCCCAGAAGGTGTGCATCACTGACAGCACACGGTGTGGTAGCTGTCCTTAGCCACCATGTCAGCCCCTTGTTGTCCCTTTATCTGCAAAATGGGGATGACAGTATCTGCCCTTTCCCTGCAGGATTTTTGTGAAGCTAACAAAAAAATGAAAATAAAAAGCAATCAAGGGCAATGGAAGGGAAAGTACTTCCCTGCGGCCATCACCATCCCTTCTTCCCTGGAGGAGGGCGGAGGAGGGGTCTCCTGCTCCAGGAGGTAGGGATTTCCCAGGCCTTGGCACTGGTGTCTCTCCATGCCAAGAGGGGGCTGCAAGCTGAGAGGGGTCCTTGGAAGAGACTGGGTTCCAAAGCATCATTTGCAAAGGTGTGGCCAGGGCGCAGAGCACGGAGGAGGCTTCAGTGGCCAGAGCTCATATCAGGGTGCAGGAGGGGAGGGGAGAGAAAAGCCTGGAAGAACTGGGCTGCCCTGGGGTATGGGGACCCCCAGAACAGGGCCAGCCTGCTTGGCCAGAGGGCATGGGATCCACTGGAGCAGGCTCTAGTCCACAAGGGCATCTCGTGTCCTAGGGGGAGGGTTGAGGGCCAAGGGCAGGTGCCCTGGACAGCACCATCTGGGCTCTCAGGGCAGGGAGGGAAGCAGTGGGCAGAGGGAAGCTGGCTTGATCTGTGACGGGTGACTTCGGGTGTCAGCCTGGTTGCATTAAGGAATACCTAGGGACTGGTAAAGTGTCACTTCTGGGAGTGTCTGAGGAGACTGACCTGAGAGTTCAGGGGCTGAGTGGGGAATATATGTCCTCATGGTCGAAGGCACCATCCAGTCTGCTGAGGCCCAGACTGGATCCAGAAAGGAGGGGAGGATCCCCCCCCCCCATCTTTCCTGGAGCTGGGTCACTCTGCTTCTCCTGCCTCTGGACCTCAGAGCTCCAGCCTGTCTGACCTTGGACTTCGGGACTTGCACCAGTCGCACCCTGGGTCTCAGACTGAGAGCTATGCCGTCAGCTTCCCCACATCTGAGCCCTCTGATCTTGGACTGAGCTACGCTACAACTGGCCTGTCAGGGACTTCTCTGCCTCCACAATCACCTGAGCCAACTCCACTTCTTTCCGTCTCACACAGATTTAACTATGTCTCCTACTGGTTCCATTTCTGGAGAACCCTGACCTGACCGTCTGTGAGCTCATCTGCTCTCTGGGAGTCCTAGGGCAGGCTCTGCCTCTCTGCTGGGTGGCCAGTGACAATCTGCCCCTTGCTGGCCCAGATGTGAAACGCAGGTGTGGAACTAGAGGATTGCTGGTCCTCTGTAAGACCCTTGCCTCTAGGAGACTGCTTCCCTGGATCTGCCCCTGGATCTGCGCTGCCTCAAGCAAACTTTGTGGAGCTTGGCTTCTGAATTTGACTCCCACCCCTAAAAATAAAGTGTATTCGATGGGACACGCCCTTTAGAAGTCCCTGTGGGTTCCCTCCCCTACTGTGCTCTATTTGGGGTGGGGGGGCTGCTTCTCCTCCCTCTTCCCCTGCCTCCACTGATGGGGAACCTGGGGCCACTAGTAGTCCTTTCAGGTTCTTTCTAGCTGGACAGGGACAATACTTCTTGTCCTAAGTATTTTCCCATTTTAATGTCCTCTTCAAGGTTAGGCAGATTTGAACATTTGAAAATAGCCCGGCTTGTAAGAGAAGAAGGTGGACAGGTAACAGGAATTAGCTCCCAGAACCTTAGAGGTGGGCACCCAAATGTAAAGAAGTCAGCTTCTACTATTTTATGCCCACTGATGATGCAAAATTGAAATGTTCTGCACTCAAAATGGGAATCAAAATAGGGAACGTTTGAAAATCATCTTGTCTTATATACCAAATCTTGGAGCTAAAAAAAAAAAAATAAAAATGATTTTGTGAATATCCTATCAATGTATAGAAAGGAAACTGTGGTCCAGAGAGGGCCACTCACCAGAGCCTTTGGCTATTATTTTCTTGCTCACACACTACCAAGGTCAAGGGCCTCAGCACCAGGGCAACATGGATCTTAGAAATAATTTGGGAAAATCAGGAATGGCTGAGTAGTTCACTAAGACAATAAGGCAAAACAACACTAAACAACAACCTCCCCAAACCTAAAACAAAACGCATGCACACAGTTCCTTTTAAACACGTACTAGGTCCCCAAGTGCCTCTGAGCGCCATGACAGTATTGACTCAGTTCCTGAGAATATAAACAAAGAAACAAAACAGCCCATGTGCTGCTAACTATTACAGATTGCTTTAAATGGCCAAGTGCTGAGAAATACAGAGGTAAGTAAAACCGTGGGGACCACCAGCAACTGTATGTTTTTGTCTATTTGTATATTTTTAAATATTTTGAGTTTTCCAGAAATGAGCATTTGTAATAAGGTAACATTTAGGAGAGAGGATGTCACAATGACATGGTGGACGACCCTGCCTCCAGGTTGAACCAGGCCACGTGTTTTCTTACTGTACACTGGAACACGCCTTCCCCAGCAATGATTAAACAAGTTTCCTGTGAGTGGGCAGTAAGTTGGCGCCAATCTGCCCGACTCCTCAGTGCCTCTCGGGAGACAGGGAAATGAAAGATGAAGCCGTTCTACCTGGATTTGCTTGCGGTCTAGAAAGAGATGTGAATACCAGATCCAGACTAGCATAAAGACAGGCCAGATTCAAAGAGGAGGCGACACTGAACCCGGGCTTGAAAGGTGAGTGGGAGTTTGCCAAGTGGACCAGGGGCAAAGCAAAAAGTGTTTCCGAAGGCCTGTGGGCTCCGGGGAGGGGTGGAGTGTGGCAGCAGCTCAGGGAGAGGAGGGACAGCGAGGACTCCACCAGGGTGGCTGATGCTTCTCCAGGCCAGTGGATTTTGTGGTTTGCAGAAAGACCCAGAGCCTGGGTCCCCCCAGGCCACGGCAGTGTGCTGGCTGACTTTGTGAGCTAGGAACGGGACCAGAGAACAGTGAAGCCATCAGCTTTGTGGAAGAGGTGAATTCAGAAAGCAGACTGGGAGCTGCCAGGGTTGGGAGGGAGGGGAGGACAGGGAGTGTGCTCCTTAGTGCCTCAGGGTCTCCTTGTGGGGTGATTAAGTGTCCAGGAAGGAGCGGGGTCAGTGGCACAGCCTTGGGAATATACTAGAGCCAGGGAAGTAGACACTTTAAAATGGAGCTGTCTCGGGCACCTGAGCTGTCTCTCAGTTGTTAAAAGACGTGTGGATGAAGTGTCTCTGGACCTGCGTCTCCAGGCTGTGGGATGGCCAGAGCCTTCTCTGATCAACACAGGCAGCACCAAGCTTCCGCTTGCTGCTGGTGCTGGGCCACCTCCCTCACAGCACAGCGTGCACCTGTCCTGGGATCAGGCTGGAGGTGGGAAGCCCAGAGCCTGCAGCCTGTCCCCCATGCAGGAACCCGAGGGCCTGGAACCAGTCTCGCCTCCTCTGAGCTAATAAGCTCACAGGACTGTGGGGATGGAGATTCTCAGCCATTCTGGACTGTCCACAACCATAAAAAATGCCCATCACCTCGCCCTGACTCCAGCATATGCAACTGCCTAAGGGTGCAGAATTAGAAGGCAAAGCAATAATAGCTAAAGCAAGAACTGTTTTTTTTTTTTAAACTAATAGAGCCCATTTGATTCTTACAATACCACCATGGTGGAGATATTATCTATACAGATAAGGAAACCGAGGCACAGAGAGAGTAATCTGCTTACCCAGAGTGACACGGTTTGGAGTAGGAAGGGACGAGGTTCCAGATCAGGGCATGGTGCTAGGGTTTGGCTGGGATTTCCCCCCAATTTTTGTTTGGGTGTTGGAAGTTTAGTCCCCAGGGTGGTGATGTTAAGTGGTGGGGCCTTTAAGAGGTGGGCCCTGGTGAGAGGTCCCCTGGGACTCAGGTAGTTCTGAGTTACTTTTCACCTGCTCACTCTGGCTTCCTATCTTCTCACACTTCCTCCTGCCATGATGCCAATTCACCAAAGGGTCCTCACCAGAGCTGAGCTGATGCTGACACCATGCCCTTGCACCTCCAGAACTGTGAGCCACATGAACCTATTTATAAAGTTCCAGCCTCAGGTATTTCCTTATAGTAATGGAAAACAGACCAATTCATGTGGCCTAGCGACTGTCACACTGCCTGTTGCAGTGAGGATATGAACTTCAACTAGTGGGACAAGGGAAATCTCCATCAGCCTTGGACTTGGTAGAAATAGTAGGTTGGCTCTGAGTGTTGAGGAGCAGGATCTGGCTGTCCTGGGGAGGACAGCCAGGGGTTACTTCAGACATTTAAACAGTGGGTATATCCCTCTGATCTGCAACCTTGACGTACAGACAGCCAAGAGTCGTTTAGAAAAACCAAATGTGTTAAAAATCCTTTGTGGCACTGGAATTACATGGTTGGTGCTAAGATGAAGCTGGGGTCCAGAGGGGAGATCAAGCCCTGTTGGTACCATTTATTTTTGGTTGACCTTCAACCACCATTGTAGCTTCAACATCCCCACTTCTATGATGGTGGCCTCTTCAGCCTAATCTCTCGTCAAGTCCCTGCTCAAGCAAGAGCCACCTCAGCCCTGTGTAAATTACTTGGACTTGGGATCTCCAGTCACTGCACGTTTGCAGGATTGATGCCTTAATGTCCTGAACAGTG